>NW_026852364.1:0-332794 GCF_026571515.1 Ruditapes philippinarum | reverse complement strand
TTTAAATCTATCTAAATCTATATCGTTGTCTATTATCTAAATTCCATATGATTATTGCAACGAACCCGATCGTAATACGATTAATAAGATCGTATTATGATACGACGCCTAAATTTGTATTTCCAATTATCTGCTAGTAACAATACTCTTTTGTTTTAAGGTTTAATTTACCATATCGTTTTTCAATTGATTTCGGCTACATAAACAAGAATGTACAATGTTTTCGTTATTAAAGATTCTTATAAAAAGCACAAACGCGAGTGTACCTTCTTTATTGTCCTAGCGAAAATATTTACAAATATATTATGTTACTGATATTTAATGTAATCTAATGTCTTTTATCTCAATGCTTATTAAGTTTTTAATCGATTTACGTTCTGTTATTTGCTGCTTCTTCCAAAAATATTTACGTTTCATTAATAACAATCAAATAGTGTATTGAAAATTGTAACCAGTAAATAAGAAGAAAATAGATACAATTTGTCGTTATTATGAACTTAACATGTTAATATTTTTCTTCATATTGGCATAAGCATTACAAAATACTACGAAAGTAGTATTAAAACATCTCTTGTTTTGTCCATGACATTTAGTTTGAATTTGTCATAACAAGAGTCGTATGTAATCATCCTATAGGCATTGCTCCGATTTGATGCCATGCTACTGCCAGGGTCAGTTATGTTTAAGCGTTATTCGTCTCTGTATTGCAAATGCGCACTGTTCTTTGTTAAATATTTGTAATAAATATTTGTATATGTAGTCAATCTCATACATAATAATTCTTTGATGACAACAAAATCTTCTTTTTTCTAGTCGTTAAAATTCTTCCAAAGAATTGATAGAATGTATAGTGAACATTGAAATGTGCTTGCAGGCTATTTCTCATAACGTTGCTTTAATTGTGTGTCTGATTTGACATTAACTATCAATTAATCTTCAAAAGCATTTTCTTAGAAACACGTCCCAGTTTTAAATAAAGTTCTCGTAAATTAAAGAACAAAACGTAGTTTGCGAACAAGCAGAGAACCAATATTTGACTGCTTATCTGCAATCTGTAATACCTTAACATAGGTTAGATATTATTTGATACACCTACATTGATAAGAACCAGTGAAATACACAGATCTAATGAAGAAAATCTAAACTTTAAGAAAGATATTGAAACTGTACACAGTTCAACATTGTGTACTACAACATTGTGTATTATACTTAACCAAATTTACATTCATACCAATGTATTTAGTCATACATATTGCATCTAGTATTTTTGCACCAAATGTTGTTACTCTAGATTTCTGGTTTCTATTTAATAAATATTAAAATATTTCAATATTAATTTAGAATAAATTGATATAATTTAAAGATACTTTAATGTTACATATAGTTAGTTAAAATAGTATACACGTATATCAAAGAGCCTTCCATCACAATCTTTTAAACATCCAGGAATTCTGGATATATATGTATACACATTTATATTCATTTACAAAAAAAGAAGATTTTTTATTATCAAAAATTAAATTTCTCATTACCACCCTTTATTTTAATAAACTATTATAAATATGTTTGCTTTTGATATCTTTTGATATTGAAAATTATTTATTTGAGTATCAGGATTGTCATACAAGACAATCAACTGAGGTACGGGGACTTTAACGCAGTATAGAAAAAAAAAGAAAAAAAAAAGAAAAACACAAAAACATAAACATAGAATGATTCACAGAAATTGTATATTTTGCATTTGTAAATTATTTGAGAAGGGGAAAACAGTAAATATTATTTAATGAAAAAATAAAAACAAGAAAAAACATTAATTTACAACTATACCATATTATATAACTTGCATGGAAAGGCCTTCTATAAACTGCTTATTTCGTATGCACCGAGTCCAATCGTTCACTATGTTTCCCAGGCGGAGAACGCATGAAGAGATCAATTTTACAGGTGGAAAACCGATACTGTGGTAAGAAAATTGTCTTCAATTTCTTTGTAAATGCATATTTCACAAAACTTTATAGCCTATTCTGATCTCGTATGATTACTTTATCCGACAGGCATCTCAAACTCGCCAAATCTTTGTTAACTTATTAGATCATTATCGACAACTGCACAAGAAAAGTCACAAAACTGGTAAAATCGCTCTTTGATAGCCAATAACTTGACATCCAAGCAAACTTCTAAACATTTGTATCGCTCTAAATGTTCTTTATTAACATATCCTCATTCACCAAACGCCTGTTCTATTTCTATTCCGTACTTTTGGAGTATAATATCGTTTAAGCGAATTTTCAAAATGAACGCATGAGCCGAACTTTTCATGTGGTTTTATCAGATTGCAAAATGAACGCATGAGCAGGCGGATTTTTTGGTTACTCCAGTTGTCATGGATATCTCACATGTTATCGATCACTGAACCTTAAAATTCCAAAATTTTCGTTCCGAATGTTTGAGCAAACAGAATTCCTATTTTCATACCTTATGACGAATTGCTTATAAGCAATAGATGAAGGTCTGTTCGGTTCTGTGAAAATATAATAAATCCTCATTGCTAAAACTTTGAGTAAAATATTTGCAAAATACAACATCATTGGTTGATGGTATGTTATAATTAAAGATGTAACATACACTTAAAGATCCTGTGACTCAAAATTGTATGTTCTTATATGAAAAATCTTTGGCTTAAATAAAGAATTAACAATGTTAAAAGTTACAGAAAACCTTTTTGATAAGGATATTGCCAAAATTTAAAATTTCCGATAATAAAAGGAGATAATTAGAAATCTGTTTTTTGGTAAAAAAAAAATCAGTTTTGCATTCAAATAAAAATTTCAAAACATTTTTCCTCAAGAAAGATCATATAATGTGTTTAATAATGTCAACTTCTTAAGTATATGTTTTTCATAAGAACTGACTTTATATACAACTTTCGCAAGGATGTTACATCCTTAACCTTTTCCCTTATATAAACGTGTTTCGACGGCTTTTTGCCCCCCCCCCCCCCACTTTTTGAGGCCTCAAACAATGAAAAAATGTCCTATTTAGGCCCCAAACACTGGTTTTCGTTTGAGAAATGTTGTTAAAAAAGTGACCACTTTTTCGGCGCCGCCTCCATCCAAATGTTACATCAGGGGGTTGCCTGAGTGGGTTTGAAGGGGGGCGGAGTCCCCCTCATCGCCAAGAAAATTTTGGACATGTGACAGGCTAAAAATGGCCTGAGGTCGATCTTAGGGTAACTAGTAACAGACACTGAAAAGCCTTTTTCTCTATCTCAATTCATTGAGAAGTTACAGCACTTTAAAATCAGTGAAAAAAACAATGCAAAATAGTTATTTTTGGCAATTTTGAGACGTCCGCCCGTTGCCATGGTAACAGGAATTTCACGATTGAGCATGCTGTTACAGAGGCTATGGTGTAGCCGAGTTTCATCAGTATTGAAGGAAGCATTTTTCATAGTTTCATAGCAGTTTGAACTTGTTACAGGAGGCTTTTCAATGAAAACGGCCATTTTTCGCAATATGCTCATTTGGTAAAAACATACAGGATCTTTAAGCAAGAATATATATATCAACTTCCTTACAACAAAATGAACATACAAGAAAATGTTGAAATAACACACAATTTTTTAGGTTCATTATAAGTTTTTCTTTTAGAAATAATACACTTTTTATTTTAATGAAGAATAGGCAAAGTATTTATCAAAATGTGTTTCAAATTACCTCCCTTTATTTACAGAACTTTAAATTCGATAATATCTATGTAAGATTTGTAATATTGGTAATAATTTATTTGAGTATCATGTTTATCATATTAGACTATTAAAGTTTTGATGTACAGGGACTTTAAAAGAGTATACATTCGCTATTATTTGTCATTTGTCTTTTGTTGTATTTGTTGTAAAATATTATGCGTGTATGATAGTAACTGTATACAATTATTCAGGATTCATGATTTAATTATCAAAGTACATATTTTGTAAAACAATCATTTACAATGCGTGCAAAAATCAAGGATTTTTCCAAAGTGTCATGTAAGATTATTATATAAATCAGCTTAATGTCGTCAGTTGTTGATTTTATTCAACATGACAAGACTTAGTTATCTCTCCGTTTTATGTATTAAACAATATTCATTTGTTTAAGTTATTCAATAAGAGGTTGTTCATTAAAGCTGATAATATGTGTTACAAACGAGGAATTACTTCAATTTCACACGATCTTTCCCAACAGACCTCGTACTTTTGCTTATTAGCATATATATACATACAGCGTACAAAGTATATTTTAATTTGTAAAAAAAAAGTGTCTCTCACTTATTTGAAATAAAATTTGAAATTTTTAAAGTTTGAATATGTTAAATTTGTTAGATAATATTAGGAAAAACTTGGGTTTTGAAAAATACCACCTGCTCATGCGTTCACTTTGCAAACCTATGAAACCACATGAAAAGTTCGGCTCATGCGTTCATTTTGAAAATTCGCTTAAACGATATTATACTCCAAAAATACGGAATAGAAATAGAACAGGCGTTTGGTGGATGAGGATATGCTAATAAAGAACATTTAGAGCGATACAAATGTTTAGAAGTTTGCTTGGATGTCAAGTTATTGGCTATCAAAGAGCGATTTTACCAATTTTGTGACTTTTCTTGTGCAGTTGTCGATAATGATCTAATAAGTTAACAAAGATTTGGCGAGTTTGAGATGCCTGTCGGATAAAGTAATCATACGAGATCAGAATAGGCTATAAAGTTTTGTGAAATATGCATTTTCAAAGAAATTGAAGACAACTTTCTTACCACAGTATCGGTTTTCCACCTGTAAAATTGATCTCTTCATGCGTTCTCCCCCTGGGAAACATAGTGAACGATTGGACTCGGTGGTATGTATCGTATGAATTTTAAATCAACTTTGTTGGTCTGCGTTTAAACAGCTAGAGGAGTGTTAGAATGTTTAAGCAGACTGGTTTTGATACTTTCTTATTCATTATATTACCTGGTTTAATGATTTATATATTAAATGAAACCATATTTTGCGGATGTATAGATATATCCTCGCAAAAAATGGAATGTTGAAGATTAAGATATTTAGACCCATTGTTGACTTTTATTGTTAAGAAGAATCCAAACTTCCAGCGGGGAAGCGCAAGTGTTGTAAAATAGATAAATACAGAATCCCTAAAAAAGCCCAACACGGCAAAATTGAAAATGTTGCAGGCTCGGTTTGATTGAGCCTGTTCATGCATGGTACTGTCAAGTGCAACTACCGTCCACGCCCCCTAGCACCGGTTTAAGCAGAATTCAACATTTAAGCATGATATAATAAAATTTTGAATTTAGAAACATCCACAGATGTGTTTATGCGGCGATTCACATTGAACCTTCCATGCGACACTTACGTGCCATTCCATGGCAAGCCGTGTATGATCCTTAAGTAATAAAAAGCATGTGCCCTAAATGAGAAAACAATGGGTGGAACTAAACAAAATGAAATTTGAAAGGGCATCAGAGCTTATTGGGCCTGTATATCACAGATAAGACGTCAAAAGACAAATTTAAAAAGCAGGCAACATATCCTAAGGGTGATTAAACATTATTCAAGTAGGAATATTGGAACCACCCAACTAGAAAATGCCGAAAAGTTGAAACTAAAAATACCACAAGCACAACAATAATGTCGTGCTGAACGATCTTCAAGGATCGAAAATATAACATCATTGATTAAATGTACGGGGAGACTTTTTCAGCCGCCACACGGCACAAATAATACGGATGTGATCATAAAATAGATAAATACAGAATCCTTAAAGAAAGCCCAACACGGCAAAATTGAAAATGTTGCAGGCTCGGTTTGATTGAGCCTGTTCACGGACGGTACTGTCAAGTGCAAACTACCGTCCACGCCCCCTAGCACCGACTTAAGCAGAATTCAACATTTAAGCATGATATAGTAAAATTTTGAATTTAGAAACATCCGCAGATGTGTTCATACGGCGGTTATCATGGAAACTTCAATGTGACACAGTAGTGCCATTCCATGAAAAGCGGCGTATGGTCCCCAAGTAATAAAAGGCGTGTGCCCTAAACGAGAAAACAATGGGCGGAACTAATTTAAATGGATTTTTGAAAGGGGATCCTAAGTCAATGATCTGAAGTGCTTGGTCACGATGTATTTTAATTATTATAAAATATGATAAATCAAACGGGTTCACTATTAAGAACATTTAAATCGTATCATAAAGGCGAGTATTCAAATAAAGAAAATGATTAGAATGATTCTTGATGGGACGTAATTTCATTATAAAAACTTAATTATGAAATATCTTTCTTAAAATATAAACTATATAATCAAGGGTTATACCCAAATATACATGGATAGATATGCTGATTAAAATTACTAATTCTAATGTAACAGTAAATACTTGTCATGATCAACAATGCTTCATGAAGAAAACACCCAACATAATTACAATATACAAATAACTGTTCTAAGTTACTATGTTATAACATTATCTTTCATGACCGGCATTTACTTCTTAATTGACAATCAATAAGTATATTAACCAACATACTTTCTTGATAAATCATGTTTGTAGATTTAAATCTGTATCGATTTAACCATTTAACATTTCATTTAGCAACTCTTGCATATCTGAATTTAATTAAATTCGCATTAATCAAACCTTGGAAGTAGCCATTTTGTAGATGTTACATTTGATAAAAAGCAAAATGTTTTACTGTCGAAACAGCTGTTCAATGCCACCACCAACATGCATGGCAAACAATAACTGTTTTAAGACAGCTTCAGAGTGTGAACAACCTGGAACTGGTGAGTTGTTTTTTAGTGCTGAATAATGCCTCATCCGATGGTGGGCGTGAACGGTAACTTGCATGTTCCGTTACAGTTCATGAACAGGCAAAAAAAAACTGAGTCTGTTAGATTTTTCTATTACATATATGTCGTTTTGTGCGTTATTTAGGAATCCTTTATTACTCTTTATTTTAACACTTTGTGTAAAACAATGTCTATCGGTCATCTACAAAAGTAAACAAAAGTTGAATTACTCTCTTGTTTACGTTTTAGTTATTTGAGCCGCGTCACGACAAAACCAACATTATGGGTTTGCGACCAGAATGGATCCAGACCAGCCTGCGCATCCGCACAGACTGATTAGGATCCATGCTGTTCGCTTACAAACCCTATTACAAGTAGAGAAACTGATAGCGAACAGCATGGATCCATGCTGGTCGCAAACCCATTATGTTGGTTTTGCCGTGACGCAGCTCATTTATTTTCATAAGACTTACAGTTTACTTATCTAGAACATAAGGGTATTGCGCATGTCTATCCTTCTAAATGTATGTAATTATTCTGAAAATATTTCTATAAAACATGTTAAGTTATGATATAATAGAGTACATAATACATAATACATAGGTCAACCCATTTTTTTTTTATTACAACATACCTTTAATATTTAATATGTTTAATATACACAATGAGAAAAAAGTGTTAATTTTTACATTAAAAGGAAAATAATTTTCATTCTCTATTATTTTGTACGAAACTAAAATTCGTTTCAAGATATAATGCTTCTCTTCTAGGCTGTTACATAGAGGAACAAGATCAAGATGAAGTTATCTCGAATACATGGTCAAAAGGGTTTGTGATACTATCCTTTCCTTATGACACAGTTGAAGCGTGTCGACATAGATGCTTATTCTATAATCCTTGTGTTGCATATTCTTTTAATCCAACAGCAAGAGATTGCTACCTATATAGCACTACACCTGCAGAGGGGTTGGTTACACAAGATTTAACTAATCTGAACATATACGTACTGCGTTGCCCAAGCTATTACAATGCTCCGGAAGATTATTGACTCTGAAAATGGACTTTGTATTGCTATTTCTTTTATCTAATGAAACATGCTTGGAGCCAACGTTTAAAAATAAATGTATGGACAGTTTTTACATGAATTAAAAGAATTGCAAAACAAAACTGATGAATAAACTTATCCAGTAGCATTCACAAAAGTCTTCGTTAGCAGTTGTCTTATTCCACTTTATTCAAAGTACATACAATTGTATTTTTTGTAATTGAAAATGTGTCAATTATCAATGATTGGTGGCACTTTTTCATTATTCCTCATGTACAGACTCAATCAAACTGAGTTTGCAATTTTCATGTAATGTTGTTGTCATTAATGCTTCGAGGGATCACACTTTTTTTCAAGAGTTTCAAGAGCTTTCAACGTTTCACTTAAGGTTTACGGACCCTGAAACCCATGTTTAGAAATGGTTACATACTTGATGATTTCTTGTTAAGCATCCATTAAGACACCAAAATATGACATTTTATTAAAATTTACCGTTCAAAACATGAGATATGTACATTTGATGTCGGCTACCCCACTTTTCCGAGAAGAACCCCAAAGAGCAAACACCTAGATGCTATAAATCTTGTGTAATTTTTCCAAATTGAGGAATATATTTGTGAAATGTACCTTGTTGTGTTCATATGACCTTAGTTTATATCATGCATTACTTACTGATAACAATTGTTCACAAAGAAAAAGAAATAAAATGTATTATGTGAAAATTTGACCCTTCGGACTCTAGCTTTTTTCCATGTCATATCTAAATACACAATGTTTTGGCCAAAATTTTAATGCTTTCAATATCGTTTCACAATATAAAACCAAAATACAAAGTTTCTATCAGATATAAAGGGGAAAATATTAAAAAAGAAAAAAAATTTACTGTCTAGTTAGTTCAAACCACTTCATTTTATGAGTTTTTATCTGTATTTATCTATTTTATGATCACATCCGTGTTATTTGTGCCGTGTGGCGGCTGTAAAAAGTCTCCCCGTACATTTAATCAATTATGTTATATTTTCGATCCTTGAAGATCGTTCAGCACGACATTATTGTTGTGCTTGTGGTAATTTTTTAGTTTACATTTTTCGGCATTTTCTAGTTGGGTGGTTCCAATATTCCTACTTGAATAATGTTGAATCACCCTTAGGATATGTTGCCTGCTTTTAAATTGGTCTTTGACGTCTTATCTGTGATACGCAGGCTTCATAACCTCTGATCCCCTTTCAAAATTCCATTTTATTTAGTTCCGCCCATTGTTTTCTCGTTTAGGGCACACGCTTTTTATTACTTGGGGACCATACGCCGCTTTTCATGGAATGGCACGGAAGTGTCACATTGAAGGTTCTATGATAACCGCCGTATGAACACATCTGCGGATGTTTCTAAATTCAAAAATTTTACTATTTCATGTTTAAATGTTGAATTCTGCTTAAGCCGGTGCTAGGGGGCGTGGACGGTAACTTGCACTTTCCAGTACCGTCCATGAACAGGCTCAATCAAACCGAGCCTGCAACATTTTCAATTTTGTCGTGTTGGGCTTTCTTTAGGGATTCTGTATTTATCTATTGTATCAAATGTCAAGGGAGACAATTTGAGGTCAAATTTCATTATTTATTCTTTCTTTGTTTCAAACTATTAAATAATGCTTCAGCTTCTGCTTAGAAACAATATAAACTTGCAATGCCATAAAAACACTTATATCAATAGAAAAGGTAACTTCTGTCAACAATAAAATCATGTGTTTTCTTCAAAATCTTGAAGACATACATGTGGTCGAGAGCTAGAAAATCAAATAGTGACCAAGAACTATTTATCCACACCAAGCACTAATTTAAAATGTTCACAAAGATAATACTTACAAACAAAAATATCCTACTTTTTATCATATGTTATGTTTTTTGATGTGTGCTTCAGATACCAAAAAAAGAAAAATGTATTAACAATGTAACATTTTGGTTCTGATTCTGCGACTAAAGTTAAAAATGTAAGTAAGCCTAAATTTCAATGAAAACATGTCAATATGGATAGTAATGCTCTAGTTACATGGAAACGTAACATCTTTAAAATTATTGATTCACGTATTAATTTTTATCGTGGAAATGAACATCTTTTGCCACCTAAAACAAGACTTACTTTAAGACATCTGAAGAAAGATATTCTAGCTTTCATTCAAAATTTTTTTGGTGCCAGCGGACAAGGCGGCTAATAATATTATAATTGTATGACGAATCCATTACATTAACGTTTTGCATAAGGAACTTAATAGTACTAATGCGTATTCTAAAACCTCTGCCTCCGAAAAGGACATTGTAAACAGTCATATTACTAATATTTCAAAATCTTAAAGTACAAATTAATGAAAAAGAACTTAAACTTCCTATTATGTATTGGATTCCTAAATTACATAAAAAAACCTTACAAGCTAGATTCATTGCCAATTCTACATCTTGCACTACAAGTAAACTTTCTATTTTATTGACGTCTTGTTTGACTGCCATTAAAACACATGTAATTAGATATTGTGATAAAGTCTATGAAAACACAGGCAAACATCTCTTTTGGTCAATTAAAAAATTCTAGTGAAATCTTGGATGAATTCAAAATTAAGAACTTTCAAGCTTCAACTGTCAGTACATACGATTTTTCTACACTTTATACAACTTTGCCACATAAATTAATCAATGATAAACTAATTTCCCTAATTCAGAAAACTTTTGCACGGGAAAAAGTTACCTTTCTAGCATGTAATTCTAACAAAGCTTTTTTTACTAACGGTATTGTAAAACATTATACTATGTGGACCTGTGACGAAGTTTGTAGAGCACTCTCTTTTCTTTTAGACAACATTTATGTCAGGTTTGGTAATACCCTATTTAAACAGATCATAGGAATTCCTATAGGTACTAATTGTGCACCCCTGGTCGCCAATTTGTTTTTGTACTGCTATGAAAGAGACTTTATGTTGAGTCTCTCTGAAGATAAACAACAAGATGTTATAGTCGCATTTAATAATACTTCCAGATACCTTGATGATATTTTTAATTTAGATAATCCTTATTTTGATCAAATGGTGTCTGACATTTATCCGCATGAACTACAACTCAATAAAACGAACTCTTGAAATCTTAGTACATCATTTTTGGATCTTCATATTACTATCAACAACAATTCTATTCACACGAAAATCTATGATAAAAGAGATGACTTTGACTTTTGTATAGTTAATTATCCACATTTAGATGGAGACGTACCCCATGCAACATCTTACGGGGTTTATGTTTCCCAGTTAATTAGATTCGCTAGAGCTTGTAGCAACGTAAAGGATTTCAACGAGCGGAATATTTTTATTACCAGCAAGCTTCTAAAAACAGGGCTACCGCTATCATAAATTACGGAAATACTTTTATAAATTTTACAATCGTAACTTTGATTTAATTTCCAAATTCAATAATGATTTAAAAACTCTTCTGCGACAAGGGATTAGCCAGCCTGGTTTTTATGGCGATGTGATTTACAAACTTCGTAAGATTTTGGGTCTTGGTAATTTTTCTGCTGTTTTTACTAAAATCATTAAACGTTTTATTAAAAAGGGTTATGATCCTACTATTTTAAGACATACTGCATGTTTAGTGTTCAACCCTTTTACAGTTGGACACTACGCTTTCCTCTTTTGATTGCATCTGACGGACCAAGTGGGAGACTCTATGATGGATAGTTCGTAAAGCCCTTTGGGACTGAATTGTCTTAATGTTCGTCTTCTGCCTTGCTTCGTCGGGCCCTTGTAGGTGATTTTCTTGTTGCTCTGTCTTCCTTTAGGACATTGAGTACTTTTGTTATGGTCATTGGGTTTACTTTTATATGTTTCTACATGATCATTTTAGTGTTTTACTTATTTAACCTTTTGTAACCATGACAACTGTTAGAATTTCACTTGGCGGGGATTCATTTTATTTACACTGTCTCGTTTATAGGAACATGGTGGGGCTAAGAGCGAGGTTTGGTGCACCATTAACCGGTTTAAACTCCCCAGCAGTCATTATTATGCTGCTGACCGTTCCAAGGCGGCGCCCCACTGTGTTCCTCAGATGTATGTCTTATGTTGTTTCATACTGTTTTGGTGACACTTTTGCTTGTGTCCCTTGTTGTTTTCTCGTCTACGGTAAGTATCTTCCCCATTGCCTCTAGTTTTAATTCTTTGATTACTCCCCACCCCCTCCCCCCGGTCTCCTGTCCCCTTCCCCTTTGTGGGCCTATTTTTATTTTCTTTGAATTCCTAATCAGTTACAAATTAATTATCATTTAATGATTAACCTGTCAGTGCTCTGTCTTTGCCCTGTCCTGTTTTTGTTTGGGGTCCCCCTGGGCTCCTTGCCATTGGTTCTTGTTGCTGGGTCATGTGGGGGTTGCGTTCATTGAACGCCGCCTTTCCTTGTTGATCTTGTTTATCATATTTTTTTGAGTGAAAATACTTGAAATATACTGCTTTCCTGCAATAGAAAATTACTGAAACATATCTTCAGTACAATATAACAGATGGCATTTGGAGATCCAACAGTATATATGAGCCGTGTCATGACAAAACCAACATAATGCGTTTGCGACCAGCATGGATCCAGACCAGCCTGCGCATCCGCGCAGTCTGATCAGAACCCATGCTGTTCGCTTACCAACTCTATTACAAGAGAAACTGAAAATCATGGATCTTGATCAGACTGTTCGGATGCGCAGGCTGGTCTGGATCCATGCTGGTCGCAAAGGCATTATGTTGGTTTTGTCATGACACGGCTCATATCAGTGAAACACATTTTTACTGTTTTTTTTCTGTTAGAAATCTGCCAGTTTAGGAATGACAGTCTCAAGTGTCCTTTTTGTGTTTGTTACACGTGGTTGGCCTTCACTGTTTTTCATCGTGAATGTACTGTGTAGTCCATCTTCACCATCACGTATAAAGATTTACCTTAGATGCTCCAGGTTAAACCCTGAAGACGCGATATTTTCAGCTGTAGTAAGTTTACAAACACTACTTGCAATAAGACATGACAATGGCGGTAAATTCTTTGCCTTTTCCTGCGATGACAGACATTGGTGATACACTGCATTTAGAGAAAAAGTGAAATTTATCATATCATTTACTAAGGCACAGCAATGTTGGAGGAATTTCACTAAGGCACGCACATCTTCAAGAGCGTCATGGGCATTATACTGTTTACCGAGAATGTCCTGTACAAGATCTCCCTGCTGGTAACTACTTCTGTCTGAATAGGTCTTACGAAACAATGGTAATGTATCCAAACAACCTACAACACTTGCTTAAAATTCTTTCAACTTATTCACATTAGAAACTGCAGCAACAAGAACTGAAAAATCAAACCTCCGCCCGTTGTGTGCCACCAACACTACTCTGTTATACTTTTTTAGCACTTTTATGAAATTTTTAACAGCACATTGAATGTTTACAGTTTCTAATATAGTTCCTGAAACATACATAACATTATTATTTGCCATTCTAATACCAGTGGTCTGCTGTGCTCCTTCTGATATAGGTAGCCTCGGTGTTACATAAGTTGAAAACTCACTACCACTTTTTACTTCTCTGGCAGCAATCTGGGTCAAATGAGGCATTTTCCCACTGAAATAAACAAAAAAAAGCAATTTATATAAAACACATCAGATATGAGCCGCATCATGAGAAAATGGATATAAAAGCGAGCCCGACCAGTATTGACCCATGCCAGCTGGTGGAAATCGCCTTAAGGCTCATTTTCACATAACTCAGCTCAAATATTCCATCATTCTAAAGTTACTTTCATATGTAAAACAATCATGATGTTATTGAAAAGCAACACATTATTTTTTATAATAATGGAACATAAATCTATAATAGATCGCCAACATAAGAAGTAGTTATACAAAACACTTACTAAGATCTGTAGTTTCCAAGTCTAATACAACAAATGTTGGCATCGAGTTTTGAAGTTTCAGGTGCTTAAAATCACCACGTGGTACAGCGTCCGGTATTGTTTCCACATCAACATCATTCTAAGACCAATTTTTGAAGAACATTGTATTAGAATAATGTGTGTCCAATCATAAATTATAAGACAATGTAAACATTTGAACTGTTAGAGTACCAAAGGTTTCTTAACCATATTCAGCACAGTTGAGTGACCAAACATTACATCCTTTTTATAAAAAACAATACTTTCTGTCCATCTATTGATCAGTACTATAATCAGACCAGTGGTAGAACTTACAACTTTCTTTGGATTTGAAACTCTGCTATAAGTACCCAGTGCACTAAGCTGTTGACTAGCACTTTTTTTTCCTTTTAACAGTACAAGATAAAAGGCTAACCTGACTGATATGTGGCACCTTCTAGCACTTCAGTTGCTCCTTTACATATACACCTCTCTTGTTTCAATGTTAGCCTGCGACGCTTGGACAAAGGAAGACTGGAGTGTTCTATTCGGCGCCTGCGTTCATTCATACACGTCTTAGAGTACTTTTGTGTGTGGAACCCCGGACAAAGACCTCCTTCTTCATTAGCCTAAAATAGAAAAAATTGTGTAAGCTTCGCTTTGTTTCCAGAATTTCGATAGTTACATACATTTACCAATCAAGACAATTTGACAAATCTGGTCTAGATTTAGTTGCCATAGTGAACTAAGTTGTTGTAGTAACATGGGTCACCATTGCTCTTCAATGTAATCATTCATAACACTTGAATGATGCCCAAAAGCTTCTTATATTAGTATGATAAAAGTTTCCATTCGCCTTTTTAATAATGTAAAAATGTAAGGAATATTATGTAAGTAGCATATAATGCATACATGTATATTCACTTGAAAAAATCAACATAACTCTGCAAAATTGTTGTGTTCTAACTTTATAGACAATACATGTATAATGTAAACAAATAATAAAAAACTATGAACAGTACTTACTTGCAGAAGGCACCTTATGCTTGAAACTGTATGAAAATATCCAACAGTGTAACTGCAACACAAACAAAGAAATCAACATGAACTGTGAACTGTAAACATAAATCAACATAAATTGTGAACTGTAAACATCAAACGAATAAAAAAACGTGACAAACAAAAAATCTTAGCAAAACATTTCTGACAACTTCATTTCCTGAATTGAATAAGGAATACCATTTTTAACCATTAGAGCTACAGCAAGTGATTTAGATTTAAATTTTAGGCTAAGTATTTTGCGGGCTTTATAAATAAACCATCTTAGAGAATAAACACAGTAAAATATATATTGTATCCTAGCAACTCTGTTTACCTCCTTGGGAGGTATTTTGAGTCATAGGATGTGATTTAGCCTTTTATTGTTAAATAAATGTAAGCTGGTGTAGGTAAAGGTCTTTTTATGCATTGTGCTGAATCAATAGCACCACTAAAATATGTGTATACATGCTGTCATTAGCTGTTACCTAGATTTGCTGTCTATATGATCAAAGCAAAGAACTATTTTTATATACATGAAATACTACACAGAGTATTTATTAAGTTTTTGGGCGTGGACGGTACTTGCACTTTCCGGATTGTTTTACTGAAGTATTTTAGTCTATAGAAACTTAGTGAGCCCAGGGTGGTCCAGGGGGTATCATGGTATGTCAGACTTACAGAACGTTTGTAGAGACCCACAAGTAGATGCCTAATGCAAAATACAAAATACCTTGAAATTTTAGAGAAGAAGATTTTTTTTGAAATTTTTACTTCATTTGAGGACCATCTAAGAATCATTCCTGTAAAAATTGGTCAAAATCCATCATGTGGTCTATAGTAGCGTTTTTTAATAAATTGAGGATAACAACAAACGACAGATGACAAAAGATAGACATACTGCTAACCAAAAGATCTGACACCTCTGAGCACTTTGTGCTCATGTGAGCTAGAAAGGGGGTATTAAACTCTGCAAATATGCTTAGCAGACAAAAAGTACCCATATACATGTACCATGAAACAACCTAAATTATCTAATGAAAATCACAAAATGTAATAATTGTGCAAAAATCATATACATGTAACATAATAATAAAATAATAATGAGACATTTTTATTTATTGTGTTCAATTGCCCCAATAAGACCTTCATATCCAGACATCTGCTTACTTGTAGATTCTTGCTTGGAATTAATTGAGATCTAACAGAACTTTATTATGCCTTACATGAGCCTCATATAGACACAGACCTTACTCTTTGCCTACATCGTACCATTTGCTTAAACTTTATTTATTTGGCTAAAGAAATCTATAACAATTTGGCTTCATGATTATTTGCACAGGTTAACAACTACCACATCTATACCGACTCAGCTATCTAACCCCTTACACATTTATCTCACAGCTGTCTGTACTAACTGAGTGAATATGACATTCAGCCAAACTATACAGTATTGAAATTTGTTCAACAGAACAGGATTTAAATTGACTCTGAGCTATAAACCATGATATCATGTCGCCTGAAAGGGAACCATAATTATGTCACAGGTACTGCAAAATGATGGGACTCAAACCCAGGACCCTTAGAAATATTGTACCTCAGCTATTCGGCCACTTTTTCCGAAAAGTTCTCACCATGTATCAAAATCACATGTCATTTGTTTAATAAGGATTGATCCTTTGTTATGTCCTAATATTTAAAAATCATAATAATTATCTGTTATAATTAATGCACTATCAAACTTCACATGTGAAAATATTTATTGACAGTGTTCACTATACTGTGAGGGCTATGCACCTTTCTTTCAGGGAATTAAATTCAAATTAAGGCTAACAAATTCTATCCTTTTTAGCTTGTTAAGCTTATAATTGCTAACTAGTTAGGTCAGGTTTCACAAAATCTGAAGTAACATATAATCTTGTACTATTCTTGAGAATATTTAATATGTGGATTTATACCACATTAATAAGCTGATCTTTAAAGCAGATCAAGCATTGTTATTTGTGTGCACAATTTATATTAGCTGAATGAACATACAGAAGATCCAAAAAAAAAGATCAAAGAATCCACTATTCAAGCAATATTAAGAAATAATTAATGACATTTTTGTTTCCTTGCATAATTCATATATGCAAATGAAAAACCAGGATCAGCTCTTTCATGTACAATGTACAAATTCTACATGGTTAACCGGTCCCATGTAAGCTGTATAGCTTCCTCAAATATCCCTCATATGACTGTGAGGGGTCAGCAAGCTAAACCACTTGGCTGCAGTCAGAGCCCCTTTTTTGCATTAAAATTACACATGTATGAAAAAGATATACCAAAACCTCTTATATATGACCACTTGATAAACTATCTTTAATGCTTGCAAACACATGTATTTTTTAAGTCCTGTATATACTTGTGGTTGAAAGTTGACAATAAATAGTTTTGGATAGGTTTATCAAAAGCAAAACAAGTTAAAACAGCTGGCAAATTCATCCTATTTTTAATGAAAGCTCTAAAAAAGTATTTAAAATTTTAAATGTGAAATGTTGTGAGTGAACAATTTTTTTTTTTTTTTACAAAATTTGCTTGCAATCCACATAAATTACCAAAAAGGAGATCAATATAAGCAAAAATAGCCCTAAGGACCTTGCACTGTGTTAGTAAGACAGTAAGAGATATGGTGGTAAACACTGACATCAATTACTGCAAAATCCAGTCCTTAATCATAACATGAAAATTATCATTTGTATATGTACTTGAATTTAAAACATTTTTTCTTACTACATTTTTATCAAGTTTTATTTTCTTGAATATTTTGGCTCATCTGGAGGCATGCCGCTTTAAGAGCCAAAAGTATACTTTTATTAAAAAATAGTGGGCCTATTATTTATCTGGCTCGACTAAACCGACATAACAAGGGCTGCATGCTGGTGAATTCAAAATTTATTTTTAGCTTGAGTATATGTAGAGCAGTGCTACTCACTCATGCATTGGCATCTGTACTATTCAGTTTTAGTGCAGCAATATAATTTGATATTTCATTTTTTTAACTTTTAACTTCAAATATTATATATGTTCCTTATCATCACTCACATAATATGGGACTCCAGTTATTTTTCTCATTTTTCTCAAGGGACCTTAGATTTAGGTAAAAATTATTGCTAAAATTTCCACTTTGGGTAGAAAATCAGCTGGTGTACATAAGGAAAACTGCATTATTTCAAAGAAAAATTCAATTGGACTAGATCTAGCATCAATATTTCTAGAATTAGCTCCCCTTAAGCCTAGTATAACTTACTCTTACATGTTTTTACTCTAAACATAACTTGAATTTACTTCTTTTTTCAAGGAAACACTTCAATATAATCAAAGTCCCTTAGCCTTGGTGCTACTGAAATAAGTGTTGATTAATGAAAAAAATAAATATTTAAGCGAAACCCGATTTAAACTTTGTTGCTTTAATTTAATAAATATTAAACTGCTGCATTACCTTACTACCTGAACCATACTAGGGATAGTGGTTCACAAAACGTGTGTTTGATAATAACTTACTAATAAATATAAAGGGGGGGGGGATTTCGGCCCTCTACCAACTTGGCTCGGGTCAAATAGGCACAGGCCAACTCGGCCCACTTTTGAAAAAAAAAACATAACTTTTTCTGATAACTGCAAGCTGTTTCAATTTTTTTTCCTTGACATGTCAAAGTCAAACATTCAGTATCAGGCATAATTTCAGTTTCAAAGTCAAACCGGCAATCAAAAATAAACATGCATGGAACAATTTGCTGATCACTTATAAATTCAATATAACAATCTGGCACAAAGTAAATATTTACAAGTTCTCCAAGAAAATCGTCTGGCCTGTTTGTTATGTTTATCTAAATAATATGACATGAATATCGATGATGTCATTTTGGAAATTATTTATAAATTGTGACGTCACTTCATTAAGTTGGTGCTTAAAACATAACTATTCGCTATCTAATCTGTTCGTAATTGAAAATGAATAAAATAGACTTGTCAGGATATTAGATAAAATTGTTGGATTAAAGGCTTATAAGCTATTGAAACAAGTCTGTTAATTTATTAAAATGGGGGGAGCTTATTTTTGATATCAGGTTACTAACCTGATATCAAAAATAATTATCAGTCAAGTGTTATCGAGCAGTTATCATCGCAGTTGCATGATAAAAATTAATATAATACAAATGTGTTCCCTTCAAAATGATGCTTTTTGTTTGTAAAGTGATCTTCAATAAAAAAAAGAAATATAAACTTGTTTACTTATTATATAAAATATTTTTAAATGTTTGTTATTTATCTTGTATACATAAAACAACATGTAATGCATTTATCAACAGGCAATGTATTTTGCAATGTCACAAGGATGGAGTGTAATGAATTCATATATCCCAAATCATTGAAAACTCTATTACCAGAAATGAAATAATAATTTAAGAAAACGTCTTTCAACGTTTGTGAATAAGTCCATTTATCCTGCTACTGTCTATATCATCAGCTGGATAAAGCTTTGCCGGATAAACTTATCTATCTCCAGTCATTACGTTATATGATTACGTCACGTGTTTAGCAGCAAAACAAAACAACATATAGATGCTTTTTTATCGGGGAAAAAGGAGAATGAAACCATCTAATTATTATAAAAACATGATTAAAGCAGGATAAATCAAATACATGGTTGATGTCGGGATGGAGAAGGTTTATCCGGTTCGCTGCAAAAGTGAATCTTGGTTCGCTAAAGCTCGCCAAGATACACTTTCTCGCTCACCGGATAAACCTTCTCCATCCGACATCAACCATGTATTTTCCACAGGAACTTGAAATTCTATCAAATAACCAATATTAATTATAATTTCCAAATATACCCCCTATATACTATAAGTTTTTTTATAGTATATAGGGGGTATATTTCGCATATTATCGTTAATAGTGATAGAATTTCAAGTTCCTGTGGCCGAGCTGACTCGGGGCCGAGTATGTTCGGGCCGAGCCGACACTTATTCAAATCAAATGAGTGTAGGACAAAAGCCCCCCCCCCCGGACAAAAGCCCCCCCCCCCGGACAAAAATGACAAGGTGGACAAAAGCCCCCCATGAAATTTTCAAATAGGACAAAAGCCCCCCCCCCATCAAAAATACAGGTAGGACAAAAGCCCCCCGTCTATTTCACTAGAACAGGTGCTCAAATTCATCAAATTTCACACAAACTTCTAAATTAAAATTAAAAGAATTTGTTTTAATGTTTATTTATAATGTATATTTGGAGTGATAACAAAGTTTATGATAACAGATTAAATAATGCATGCATGCGATACCGAATTCATAGATTTTCATATACACAACAAGGGTCAGAAGAGTAGTAATGTTTAATCACTTTTGCAAAAAGATCAAATTAATATCCTTAGCACTTTGTCACCTTCATGTGATGTCCATACATATCTTTAAAACACATAAAAAAACACAACTTTAATATACTATATGTAAATTAGATTGACTATGGGGGGGGGGGGCTTTTGTCCTACTTTTACTTTTTTATGGGGGGGGGGGCTTTTGTCCTATGTGTAAATTTCATGGGGGGGGGCTTTTGTCCACCTTGTCATTTTTAGACGGGGGGGGGGGGCTTTCGTCCGGGGGGGGGGGCTTTTGTCCGTATCCCAAATCAAATACATATAATTAGACAATATATCAGTAAACTTAAGTGTGCATACCCCTAGATCTACAAATGTCGGCTGGCTGGTCGGCTAAAACAAAATTAAGAAACGAAAGGTTGAGCTACATACCGCCCATTTCATAAAACAGACTGACATGGCCTACAGTACCTGTAAGCATTAATAAAAACTAACATACTTTCATCGATGCTTGAAATAACCACATTCTAATATAAAATATCAAAACAAGCTTACTTCGATCAATGCTCTTCGATTTTCCAGGATTTTCCATCAACTCGACATGTTGAAAGACTGCCACTGATTTGGACAATATTTCATCCACACGATACGTTGTCACAGAAAAATAAAAGTTGGTATCGTAGAAAATATCTCTATGCTCGTGAATAAAAGGAAGAACTGCGCTTGGATTAATTAATGAGCTTCTAAACCATGAACAAACTCAATCAACCGAGCCTGCAACATTTTCAATTTTGTCATGTTGGGCTTTCTTTAGGGATTCTGTATTTATCTATATTGTAAGTGATGGCTTTCAAAGAGATAAATTAAACAAGGTATACATAAATTGATAATCAACATACATACATTTGGACTCATTTAAATTTTACTTATTGAAAAACGAAATTGGAAAAATGAAAAAATATATGGTAAAAATAAAAGTTATGTACGAAAGGGTACATACAACTTTGGTTATAATTTTACAATTGTTAAAAGTTTTTTCTTGTCAAGTCATACGCTAGAATTAAGGTTACTAATATTATAGTACTACTAGGAAAGACAACAGCCAAAATTTAGTCTGTATTAGTAATCAGTCGTATCAAAATCTCTATCAGATGTTGAATGGAAAATTTGAAAGTAGTAAGGTAGCAGCTTAACTGTAAATGTTACTAATTCCTATGCAAATTGGAATACCATCAGTAAAATTTATTTGTCGTTGAATATAGTCTTATCAATAGTTTTCACTTCCTTGAAAAATATTTAACCTCAGACATTATGTAACCTGGTGTTTTTTTGTGTTTTTTTTAAGTTTCTTTTTCTAGGAAATGTGGTGTCTACAACGTTTAAAAAACTTATATGCCTATAATCCTTTAAAGGCCGCTGATGTTGATTAAATTGTAGGCAATCATGCAAGTGAATTATGTTTAGTAACTAAACACCTAAAAGGTAAGTTTAACGGAAACTACGCCGCTTCTTGTCGCCGACGGTAAATACCGAAAATGAGCGGATAAATACGTTTATTTAAGATGATTTAGTGGGCGGGGAAATGGGCGGAGCTTATTTTAACTCCTATTGAAAAACGTGTAAAGCTAGATTATGCAGATCCGAATCATGATGGTTCGACAATGTAAAGCTAAGAATGTAACTTCTATTTTGCGTATTCGAACACTTGGTATTGCTACCATCAGTTAATATTTGGTCGTTTAACAAAATGTATTTTGTTGAAATGCATGTTTACAATGTTAAATCGGCAAACTCAATCCAAGAATGCAACATTAGAGTTTTCATACAAAGAAATACAATTGTACTTTTTCCATTAACAAACTGTTCAACTCAGATCAACAAGGCTGGATTTTTGGCAAGGAATAGCCTCCATAGTATTTCCAATTATCTGCCAGTAAAGAAATACTTTTTGTTTTAACGTATAATTTACATTCCTTCTTCAATTGATTACGTCCAAATAAACAAGATTGTACATTTTCTTTCTTTATTAAAGATTGCAATAAAAATCATAAAACGCGGTTCTTTTTATTGCCCTAATGAAAATATTTATACAGATATCTTATTACTGATATTAAATGTAATTGAAGATGTCTCATATAGAAATATTTATGAAGTCTTGCATCGTTTGACAGTCTTTTATTTGCTATTTTTTCGACAATATTTATTTTTCATTAATTGCAATCAGATAGTGTATTGAAAATTTTAAATCAGTAGCTTAGACAAAAATTGATATAATTCGTCAGTATAACATGTACATGTATGAAACTGAAATGTTAAATAGTTTTTTGTCTATTTCTGCATAAGTATTACAAAATGAACTTCAAATTTAAAGTAAGATTTAACCCTTTCTTGTTTTCTACATGTCATTTTGTTTGATTTTGACATAACAATAGTTGTATGTTATCATCTTACAGGTATTTTTCGATCTGATGTCATGCTATTGCGAGGGTCTGTTTTGTTTAAATGTTATATGACATTGTGTCGTTATGCAACCGCACACTGCAACATTTCTTTGCTAAACATCTGTATTTGTAGCCAAAATCGCATACATAATAACTCTTTTTCTATTGATCTAATGACGAAAACAAAATCTTTTTTTTTTCAAGTCGTAAAAATTCGAAATTCTTCCCAAGAATTGATAGAGAGTATAGTAAACATTTAAATTTGCTTGCATGCTATATCTCATTATGTTGCTTTCATTGTGTCTGATTCGACATTAACTATCAATTAATCTTAAGGATTATTTTCTAAGAAACACGTCCCAATTTTAAATGAAGGTCTCGATGTGAATTTACGAACAAAACATAGTTTGCAAAACAGCATGGAACCAATATTTAATTTCTTTTCTGCAGTCTGTAATACCATAACACCAGTAAGTTATTTTTTGATATACCTACATTGATAAGAATCAGTGAGAAAACCTGACCTTTAAGGATGATATTGATACTGTTGACAGTTCAACTTTTTATATTATACTTTACAACCTTTTCTTTCATACAAATTTATGTATTCTATACATATTGTTTTTGCTCCAAATGATGTGTCTCTGGATTTCTGGTTTCTGTTTTCTAAGTATTAAAATATTTGAATAATGATTTAGTGTAAATTGATATAATTAAAGGTACTGTAATGTTACATACAGTTAGAAAAAAAATAGTATACAAGTATATCAGAGGGACTTTCAACACAATTTTTTAAACATCCGAGAATTATAGATTTACATGTATACAAAGTTTCATATTCTTTTGAAAACAATTTTATTATCAAATATTACATTTCTCATTACTAGCTTTTATTTCATTTTAACTATTATATGTTTGCTATTTATATTTTTTGATATTGAAAATTATTCATTTGAGCATAAGGTTTGTCATACAAGACAAAATAAATTGAGGTACAGGGACTTAAACGCAGTAAAAGAAATTAAATAAAAAAAACAACAAAAAAAACACACAACATAAACATTCAATGATTCGTAGATAAATTGTATATTTTGCATTTGTATATTGTTTGAGAAAGTGGAAAATGGATACACCAAAGAACATTACAACTATACACAATTATATAACTTGCATATAAAGGCCTTCTTGAAAGTGCTCATTTCGTGTGTGTATCGTATATATTTTAAACCATCTTTGTTGGTCTGCTAAAACAGACAGAGGAAGGCATAAATGTTTAGGCAGATTGTTTTGATATTCTCTTATTCATTACATTACCCGGTTTAATGATTTATACATTAAATGAAACCATATTTTAAGGATACACAGACATATCCTCACAGTAAATGGTATGTTGAAGATTAAGATATTTAAACCCCTTTCTTACTTTAACTGTTCATATAGAAACACAATTGCCTTCTGTTTAAAGTATTTTACGTCGCACCAACATTGTAAAGGTTATTTGGCGATTTTCCATCTTCAATGGTGGAGGAAGACCTCATGTACGTCTACAAGCATTATTCTAGACACAAATGGACACCTGAACGCTCCATAACCTAGGTGAATAGATTCCTGGCAAAGAATAATCCAAAGTCTCTTTTACCAGCGCAAGTATTTTAAAATATGATCTAAAGCGCTCGGTCATGACATATCATAAATATGATAAAATAAAGAAAATGATAAGAATGATTCTTTATGGGACTTAATTTCAATATAAAAACTCAATTTAATATCATTTTCCTTAAATTTTGAACTAAATAATCAACTGTTTAAGTTATACTTCGTCTGCAAGCGAAGTATTTATATAGTATATCCACTTGTTCTCTATGCAACAGGAACACTACAATAACAACACAGGTGTTTATTAAAAAAGACAATTGACAGACTGTATAAAGAAACATACCACTTTCTTGCATGCTATTTATCGTTACATTGTTTTAATGGTGTGTTTCATTTGACATTTACTATCAATTAAACTGCAAAATTTATATCTTAGAAACCCATTACAGTCTCCGCCGTTTTAAATAAAAATTTAAAACCGCTCAGGAATAATCAAGTTAAATTGGACGTTTCAATTTTATGGTCAATATAGACTTTTTCATAAGAAACGATGAGTTTTATTTATTGTCTTTCTAAAGGTTTTAAAGAAACATGTATCGCTGTAGTCCAACCTTTTAACAGTTTCTTTGCATTTTTAAAGAATAAAATAAAACCACAGTAATGTGTAGAGCTTAGTCAAGGTTTTAAAATAATATATCCCGGGAAAATTGTTCAGTTTTATGTACAATATTGCTTACACATCTTCATTTCGGCAGGTATGGTTACAAACAAAAGGTAAACATAAGACTGTGTAATGTACTATATACTTGTAAGAATAAGCACATTCCTTAATGTGTACAATCATAGCTAAATTGACATATCTAATTTTCTACACTTCTATGTTAAAATTAGTCCTTTTTAATCCATTTACTTTTGACATACATTATTTACTGAAAAAATACTTCATTAAGTTAATATTAAGTACAAAAAGGAAGAAAATAAACATTTCGCATTTTTGTAATATTACTCAATATTACTAAGTAAGGCTAACCTTAATTGCAAACGTTACAAAATATCCATAATATCTACCGAAAAATATTACTTAAGTCCCTTGTGTCATTTCGTTTGTTCGCTGTAATTTGTTTAAACATTCTCTTTGTCCGATAACAAACTACACTCCATAGGGAACAATGCAAGTCATGTCGATCAAGGTGCAGAAGAAACAATAATTTGTAAATATTGGAAAATTTAAATGTATGCAAACACGGAAAGTTTGAAAATGTTTCATACCGACATTGTTAATTGTTTTTATATCAGGAATGTATTAATCTTTATCGTCCCGGTTGTAAACACAATCAAAGCTGTTTTTATATTTACAGATTGTTTTGTTTTGACTTATGATTTCCCATAAGATAAGTCATACGTTGTTATTCAAAATGCACGCAATTACGGCATAATCTTGAAAATCACAATATGTTTCAAACTTTAAATGATATTGTGTTTTAAAAAGAATGAAGGATTTATCACAGAATCTCAGCAAAAAAAGTAATGATTTTGTTTGGAGTATGAGTGTCCTTTCAAGTAAAAGCATAATCATAGACAAAAATTGATATAATTCGTCAGTATAACATGTACATGTATGAAACTGAAATGTTAAATAGATTTTTGTCTATTTCTGCATAAGTATTACAAAATGAACTTCAAATTTAAAGTAAGATTTAACCCTTTCTTGTTTTCTACATGTCATTTTGTTTGATTTTGACATAACAATAGTTGTATGTTATCATCTTACAGGTATTTTTCGATCTGATGTCATGCTATTGCGAGGGTCTGTTTTGTTTAAATGTTATATGACATTGTGTCGTTATGCAACCGCAAACTGCAACATTTCTTTCCTAAACATCTGTATTTGTAGCTAAAATCGCATACATAATAACTCTTTTTCTATTGATCTAATGACGAAAACAAAATCGTTTTTTTTTTTTTTTTTTCAAGTCGTAAAAATTCGAAATTCTTCCCAAGAATTGATAGAGAGTATAGTAAACATTTAATTTGCTTGCATGCTATATCTCATTACGTTGCTTTCATTGTGTCTGATTCGACATTAACTATCAATTAATCTTAAGGATTATTTTCTAAGAAACACGTCCCAATTTTAAATGAAGGTCTCGATGTGAATTTACGAACAAAACATAGTTTGCAAAACAGCATGGAACCAATATTTAATTTCTTTTCTGCAGTCTGTAATACCATAACATTAGTAAGTTATTTTTTGATATACCTACATTGATAAGAATCAGTGAGAAAACCTGACCTTTAAGGATGATATTGATACTGTTGACAGTTCAACTTTTTATATTATACTTTACAACCTTTTCTTTCATACAAATTTATGTATTCTATACATATTGTTTTTGCTCCAAATGATGTGTCTCTGGATTTCTGGTTTCTGTTTTCTAAGTATTAAAATATTTGAATAATGATTTAGTGTAAATTGATATAATTAAAGGTACTGTAATGTTACATACAGTTAGAAAAAAAATAGTATACAAGTATATCAGAGGGACTTTCAACACAATTTTTTAAACATCCGAGAATTATAGATTTACATGTATACAAAGTTTCATATTCTTTTGAAAACAATTTTATTATCAAATATTACATTTCTCATTACTAGCTTTTATTTCATTTTAACTATTATATGTTTGCTATTTATATTTTTTGATATTGAAAATTATTCATTTGAGCATAAGGTTTGTCATACAAGACAAAATAAATTGAGGTACAGGGACTTAAACGCAGTAAAAGAAATTAAATAAAAAAAACAACAAAAAAAAAACACACAACATAAACATTCAATGATTCGTAGATAAATTGTATATTTTGCATTTGTATATTGTTTGAGAAAGTGGAAAATGGATACACCAAAGAACATTACAACTATACACAATTATATAACTTGCATATAAAGGCCTTCTTGAAAGTGCTCATTTCGTGTGTGTATCGTATATATTTTAAACCATCTTTGTTGGTCTGCTAAAACAGACAGAGGAAGGCATAAATGTTTAGGCAGATTGTTTTGATATTCTCTTATTCATTACATTACCCGGTTTAATGATTTATACATTAAATGAAACCATATTTTAAGGATACTCAGACATATCCTCACAGTAAATGGTATGTTGAAGATTAAGATATTTAAACCCCTTTCTTACTTTAACTGTTCATATAGAAACACAATTGCCTTCTGTTTAAAGTATTTTACGTCATCCAACATTGTAAAGGTTATTTGGCGATTTTCCATCTTCAATGGTGGAGGAAGACCTCATGTACGTCTACAAGCATTATTCTAGACACAAATGGACACCTGAACGCTCCATAACCTAGGTGAATAGATTCCTGGCAAAGAATAATCCAAAGTCTCTTTTACCAGCGCAAGTATTTTAAAATATGATCTAATCGGTCATGACATATCATAAATATGATAAAATATAGAAAATGATAAGAATGATTCTTTATGGGACTTAATTTCAATATAAAAACTCAATTTAATATCATTTTCCTTAAATTATGAACTAAATAATCAACTGTTTAAGTTATACTTCGTCTGCAAGCGAAGTATTTATATAGTATATCCACTTGTTCTCTATGCAACAGGAACACTACAATAACAACACAGGTGTTTATTAAAAAAGACAATTGACAGACTGTATAAAGAAACATACCACTTTCTTGCATGCTATTTATCGTTACATTGTTTTAATGGTGTGTTTCATTTGACATTTACTATCAATAAAACTGCAAAATTTATATCTTAGAAACCCATTACAGTCTCCGCCGTTTTAAATAAAAATTTAAAACCGCTCAGGAATAATCAAGTTAAATTGGACGTTTCAATTTTATGGTCAATATAGACTTTTTCATAAGAAACGATGAGTTTTATTTATTGGTTTTAAAGAAACATGTATCGCTGTAGTCCAACCTTTTAACAGTTTCTTTGCATTTTTAAAGAATAAAATAAAACCACAATAATGTGTAGAGCTTAGTCAATTTTTTAAAATAATATATCCCGGGAAAATTGTTCAGTTTTATGTACAATATTGCTTACAAATCTTCATTTCGGCAGGTATGGTTACAAACAAAAGGTAAACATAAGACTGTGTAATGTACTATATACCTGTAAGAATAAGCACATTCCTTAATGTGTACAATCATAGCTAAATTGACATATCTAATTTTCTACACTTCTATGTTAAAATTAGTCCTTTTTAATCCATTTACCTTTGACATACATTATTTACTGAAAAAATACTTCATTAAGTTAATATTAAGTACAAAAAGGAAGAACATAAACATTTCGCATTTTTGTAATATTACTCAATATTACTAAGTAAGGCTAACCTTAATTGCAAACGTTACAAAATATCCATAATATCTACCGAAAAATATTACTTAAGTCCCTTGTGTCATTTCGTTTGTTCGCTGTAATTTGTTTAAACATTCTCTTTGTCCGATAACAAACTACACTCCATAGGGAACAATGCAAGTCATGTCGATCAAGGTGCAGAAGAAACAATAATTTGTAAATATTGGAAAATTTAAATGTATGCAAACACGGAAAGTTTGAAAATGTTTCATACCGACATTGTTAATTGTTTTTATATCAGGAATGTATTAACCTTTATCGTCCCGGTTGTAAACACAATCAAAGCCGTTTTTATATTTACAGATTGTTTTGTTTTAACTTATGATTTCCCATAAGATAAGTCATACGTTGTTATTCAAAATGCACGCAATTACGGCATAATCTTGAAAATCACAATATGTTTCAAACTTTAAATGATATTGTGTTTTAAAAAGAATGAAGCATTTATCACAGAATCTCAGCAAAAAAAGTAATGATTTTGTTTGGAGTATGAGTGTCCTTTCAAGTAAAAGCATAATCATACTTAAGAATATGGAATGCATAAAGGTCTAATACTGAATTAATATTATTTCTTTAAATGTGATCCATAAATTTAGTATAAGCTACTCGAACACAATATTCTTATCACATATCCAAAATAAAAAGGAACATGTTTATAATTATATGAACAACATTATTTAAGTATAACACTTACATTAATGGGTCTTTACGCAATGCTTGTATTAAGCAAATAATGTCCGTCATAAAATATTTACGGCCGTGCAATACCGTTTATAATAAACGGATTAGCAAAATCATCATGAATTTTGTTTGTTTATATACCTCACCTAACAACAAAATAAAGGACAAAACTCCACCTAACAAAAAATAATAATTATACAATAAGAAACAACGCCTTTTATAAACTCTCAAAGGCGTGTATTCTGACGCAATAATGCCTTTATTACTTTCATGTTTAGGAGGAAATACTGTCTGAACATATGATAAATGGTGCAATATGTAAGTATCCTTTGGGAAACAAAGTCGAAATAAGTATCACATTCTTCACACAACAGTCTGTCTTAAATTAAGTTTATTGTTTTTGCTTGTAGTAGTTTGTGACCCAAAAACTATCCGGTTCATGAAGAATATCAGCATTAATTTCGTGGGGGGAATCTAAAATAACCTTACTAAAGTGGATAGAATAAAACTTTGATAAACATAGAATGAACAGCATGCCTGTTTTTCAAATTCGCTTTTGAATTTTAGGCTTAAGCACGATTTTTTTTATAAAGTATTAAGTTTTGAATTTTTACTTTACCTTTAATATGTTTTAAAAGTATGAATTGTCTGTCTCTGACATTTAAAAAAGTACAAATACAACCGAAAACACAAGTGATATCAATAAAAATTGTTACTCTTATTCTTCTTTTAAGACATGTTACTATTCCCTGCTGCCAACCATTTCCTGTATTCAACTTATCTAGATTAATAGAAGATTAATTATTTGAATTAAATGTAGTTAAATAGCTTTATTTCCAAGTTTTCTTTCGCAAATATTCAATAAAAGTCAGAAAATCTTACATGTTATGGTATAATATGTGAACAAAGTATAAAATGCGTATTAGATCGCCTTTTGAATGTTTTTAATCTTTTATGTCATTTTAGTTAAGGATAATGATTTTTGCTATTGGAATTTGTTTTTAATTACAACGTTTTATTTGCTGTTAAAATCGATCAAATCGAAAAAATATTTAATCGTAAATTATGTTTGTACACTATTTATTGCAGCAGAGTTGATACTTGTAATGTAACAAAGCTTGATTAAAATCTGTTCCCTTTATCATGATTTGCCGTATAAATCTCAATATTATATTTACTTAAACGAAATATTGTAATATAGAATTTCGTTATGGCATTTGCTTAATGAAATACAACTCTGTAAAAGGCATTCAATTGCAACACAATATTGTCAAAATTGTGTTACCATGAATAATTTATTCTATTTTAAATATTTGCAAAGCAAGTGATTATAAAACTTTTCAGAAACATGTTTACTCTTTGTTAATTATAAATATTGTTTCATAGTATAACAATGTTCATTCCATTTAAAACTCACATAGATTATGCTATATTAAATATTCTATTTTAAGAGAATTTTTCCTCACGTTTGAAGTTTATTCATGTCTCATCTCAAACTCGGACTAACTCAAGTCTTAGACTTTTGATTGATCTGAAACTGACACAGGACGTTCACTGACTAATGAAGCTTCTGAAATTTGAGACAAAACAATTTTAAATCTTCCAGGCCTGGAAAGAAATCTTATATCATACTTATGCATGTATATCACTTTGATGGAGACGTTTCTCTTTGAGATATTTTCTATATCACTGTAATGAGACATTGCTAGTCTTCAAAAAGAAAATAAAGATGACACTAATTCTCTACTGTACTGTAGTGTGAGCTCTTAAACATGTACTGATAACTAAAAATTCCCTAACAAACAAGGTTTTATCCAAACAGGTAGATAAGGTTCTTTTGTACTCGGAAGTAATTTAAGAATTACTATTCATTATTTCAATTATGTTCATGTACATTTATATTCTTTGTTTTTATATTACTATTAAATAAGTAGACGTGTCACTTGCTCTTAACGCCTAAACAATTTATTTTTGTTTTCAGAAATTGTCAGTAATGGTCTCCCTGTTTACATGATTAAAGAGCACTCTTATATTATGTAAAGAAATCCTTATTTTTTAAGCAAGTTCGTTGTAAAAGTTAAGTTCATTAACTGAAATTCATTGTCATATATTTGCATTTTCGCACGTAGTCCGTTTTTACGATTTTACAATTGAAGAACTGACTTTCATACTTGCAACTTAGTACTTACTAAGTTCTAACAACTAACTACTTTATTGAACACATACGGCTAGTAACATGCTATAAAACTTCTTAAGACCGCAGCTGCATTGCTGAAATATAACTTTTTGATTATCTATGGGAAACTTTTGCATTATTTAGCGTCTTTTCTTATAAACTTACTTCAAATGTTACACCTACGACTTTGACAAGATATATATGTCTTGCATTATATTTTGGCGTAAAAATATGAGATTGTATTTTAGTTGTCGGCTATTTTCAGAATGAAATATTCAGTATCCTTAAATAAAGTACACAATTCTAAATCGCATTCATCATTAAGTTAATGACTGTTCCAGTTCGAGCTGAAGAAAAATACTTGCTAGTAGCATGCTTGTGTTTAAAGATATTGTGAATTTGGAGAGAAAAGTTTATCGACCTAAGTATAAAAAACGCTATTGCTAAATTGCTAAGTAACTCATCGAGTTTTAAGACCCTCGATTGGGTAAGTTCGGGTATAATTTTTACATAACATTATAATTACATTTCTTACACATCTATTTCTATTTTTCAGCGGAAATGTAAGGTTATGTTTAAAACATATTTATAAATTTTACACAATTGAAATGATTTGAGCTGAATCATTAAATCAAAAGTAGCACCAGATTACATAATATACAAATAATAAAACACCAGCCTTTCAGGAGTCCTACATTTAATAATCTTTATTATGTACCAATTTCAATTAATAAGTTATCAATGTTCTTAATATTATGTTAATGTAAGGTTATTCCTTAACACTTCGTTATATCTGTATAAAATATTATTGAGATAATTTTAAACTGATGAGTTAAAAATTTTATATCTGAGGATATGTTTACTCCTTAGCCATAAAAACCGTTAGCTAGAAAATCATAATATGTCATTTTAATGCCAAGAAATTGAAAAGACAAAATGACCATCTTTTAAATTTACAGATAACGATTAAAATATCCCTAATATCGAACATTAGAAATAAGTGGTGTTCAAACCTCGTAAAAAGGGAATACAGCAGGGAACTAAGTGAATATTAATCCAACATAAGTCTCATAATATTCATCATTTGTAAAATTTCAATATAAAATGATATTCTAGAGAAATTAATGTTATTAAACAAATTGGTTGCGTTTTGTATTAATACAACTCGTTCGTGATGTGTTTGATCATGTTACCGGTAACTGTTTAAATCAAAGAAATACTGGGACAGTTATAATATAAATATTATCAATTCACGTTTTATAATCATTCTGATGTCTATTTTGGGCTTTTATGATGACTTACACTAATAATGCTCAACACTTTTGAGTTTTGTTTCGTGTGAAAAGCAAAATACTAGTAGTCTGTTTTTTGTTTGTTTGTTTTATAATGAATTCTATGTTCTGTTTATTTCCGACAAAATACTTCAGTGTCGTTTCATTGATCTCTTTTAATTTTGAAAAACACTGTTGTATATTTAGCACAAGACTATACTTTAAACATTTATACATGTGCATACATATAAACACGCAATTCGACCTTTGTTTACCTATTCAATTTAAAAATTGCCCTGTCTGCCTTGCATTGCTTTCATTTTTTTTTTCAATGTGCAGATGTCTATTTAAAACAGATCATCTTAGCCTGCGGCCCGTGGAAGTGCATGTGTGTGTGCGTGCGTGCGTGCGGGGTATTCAATTTATGTCGTGCAGAAAGACAGCTATTTAATCTATGTTAATTTCATGATAAAACAATTACCTTTTCAAAGGAAAAAAGACTGTTAATAATGAGTTAAGTATGCCACATGTTTTTTATTTTGAACACGAATAATTCGAGTATAAAGCTACAAATTTACTGTCTAAGAATTGTAAAATTATTGTTCATTTTGTGTTTAAATATTTTTTCCGCAACATTTCACTCTGATAAAGAGCAATTTGCATGTATTTTTGTGAATAACATAGCCATTCTTTGTAACAATTACAAAACATTCAAGAAACGGCCATATGGTCAAACAACATAATTTTACAGTTTTTAGGTATTTATAAATTCATCAGATATAGCTTTATACGTTTTAACTAAGAAGACCCTAGTGCAGTTTGTCAGTGTGTTAAATGAAAATGTTAAATCAAGAAATATTGATGACATAATGCACAAAAAATGACTTAATGTAAAGTGGTCTATAACGGAAGGTCTGCAATACAATATATAATTACGTTGATAGTATTTAGGATCAAACAACAAACCACGAAATAATTATATATAAATGCTGTTTGTAAGTGTCAGATGTATGATCGGATATAGAATATATGCATATAGCATTCTTTTTTTTCTGGCACATATAAGAATATCCATGTAATTAAAAATGTTGAAGGCTTGCAAAAGCATGTCTATGACGTAGTGGTATGCATTAGGTATCGCCCACAACCCCATACCTTCCAGTAGTAAATATGTTAATTTTTAATGACGAAACATCCGTCAATTTGTTAATACAAGTAAGACAGTTTTCGGGGGAACACTTAAATGTATGCCACAAGTTCGAGTCCATCCATTGAAGTGTCCTGTGGATAGTCCAGTCTCGTGCCGTTTTCTATAATAATACAGTACCTGAATAATTGTTATTAAGGTATTGTGATGGATTAAATGACATAAATGCATTTTTTTATCTTAAGATGTACCTTAAAATTATAAAAAAATAATTAGTTTTTAGATGAAATACCTAAACTGATGCTCATCTACTGAAATATCAGAATTTACCGGAAATTGCTTGCATATATTTCCGTTAATATCGATTAACAAGGTACCATCTTTTCTTGAAACGACAAAATCTTTATGCACTCAATTGTTGTAGCGCCAAACTTTAAGAGAACAAAAAGAACAAAAGCGGCGACAAAAGGCGATCAATTTATGTATTACCCTGGAAGCAACACCGCAGGATAAAAACGTTTTTACGACAAAACACGTTTTAGATTATTATAGGCAATCTCAGATTAGCAGGTGGTGTGCGATCAAGATGGAATTGATGTCCTGACAGACAAACACGTGACATTTTACGACTTTTGTAGCGGAGATTGGCTTGTATCCACTTGATTTACGGAAACGTTTAAATTACGTTGATTGTATTTTAGTGGTTGAAAATCCGTAGAAAAATGGTGTTTCTGTTAAAAAGAGAAAAGTATTGTTTAGTTAAATCAATTCAGATCGTCATTTTCAATTCAATAATGTTAAAGTCAGAATGGTATTATACTTAAATTTTGCAAGTGCAAGAATGCATGTATTTTTGTGACAGTTTTGTTTTGTTGTTGTTGTTGAAGACACAGTTTAATTTCTGTGTTAACTGCTCAAGATATAATAACCAACAATTATCATGGAGTTATTCAATTCCCCATTACTATAATTAATACTGTTTGACTACTTAGATAAGCAGAATTCATCAAAGTGAATATAATAAACGCCTAAAGAATTATAGAACTAATAGCCGATTCTTTACAGTTGTTAATGTTAACAGATTAAAATACTCAACATGTTCAAAACACTCTTAAACCAATGATAACTGGTTATAGATTTAGTTTTCCAGATTTAATATACATGTGTATTTAAGAATGCTATAAATAGCAAGTACTTATAATAGCAGAGCTAGTTTTCTAACACTGTCGCCTGTGGCTGAGGGGTTTCCTTTCCGGAATTACAACCCATGTTTGACCTGCGGGGACTGTTACACGAGTCATGGAGGTCTTATGATAACTTGTCAGGAGTTCTTGTGAAAACTGTAACGGAGTTCGTCGGAAAAACATTTTGTACATATTACAAAAATCATTCGTAAAAAAATAATTTTCATCTTTAAAAAGCAAGTTTTAGGTGCTAAATTAAACTGATTAAGCTTGTCAAAGACATAAAGATAATAACTAGTATTTGCAAGGATGGTATAGCAAGTTAGATTCTAGTGATTGTCCTTCATTGTCTAAAAATCGTATAAAAAATTGTGACCAAGAAACTTTTATATCTATTTTAAATATCAGGAAATTCATACAATGCTACTCTCAATTAAGTTCAGGGATTAAACTAAAAAGTCATATGGTAAGATGAGCTCAAATGATTGGAATTGTAAAGTATGTTCTTTAGGAGTTTTGGAAATGAATTTCACTTTCTATTAGTCTGTCTGGTATATGCAGATTGAAGATAAAATATATTGCTAAAAAATAGTATGCTTGTGCAACAGTTCACAAATTGAGTATATTATTATCGTGTAAAAATAAAAATGTTATAAAAAATATTGCCAACAATTAAAAAATAGATGATTATGCAGTTTGATTAAGATACGTCTATATTTTATCCTCGATAATGTAATGTGTGTGATTTTTTGTATTGATGACTTAATTCGCATAAATTGTATCTTTTTCAATGTTACAATTGTATATGCTATGGGTTAGTGGCCTAAATCAATAAATTCTGTTCTGTTCTGTGTAAAAGTCCCCCCCCCCGTGATATTATTCATTAGTTTGTGTTTTTCTTATTGTTTCTTTTGTAGCGATGTTAATTTTCATATTGAACTCCGGAATAAGAGAGAAAACACCTCTAGAATTTGGAAATTTCCTTAACATTGTCAGAAACAAATATTTAAAAATATTGCTTCCAACAAAATATATGTATTTCATTTAATTTGCGTAACTTTGTAAAGAAACATAAAAAATAAATATTTTTTATGTAAAATAGTCATTTTTAAGGAAAATTAATACAGACACCTAAACATACACGATATTTCAAAATCATAGTTCACACATTTAACGATCATCAATGAAGATAAGCTGTAATACTTGATCAGTATGCATACATTCTTAATTTTAAGATTTTATTGCTGCGTCACACGCTACAATATAAAGGCGATTTCCAAATTGTAAAGCCTGGCAGTAGAATAATTTAACAAATAAAATGAAAATGCACATGACAGTTTGCATGCAATCATGCGGAGTTTTCTTGCGGGTTTAAATATTTCGATTTTTTCAAAACGTCCTACTGTTGGCTTGCTTTGTTATTCCCAAATGACCTTTATCTAAGTTATAAAGATGTAATCTTGACAAACACGGTATTGGAATGGGATTGTAAGATTCGATGGACCTCATAGAAAAATAATTTTACCATTTTATTAAGTACATATACACAGTTGGTGTATAACTAACCGAGTAAGCTTGAAAATTGAAAATTTGTTACACAAAAACGTTTTGACGGTGACACAAGTTTTTGTGAAATCGTGACATAGTTTCTGAAAATTGTTTCAGTAATTCTCGATCTTATATTTTTAATTTCTTTGAAAATATATTTGACCTGTTGACCAGTTGACATTTTGTACCTTTCTTTTATATGTTCCGATCAGTTTTCACATGATTGCTTGGTACAAAACATTTTTTATTTAATGTTCCCTATATCTATTAATTGAAATATAAATTTGAATCATTTTATTTCTGTTTAAACGTTTCTTCTTTCTTAATCTTGTTAGAATCCTTCTTCAAACCCTACAATATACTATATACGCTTTATATAAAATCAGTATTAACAGTAGATTAATGCACTAGTACTTGGTGAAATCTTCTATCGTTATACAAGATAACAATTGCAAAAAATACTTACATAATAGACAACATCTTGTAATGGCTGGAATATTGCCCGTGTACAGACACACTTTATCGTATTTTGACATAAACCATACATTAATCTTTTTCTTTTTATACCCAATCATTTATAAAACCTAATTCGAGGAGTTTCAAAATTGTAATGAAAAGTGTTGCAAAGATATTTGATAAAGTAGTAGAGATAAATAAATTCACATTTACATAAAAACGCTAAGAATTCATTCATTCAATGGTGATTATATGATAAAACTATCTTTATCATTTGGATAAGGTAAGAAAATACAGCTATATTTGTTAAAATGAAGTGGTTTCATAAATTAAAGGTAAATGTATGACATATATAAAATCGTACCCGAACAATATATTACTTCTCTAATAAATTACCTCCTATTGCATTATACTTTCAGACAATTATTGATACAGTTGTTTTGACATTAAGATTAAGTTAATGAAACACTTTTATAACTATGATGTGCTAATATGGTTTAAATCTATATTCGGAACTCAGTCAAGTGAAAGTGGTATATATTGCCCAGTGTCAAAGATTGTGGTGCAAAATCATATAATGGCTCTGTCCTAAGGAGCAAATGAATTTAAGGAACGAAACTAAGTTATACAAATTTTATACAATTTCCTATTTTCAGTCATACAGTCCACAACATAACTGATAAAATATTTCTTATCTTTTATTTTCTTACTTATTACTGTTGACTGTTATATTTCATCAAATAAATCTATGTCAATACCATCATCAAATAACACCGTTGGGAACGTGTTACAGTATCGCGCTGTCCGGTTACAGTATAGAATTTTCAAGATTGAGGATTATTTGTGGGTAAGACAGGTAGGTGATTTTATTTCGGTCCATGCTACAAGTATTTCAGTTTCTAAAAGATCTTTTTGTAATTTGCTTATAAGGAACTGGATCAGGTATCTAGTTATATATTTCTTCAGACCCTGCACCGCAGATTTATCTCTATATTGTCTCATTAATGTGCTGATTTGACAGATTGAAAATTTGAATCGAGAGACAAACGCATTTTTCTCCAATTCCGACATTATTTAAGCATGTCTACAAAATGTAAACCTACAAAACGTTAATCCTTTGCGTTAAGAATCGTTTATAAAAGTAACTGACCAGTTGAACCTATTTTCTTGTTCATCAAATGCGTTTGAAAAAATAAACAATGTTACAGTATAGAGCGAGGTGAATTGTGCAGGGTTACAGCATAGACCTAGCGATTTTTATCTGATTTTGTTACAGTTTATACCCAGATTTCGGTTACAGTTTAGACCTCGATATTTTCTATATATACTAGGTAAAATGTATAAATGATATTATAGACTTTTAAATCTAAGCTTATTGGCCCGATGACTATTCGTCCGTCTGTCGTACACATGTGTGTCCAATGACATCCGCTCAGTAACTACTTGGCCAGATTTGATGAAATGCACATGAATTTCTACCAAAGTTGTTCAAATGGTTTCGGTTGCAATCTGGGATACGAAAACCAAAAATATAGATTTTTTAAAAAAAGCAATATAAATCATTCTTCTCCCGAACCAAAAAGCATTCGCTATGAAGCATTTTGCAAAGAAAGATCAAATCATGACCCTGGCGTCATTTCGAATGCTTCCTTGTTGAAATGGAAATTATTTTGTCATTGTTGAATTAAAAGTCGTGTTTTTTATTTCAGACATTCTGTATGGAAGTTTTCATGTTTCTGAACAGGAAAATATCGAGCAAAAAGGTCGGACAATTACAATATATTTTCCATAGAGCCTGATGGAGGTACATAATAGTGGCAGAGTCGGGTTAAGGTCGCCGACTTCAAATCATCTTTCTTTTACTGCTGTGGTTGAATTCCGCCATGACGTTGGATTTCTTGTATATGAGGAATCTATCAAGCTAGTTTACGGAAGGTCGGTGGTTCTAGTCAGGTGCCCGCTCTTGTCTGAAATGTTTCACAAAGGATTATTATACAGTAAAGCAGGAATGTTTTCACATGACCTTAATATCGGTGAAAAAGAAGTAACCATCCCTTTTAAATACTTAAAATAAGTTTTAAGGTTGCAGTATTTCTCACTTGATTACTGTTTTATCACCCTTAGTGTATGCTTCCTGCTTTTTAATCGTGTCTTTTGACAGCTTATCTGTGGTATGCAGGCTTCATAATCTCCGATCCCCTTTCAAAAATCATATTTTATTAAGTTTCACTCATTGTGTTCTCGTTTAGGGCACACGCAATTTTTTAATCTTTGGGACAATATGCCGCTTTTCATGAAATGGCACTAATGTGTCAAAATGAGGGTTCCATGGTAGCCGCCATATGAACACATCTACGGATGTTAAAATAATTCTTAAGTTTACCAATTCCTGTTAAATTCTGCTTAAGCTGGTGCTAGGAGGCGTGGACGGTAGCTTGCAGTTATGAACAGGCTCAAACAAATCGAGTCTGCATTATTTTCAATTTTGCCGTTTCTCTATTTTATAACTAATATGCATTATAATGTGTGTTTAAAACTGTAACTTTTCTGCTGAAGAAAAAATGGCAATAATACAACTTTCAAGAATATATAAAATAGAAAAGTATTGGTTATTTTATAAAAAAAAATCGATTCACAAACTTTATTTGAAATTTGGCATGTATCTAAACTGTAACCGAAATCTGGGTATATACTCGTACTGTAACAAAATCGGATCAAAGTCGCTCGGTCTATACTGTAACCCTGCAAAACTCACCTCGCTCTATACTGTAACATTGTTTATTTTTTCAAACGCATTTAACAGACAGGAAAATAGGTTCTACTGGTCATTTACTTTTATAAATGTTTCTAAACACAAAGGACTAACGTTTTGTAGGTTTACTTTTTGTAGGCATGCTTGAATAATGTCGGAATTGGAGAAAAATGCGCTGGTCTCTCGATTCAAATTTTCAAACTGTCAAATATGCATATTTATGAGGGAATATAGAGAAAAATCTGCGGTGTAGGGTCTGAAGAAATATACGAGCGTACCGGCTAGACTAGATACCGGATCCAATTCCTTACAAGCAAAGCACAAGCATATCCTTTAGAAACTGAACTACTTGTAGTATGGACCGGAATAAAATCACCTACCCGTCTTCCCCACAAATATACCTCCATCTTGAAAATTTTACACTGTTACCAGAAAGCGCGATACTGTAACACATTCCCTACGGTGAATAAGGACCACAGTGGAAATAAGGGATTAAGTGTTCTATTTATTGCGCTATGCTTAATATGATGCAATTGATTTTGTTTCATTTTTCATACATATTTTACTGTGTTGTTAGGTTATCATGTATTAGATATGTTAAAATCTATATAAATCTATATTTTTTTCCTAAATTCGTTATGATTTTTGCAACGGACCTGGTCGTAATACGACTAACAAGACCGTATCATGGTACGACGCCTTATCTTGTATTTTTCAATTATCTGCTGGTAAAGAAATACTTTAATCGTTTGATAGTCTGTTATTTGCTATTACTTTCGACAATATTTACTTTTCATTTATTGCAATCACATAGTGTATTGACAATTGTAAACCAGCAACTGAGAAGAAAATTGATACAATTTGTCATTATTATGAAACTGTAATGTAAATAAGTATAACAAAATAAACTACAAATTTAAAGAAATATTGAACCCTATCTTGTTTTGTTCATGGCATTTTGTTTGATTTTGACATAACAAGAGTGTTATGTAATCGTCTTACAGGCATTGTTCCGATCTGATGTTCATGCTATTTGGAGGGTCTGTTCTGTTTAATCGTCATATTTCATTGTGTCGTTATGCAACCGCACACTGCAACATTTCCTTTGCTAAATATCTGTTTTTGTAACTGTTAAATATCTGTATTTGTAGCCATCACATATTAATAATTTTTTCTCTATTAATCTAATGACGAAAACAAAATCTTTTTTTTTTCAAGTCGTTAAAATTCGAAACTCTTCCCAAGAATTGATAGAGAGTAAAGTGAACATTGCTTGCATGCTATTTCTCGTTACGTTGCTTTAATTGTGTGTCTGATTTGACATTAACTATCAATTAATCTTCAAGATTATTTTCTTAGACGTCCCAGTCTTGAATAAAGGTCTCGTAGTAAATATAAGAACAAAACATAGTTTGCAAATCAGCATAGAACCAATATTTAGTGTCTTATCTGAAGTCTGTAATACCTTAAATAAACTTTACCACATTTTCATTCATATATATTCCATACATATTATACTTAGTGATTTTTGTTTTGGACCAAATGTTGTGTTTCTTTATTTCTGTTTTTTTCAAAGTATTTACTTATTAAGACTATCGATATAGAATAAATTTATATATAAGCTACTGTGATGTTACATACCATAAGGTGGAATTATATACACGTATATCATCGAGCCTTACAACATTCAAGAATTTTGGATGAAAGTATAATCTTATTTCATCTCTTATCAAAAATTATATTTCTCATTACCACCCTTTATTTAAATGAAATGTTATATGTTTGCTTTTTAGATCTTTTATTTTGATAGTTTTCATTTGAGCATCAGATTTGTAATACAAAACCGTAAAACATATTTGAGGTCCGGGACTTTAACAACATAAAAGAAATAAAAATATATAAACATACTTACTGTAGTATTCATAGATAAATAGTTATTTTTGTTTTGCATTTGTGCTTTGAGAAATGAAAGAAACAGTTAGTATGCTTCATAAAAAAAACAACGAAAACACAATAATTACACAGTTATAACATGCAGGGAAAAGCCTTAATAGAACTGCTTATTTCGTATGTATCTGATTCAAAATTTTGAATCTGCTTCAAGAATAACAATTTTAGATAATCAAATTTATTAGAAGTTAGAATTGCCAAACCTTTGTTAACATTTTTTTAATCTTCTCTGTCGGTTTGCGTTAAAAGTGCTAGACTCATTTTATTACTTTTTAGAAGAATATACTTATCATTCTTCGACGACTGGTGGCGGAAAATCTCGTGTACTTCTCCGTGCATTATTCTAGATACAAAGGGTCACCTGACAAGAACCTTAGACGCTTTCTGACATAAAAAAATCTAAAGTCCTTGCTGGGATTCGATTTATCAGCGGTGAGGTGCAAGTGTTTTGAAGACATTAACCTAAAGCACTTGGTGACATTTCTTAAATACGAAAAAATCACACTTTACTTTTTATATTTACTTAGTATATCTCTAAGCAAAACAGTTTCACTATTAAGAATATTCTTATCGTATCATAATCCTATAAAAGGGGTGTGTTTTCAAATCAAGAAAATTATAAGAAAGATTCTGGATGGCACGTAATTTTAATATGAAAACTTAATTCAAAATATCGTTCTTCAATTATGAACTAAAAAATCAAGGGCTTAAGTTAATATACTAACGATCATTTACGTGCTAAGTATTTCGTGTTTATAAATAGTATTTTCACTTGTGCTCCATACACACGAACGAACAGAACAAGAAAACACACAGGTGTGTATTAAAAACGTTTGCGATAGTTTCGTTAGATATTATTATACCCAAATATATAAGGATAAATACGTGATAAAAATAACTTCTACAGTATATAATTATAATGATCAACAATGCTTCATGGGTAGAAAAAACATATCAAAATAACTGTTCTAAGTTACTTTTCGATAACATTATCTTTCATGACTTGCATTTACTTAATTGACAATCAATAGATATTTTAACCAACATACTTTCTTTGAACCAACTGGTTATAAATCATGTTTAAAGATTTAAATCTTTATCGATTTAACCATTTAACATTTCATTTACCAACTCTTGCATATCTGAATTTGATTAAATTTGCATTAATCAAACCTTGGAGAGAGCCATTTTGTAGATGTTACGTTTGATAAGGAGCAAAGTGTTTCACTGTCGAAACAGCTGTTAAATATCCACATGAACAACAAGAGATCTTGTTATTGTCAGAAATTTCAACTTGTATTCAATTAACACAAAATAAATAAACGACCATTGTGAATTGTGTTTTCTGTTCTTGAATCGTTATAAAGTTCTATCTACATGTATATAGATATGCCCTTTTATCTTTTAATCAAAAGTATCAGAATAGGCGAATAACTTCCATTTATTTGTCTAACAATTGACAGACTGTATAAAGAAACATAACAATTCCTTGCATGCTATTTCTCGTGACGTTGTTTTAATGGCGTGTGTGATTTGACATTGCTATCTATTAAACTGCACAATGTATATCTTAGAAACCCGTTACATCTCCGCTGTTTTAAAGCAAATTCTAAAAATGCTTCAATTTCATGGTTTGACATGACCGTTAGGGTAGACATTTTACAAAACAGATGAGCTTTAGTTATTAATTTTCTTTCTTAAGGTATAAAAGAAACATGTATTGCTGTAGTTTATTTTTTTTACAGATTTCTTTTTCATTTCTAAGGAATTTTAACTCATTCCAAGAACTTGCAAAACGCCGGAAAGTCAATTTCTTTTTTCATTCTTTCTAAACACAGATTGTTTTGTATCTAGTATATCAGGCATGATTAATCCTTTATCATGCTCATCAAAGCTATATATAAAGATTATGAATCTAATGATTCTTTAATGGTGTCTATAAGATAAACCATACTTTGTTATTCAAAATACATACAAAATCAAGGTACGACCTTGAAATCTTTGGAATATTTCAAAATTTAAACGCTATCGTGTTTTGACAAGAGAGAAGCATTTATCACAGAATCTCAAAAATTGAATATTTTTGTGTGTTTGCTTTCAAGTAAAAACAAAAATAAATAATATGAAATGCGTGAGAGTTCAAAACTGAATTGACCGAACGAGTTGATTGACATTGATTCGTTTAATGTGTTCAATAAATTTAGTAGAAGCTACACGAATATAATATTCTTATCACATATCTAAATAAAAAAAAACTGTTTACATTTAAAACGAACAACATACTTTTAAGTAACGCTAACATTTAATGCGTCTTTACGCTATGTTTGTACATGCAAAACGTTAATGAAGTCCGTCAAAAAATATTTTACGGCCGTGCAATACCGTTTAAACAGATTTGCAAAATCAGCACGGATTTTAGGTAACAAGTGTTTCTTGTATAACCCACCTGTTTATATACCCCAACTAAGAACAAAAAACAACAACATATAAACTCCCGCCCCCCCCCTAAAAAGCCTCTTATAATATCTCAAAGGTGGTGTATTATGACGCAATTATGTTTTTATTACGTTAGGATAAGGTTAAGGAGGAAATACTGTCTGACCATACGATAAATGGTTCGATATCTTATCATTCATTAGGGAAACAAAACCGAAATTACTACCACATACTTCACATATTTGTCTGCATTTATTGTTTTTTCTTGTAGAAGTTTCTGACCCATAAGTATCCGTTTCATGAAGAATGTATTAGCAATAACTTTGTGAAGGGTATTTAAAAATTTTCCTACTAATCGAATAAAAATTTTGATTTAAAAATAGAATTAACAACATTCCTATTTTTCAAATCCGCCTATTAATATGATTTTAAGACTTACACACGATTTATTTAAAGCATTATATTTTGATGTTTTACTTCACATTTAATATTCCTTTAAAGGCATTACCTGTCTGCCCCTGACATTTCGTAAATGACAATTAAAACCGACAACACCATTAAAATAAATAAAAGTGTTGCTCTTATTCTTGTTTATTTAAACTTTCCCGTTCCCTTCTGCCATCCATTTGCTGTATTCAACTTCTATAGATTACTAGAATTGGTTACTTTTTCCGCGTTTTCTATGTCAATCAGAAAATCTTACATTTTATGGTATAATATCTGATAAAGTATTAAATGTGTATTAAATCCTTTTTGAATGTTTTCTTAAGTTAAGTATCATCCCTTTTACTATTGGAATATCTTTTTAATAACAAATATTTTATTTGCTGTTAAAATATTGACCAAAGCGTAAAAATATTAATAGAACGTTATGATTGTACACTATTTATTGCAGCAGAGTTGATACAAAACTTGATTTAAAATGTATTTTGAAAATTTGATATTGTATGATTCTGTTCTCTTCTTTAATGATCATGATTTGCCGTATAAAATCTAAATATTATATTTACCTAAACGAAATAGTGTAATATAGAATCTCGTTATGGTCTTTGCTTAATGAAATACAACTATGAAACAGGCACACAATTGAAACACATTATTTTCAAAATTGTGTTATTATGAAATATTAGTCTAGTTTAAACATTTGTAAAGCAAATGATTATAAAACTTTTCAGACAATGTTTACTCTTTGTCAATCATTAAATAATGTTTTATTGTATCTCAATGTTTCATTCCATGTAAAACTCACATAGATGATGACATATTAAATATTCTGACCGGATAAAACATTTTAAGAGAATGATTCCTCACGTTTGAAGTCATTAAAGATGGCTCAGCTCAAACTCGGGCTAACTTAAGACTTAAATTTTTGGTTTATCCAAACATGTAGGTAAGGTTATTTTGTACTCGGAAGTTATTTTAAGACTTACTTCTCATTATTACAATAATCTTCATGTACATTCATTTATATTATATATTTATATTACAATCAAATATTAAGTAGGTATGATTATTGCTCTTAACGCGTAAATGATGGTTTTCCTGTTAACATGAATAAAGAACATTCTTATATTGTTTAAAAAAATCTTTATTTTTAAGTGAAACCGTTGTTAAGTTTTAGTTCAAGAAGTGATATTCATTGTCATATGCTTATTTTTCAATTGTCGCACGTAGTCTGTTTTTACAATTGAAGTACTGACATTTATACTGTGTTCAACTACTTTATTGAACTCATACGGTTAGTAACATGCTATAAAACTTCTTAAGACCACAGCTGCATTGCTGAAATATAACTTAGTGATTTCCTTTGGGAAACTTTTATATTCATTTAGCGTCTTTTCTTATAGTCTTACTTCAAATGTTACTCCTACGACTTTGACAGGAAATATATGTCTTTCGTTAAGTTGTGGCGTAAAAATATCAGATCATATTTTAGTTGCCGGCAATCTTAAGAATGAAATATTCAGTATCTTTAAGATACACAATTCTTAATCGCTTTTATCATTAAGTTAATGACTGTTCGAGTTCGAGTTGAAGAGAAATGCTTGTGTTAAAAGATATTGTGAATTTTGAGAGAAAAGTTTATCGTCTCAAGTATTAAAACGCCATTGCTAAATTGCTTAGTAAATCATCAGCGTTTCAAGAGTTTTACATTGAATCATCTTTAAAATTATACCAATTCCCATTAATAAGTTATCAATGATCTTAATATTATGTTTTTACATGTTACTGGAAGGTTTATCCTTAACACTCTGTTTTATCCGTTTAAAATATTATTGAGTAAATTATAAACTGATGAGTTAAAAATAATATCTGAGGATATGTTAACTCCTTAGAAATAAATACTGTAAGCTAGAAAATCTTTCAAGATCATAATAGGACATTTAAATGCCAAGAAAATGAAAAGACCTAATGACCATCTTTTAAATTTACAGATATCGATTAAAATATTCCTGATATCGAACATTTGAAATGTGTGTTCAATCCACGAAAATAAAAAAAAGTGAATACAGCAGAGAACCAAGTAAATAATAATCCAAAACAAGTCTCATAATGTTCATCATTTGTAATTTTTGAATATAAAATGATACTCTAGATAAATTAATGTTACTAAAAAATTGATTGCATTTTGTATTTATACAAATCGTTCGTGATGTGTTATTATCATGTTACCGATAATTATTAAAATCCAAGAAATACTGGGGCAGTTATGACATGAATATCATCAATTCACTTTTTATAATCATTGTGACGTCAATTTCAAAAACGGGTCAATTTCAAAAATTTTCTAAACGGGTTTTATATATCTAGAGGTATGTTTGTAGCTCTAAAAGACATAAAAGGATTACAGGTATTTGTAAAATTGATAAAACTACCCCTAAACGATCCGCTGCTCACTAGAAAATACTGACCGCGATACTGTAGAATCGTTAGAAATTATTGTATTACCAATATTAAAAAAATTAAATCGAGCGGTTTTTTTTATTCACAATTCAAGTATGCTTTGTCCAAATTTCAGGCAAAAAGTGTGAAAGTACAAAAAGATACAGTCCAAAAAAGATACAAGAAAGTGTATCGAGTATTGATTTTAAGTGTACATAGTATTGCCAAATAACCCAACTTAAGTGTACAGCGTAATGAAAAACAGAATGAGCACATGAGTATGGAAAATCGATATTTTTGTCTATTTTTTACGTCTGTTTATCGATTCCATTTAATTTTGCTGATAATATACTGTTTATATGATATTTATTCAAATATTTCAGATTCAACAATGCATTTTCATTGTTATTACTGTTCTTTTTCTAGAGATTTAATTTCCCATTTGATTGAAAATCACACTATGGATGAAATAAAAGTGTGTGCATGGTCGGAAGCAGGGTCGGGAGCATGGTAGAACCATCAAAATTGACGATAACAATCTTTAAATTCATGTCTCAAGAAACTGTGATCAAGGAGACCGATCTCTGAAAAGAAGAATAAAAAAACATATTAAGATGACATTAATAATAGGTTTATACAGGGCAAGTTTGCCTTAAGAAACATATCGACACACTTTGTAAAATATTGGCCCACGGGCTTATTCCGTCCAAGCATGCCGATATCGTCTTAACCTTTAACTGCATGAGCATATTGCGAACATGGCTGTTTTCATTAAGTTAAGCCTCCTGTTACAAGTTCAAACGTGGGTTCGATCCCCGGGAGATGCTTTGGTAGTTTAGCACGGAGGAAGGTAGTCTAGTACTGGTAAAACTCTCCAGGAACGATGCTTAGGAAACTACCCGCCTATATGACTGAAATACTGTTGGGAAAATATGTAAAATGAAACAAACAAAAAACAAAAACAAGTTCAAACTGATATGAAACTATACAAAATGCTTCAATACTGATCAAACTGGACACATATGTTGACTGGACCATAGCCTGTGGAATAGCATGCTCAATTTTAAATTTAAAGTTACCATGGCAACGGGGGGACGTCTCAAAATTGCCAAAAATCTCTATTTTGCGTTGTTTTTTCCCATAAAAACTGATTTCAAGATGCAGCAACTTCTCAATTGATTGAGATAAAGTCTAAGGCTTTTCGGCGCTGATTACACGGTACCTTTAAATCGACCTGAGGCCATTTTAGCCCCCCCCCCCCCAAGTCCCAAATCTTCTCGGCAATTAGAGGGGCTACTGTCCCACTTCAAACCCCCAAACAGAAGGGGGCACATCTTTCCCTGTGGCACATCCTTGATGTACCTCTTTAATGGGGGTGGCGCCGAAAAAGTGATCACTCTTTTAACAACATTTTTCAAACGAAATAGCGCATGTTTTACACTTTTTGAGGACTCAAAAGGGGTGGGGTGTAAAGCCTTCAAAACACGCCTTTATGAGGTGAAAGGTTATTAGGAACAAAACCTTTTTATTGCATCTGCTGCCCTTTATCTTAATCTTATTAAAATCCATTATTCGGTTTTTTTAGCTGTACCCGCTCGGCAGTCATACGGTAACTCATTGCTAATTACGTAACAAATTTCACGTGCAGACGGTCTGCCGTTGCTAGAGTGCAGGTGCAGAATGACCGAAAGTTACCTTTATATGGATTTTTTGCATAGTAAGAAGTCGGTTGATATTAGATATTGACACATGTCACGGTTCAGAACTGTTCACTATTTCGGGGTGATGAAGTGTAAGCGACAGGATAGCTCAGCCGGTAGAGCCGCGGTACGGTATTCCGAGGGTCCCGGGAATAAGTGAACAGTTCTGAACCGTGACACACACTTGCTCAATACCGTCTACTATTGAAATCTTGAGGCAGTATTATTGCACTTTGGATGCATTTTTTTACTATTTAAAGTAAGATATGCAATAATTATTAACAAATTCTGGAAAGTTTGATCCTTCGATAGCAACGATAACTTTGTAAACACAGAAAATTGCTGAGTTCGTTCGACTGAGATTTTTCATGAGCAGGAATGAAAATCTGGATTATTCGCAGATGTTTCCAGTAAAGTAGACGCGAACTCTGCCTATTCTGCACATAAAGTGTAAAAAAGTATACACAATAAGAAATATTTAAGATTAAATGTGGTAAATACTCTGTGTTTACTACTTGCATTTACTCTATATTGATAACCAATACTCGTTACACTAAAAAGCAATACTCGTGACACCGGCAGGCAACTCCAACGCAATACTCCGTACACTGACATGTGTATTTATTTTCAAAATGCACTGTCATCTGATGTTCTATTGTTGATTGAACATTTACAACATAAACATTATCATCATTATCACATTTCACTCGATTCAAGTTTTTCTTTAAGGAAGTATATGCACAAAAACATCAAATTTAACTGATGCGAGCTCATTTATCACGTGAGCAAAGAGACGAATTTACATCCTAATTACATTTCAAAGCTATTTTTCGACATGTTTTGGTTTTCAGTAACTATAGAGATTATCATCGAAGTATTTGTTTTTCTATAAAATTTATATCAAACCAATTCAAAATGACAATATCGTCACTGAACTTACCTTCTTTCCTCGTTCAAAGTCGCGAAATGGGATGAAAGTCCTCATTATATCGAGCAATATCCGGAGTACGGTATACCGCAGTGAATTTTGGGCTTTAATGATGATTAACAATTATGCACAACACTTTTGAGTTTTATTTTGTGTGAATATCAAATAAGTATGTTCGAGTTTTTATAGTGCATTTTATGTTCTGTTTAAATTTCCGAGTTCACAAAAGACTTAAGTATCCTTTCATTATCTCTTTTAATTTTGTAAATATTGTTTTGTATTGAGCATGAGACTACAACGAGACTTTACATTTATACATTTGTATACATGTTAACACGCAATACGGCCCTAGTTTACCTAATTGCGTTTGTAATTCGATTTAATAATTGCTCTGTCTGCCCTGCATTGCTTTCAATTCGTTTTTTTTTTCAATAAGCAGAAGCTAAATTTAAACATATCATTTTAGCCTTAGGCCCATGTGTGTATGTGTGTGTGTGGTTTTCAATGAATGTCGTGCAGACAGACAGCTATTAAAGCTAACTCTATTAATTTCGTGATAAAACAATTACCTTTTCAAAGGAAAAAAAAGTGTTGATAATGAGATGAATATTCAGCATGTTTTTTATTCTTAACACGAATAAATTCGTGTATAAAGCTATTAGTTTGACAGAATTGTAAAATTATTATCCATATGGTGTTTAAATGATAAAAATATACATAGAATGAAAGAATGTTATTAGAATGAAAGAATGTTATCAGTATATTTTATTGAAATAGCAAGATAATATTTTGTTCCGCAACATTTTACGCTGATAACGAGCAATATTACTGTTTTAAGTATTTATAAATTTTAGATGCACCTTTAAACAAAAGAAATATTTTCCAGATGCAACACTAAAACAGGTGCTCATCTACTGAAATATGAGAACTTTTCTGTAATTGCTTGCGTACATTTCCGTAGACATTCATTTACAAGGTACCTTATAAAGGCTTAATCTTTTCTGGAAATGGCATGTTATTAACATCTTTATGCACTTAACTGTTGTAGCGCAAAAAATAAGAGAACAAAACGAACAAAAGCGGCGACAATAGTCAATTTATGTAGTACACTGAAAGCAACACTGCAGGATGAAATCGTTTTTAAGACAAAACACGTTTTAGATTATTACAGGCAATCTCAGATTAGCAGGTGGTGTGCAATCAATCATGACAGACAAACAAGTGACATTTTACGACTTTTTTTAGCGGAGATTGGCTTGTATCAACTCGATTTACGGAAACGTTTGAATTACGCTGATTAAATTTTAGTAGTTGACAAAACGTAAAAAATGTTGTTGTTTCTTTTGTTAAAAAGAAAAAATTCTTGTTTGGTCGAATCAATTCAGATCGTCATTTTCAATTCAATAATGATAAAGTCACAATGGTATTATATTTAAATTTTGCAAGTGAAAGAATGCATGTATTTTTGTGACAGTTTTGTTTTGTTATTGTTGAAGACACAGGTTAATTTCTGTGTAAATTGGTCAATATATAATGAGTAACAATTATCATGGAGTTCATCAATTCCCCATGACTATAATTAATACTGTTTGACTACTAAGATAGGCAGCATACATGGATTGTATTGATACCAACAGTCTTTATGAAGAAAAATCTTGCTTGTACAAATTTGTAAAATTTAGAGGCATGAAAATCATATTTTAGCAAATTTAACATCAAAGTGTATATAATAGACGCCTAAAGAATTATAGAACTAATAGCTAATTTTTAACAGTTGTTAAATTTAACAGATTAAAATACATGTTTAAACACTCTAAAACAAATTATTACTGATTATATGGAATTACAACCCCCTTTTGACCCTGCGTGATCGTAAGACTTATTGGGTTCCGTTTTTTGAGTCCATGTATCTCTTAGGTCCAACAGGCGAGGTGATTTTTACCAATGGTTTTGCTTATATTTTTTGAACACCCGAGGTTATTCAAATAATAATTCCTGTTCCGGCGCCATATGACCTAAACGGTGTTGCTGTGCCGTTAAACCAAACAAACAAACACATAATGGAACACTGTCCGCATTATATAAATACTTTTAATTGGGTTTTGGTAAAGTCTTCTTTTAAAAGTATGTTTCAGACATAATCGTATTCGATAAAACGCAATTGAGCCTACAAAGCAAACTAAGACATGCATGCAAATTGGCTGCATATACACAAGTTTTAATTTACACTGTTTATTTAGACTTTCTTTGTAATGTAAAGTCGTTCTGTTGAAGTACTGGGCTACAATCAGAGTTTAAATTATGTAATATTATTAACCCTTTTTTGTTTTTCTTATTGCTTCTTTTGTAGCGATGTTTTGATTGATTTATATATACACACGTGTCTATCTTTGTGAAGAAACATAAAATCTTGACTTTTGTCAATAAATCAATTTTATGTAAGATAGTCACATTTTGCATTTGTTTTTAGGGAAGATTAATAACAAAAACCTTAAGAAGACACTGAAACATACACGATATTGCAAAATCAACTTGCACACATTAAACACATAACAAACACTGATCATCAATGAAGATAAGCTATAATACGGGATCGGTATGCATACATTCTTAATTTTAAGATTTTATTGCTTCGTCACACGCTACAGTATAAAGGCGATTTCCGAATTGTAACGCCTTGCAGTAGAATAATTAAGCAAATAAAATGGAAATGCACATGGTATTTGCAAGCAATCATCTTTAGTTTTCTTGCGGTTTTAATTTTTTTGATTTTTTCACAACGTCCTACTGTTGGCTTTGTTATTCCCAAATGGCCTTTATCTTAGTTATAAAGATGCAATCTTTACAAACACGGCATTGGATTGGAATTTTAAGATTCGATGGACCTCTTATAATACCATTATATTAAGTACAGATACACATTTGATGTGGAACTAACCGAGCTTGAAAATTATAAAATGAAAAACGTTTTGACATGACACAGTTAAATATTATTGAAGATTGTTTTAGTATTTCTCGAGGTTATATATTTTAATTACTTTGATAAAATATTTGACCTGCTGACCAGTTGACATTTTGCACCTTTGTTTTATATGTTTCGATCAGTTTTCACATGCTTGCTTGGTTCCAAACTTATCTTTATTTCATCTTCCCTTTATCTATTAATTGAAATATAAATTAAAATCCTTTTATTTCTGTTCAAACGTTTCGTTTTGCTTAATCTGGTTCAAATCCCTCTTAAAGCCCTCAACTATACTATATACGCTTTATATAAAATCAGTATAAACAATAGATAAATGTACTTGATGAAATCTTCTATCGTTATGCAAGTTAACAATTGCAAAAAATACTTACAAAATAGACAACATCTTGTAATGGCTGGAATATTGCCCATGTACAAACACGCTTTATCTTGTTTTGACATAAACCATACATTAATCTAGTTCTTTTTTATACCAAAACATTTATAAAACCTAATGCGAGGGTCTGCAAAATTGTAATGAAAATTGTTGCAAAGATATTTGATATAGTAGTAGAGATAAAAAAATCCACATTTACGTGGAAACTCGAAGTATTTATTAAGTCAATGACGACTATATGACATAATTATCTTTATCGTTCGGATAAGGCTTGAACAAAATTATATTTTAACAGCTTAGTTCGTTAAAATGTAGTAGTTTCATAAACTAAACTTACGGTAAATTTTAAACATAATCAAATTCTTACAACGCAATGAAGGCACGTGACGTTGCTGACTTTATTGCATATATTTTGGATTACTTAGTTGAATATATATTAGGTTATAACACTACCTACTTATAACACATCACAAATAAAGCCATAGTAAAGTGTTGATAACTTTTAATTAAGCACTGCGTTCAAGTCGTAATATCAATTAAACATGAAATATTGCTAATACATTAAATCAGTTTCAAATGTTCTAAATTATATTAGAATATTTCTTAAAACCTGTATTACGAAATTCCTGAAATGTTGCCTTAAACCTTGAATTAAAAATCTTTAACATTGTACAATGCGTTCCTAATCTTTGAAAACGGTATACACGGCTTTTCATAGTTTAGAACACTACCGCACCAGTTAACCGTGTCAATAATAGCAGAAATGATTATCAATAACGATTATGAAATATGTGTAAATACTCGTAATAAATGAAACAGTTTATCAAAACCCAACGTAAATAAACATGCCCATCTAGCTCACATTATACTTAATCTGCAACCGCAACTAAAAGGCACCCCCAAAAATGACTGATTACACCAGAAAATGGTTGCAGGTAAATTCATCCCCATAAAAGCTCTTGAAAGTGCACAAATGGTTGATCACCCGTAAAATTTGCATTGCGATCGACATGGCGTCTAAGAAAAGTTAGTGATGGCAATACGTCTGATATTTTTTATCCTAAACTTCACAACTTGGAAAAAGAAAACACATTTTGTTGAGAACATATATGACTTAAGATTGCAAATATACAATAAAATTATCCCATCTGCAATTGTCAGGCAGTAAAAAAGGTTGTAATTCATTCCGTTGAAGCCCAAAATTTATTTTGGTCCGAGACCCAAAACAACACAATTCGACCCTCTGGTTAAAATATTTACAAATATACTGGCTAAAGAAACACTGTCTCTGCTTAAGCAGCTCCCTATACATGCAAAACATCACAATCATCAGGTTCTTGACCTTGCAGATTGGTTTGCTACTTGTACCCAACCCCCTGTAATAAATGACTTGTTTTTACCGAGCAACATGTTCAAAAGCAATGTTTTCAAAAAGTTTTCTTGAAATCTATAAACACCATCATGTGATTTCAGGCCATGCTTTTGAATTTGCCAGTGATCATATTAGATGTCACAAAACCAAATTTCATGCTGAAAATGCACTTTAGAGACAGCCAGTTATTTAAATCAAGAATAGTCACTTTATCCAAGAAATCGTCCGTGGCCATTCGAATCTATGGCTTCAATTACTATGGTGTTCTACCTTGCTATTATTTCAAACAATATGAGTAAATTACATGAATTTTAATCAAGAAACTCGATGCAATGAAAACATAAGTGTTTGTGTCACTTGTTTAATAGCGCTTCTTCACATTGTTAAAGGATTTATGCAAGGAAATAAACAAACAGTTGAAAGTATACATGTCCGAAAAAAATCGAATAAAAGTTTAGACTGAAATAAAGAATCAACAAGGATAAGCACAAAAATGTGTAGGCAAAACTAGTATATAAGCGTGAGTGCATGTTTTGTCCTTCTATAGCGGAATATGTTTCATATTGTGTTTTATAGCTGGTTATATCACCAAACATGTTTGTCAAGAATCAATGAAATGTATATGCCAATGTGTCAGTCTCAAGGTAAAAAAAATCGGAAGCATTAATCACAACAAAATTACATAAAAATTACAAACTCTGTTTGATTGAGTCTGTACATGAGGGATAATGTATAAGTGCAACATCCCTCACGCCCACTAGTACCGGCTTGAGTGGTACTCAATTCTCAACACTTAATAGTACTGGCATCAATGATCCCGAAGGACCAGAAAAAAATATAACAACACTTGCATAACATTGTATGGCTCTAAAATATTATATATAGTTCTCTATTAAGTGACATCCTATAGCATTATAGTTTCAGGCAACATTTCTTGTTTTGGTTGATTTGGCATTAGATTAGCAAAATATCTTGAATAACCATGGGGCTTATATGGTTTTAAATTCAAATCTAGGACTATGTCAAGGGAAAAGTGGGTGCTATATTTTATCCAGAGTCAAAGGTTATGGATATAATGGCTCTATCTCGGTGGAACAAAATACTTTGATTGTAATTGTCAATAATATCCTTAATTATTATATTACTAACTTAACTGCTGACTTTGATATATTATTTAATGCATCTATGCCAATATACTATCAGTATTTATTGATCAAAGTGGAAATAAGGGATTTAGTTATGTCTATTTTGTTATCCTTAATATGATGTTATTCATGTGGTTTCATTTTTCTTACATATTATACTGTGTTATTCTCTTATCATGTATTATATATGTTTGAATCTATCTAAATCTTTTAATTATTTATTATCTAAATAATTTTGTATTCCTTATGATTATTGCAACGAACCCGATGGCAATACGACGAAAAGATCATATTATATGGTACGACGCCTTAACTTGTATTGGTAAAAAATACTCTATAGTTTTAACGAATACTTTACCACCATACTTCAATTAATTACGTCTCAAAAACAATAATGTACAATTTTTTTCTTTATTAAAGTTTGTAATAAAAAGCATGAACGCGATTGTACTAGGTACTTTTTTGTCATAGTAAAAATATTTAGAAAGTATATTTAAATACTGAATATTTAATGTAATTGAAGATGTCTTTTATCGAAATATTTGTTAAAATCTGGAAACAAAATTCTTTAATCCTTTTACGTTCTGTTATTTGCTACTACTTCCAACAATATTTACTTTTCATTAATTACAATTAGATGGTGTATTGACAATTGTAAACCAGAAACTGAGAAGAAAATTGATACAATTTGTCATTATTTTGAAATTTCAATGTTAAATAGTTATTTCCCCATCTCTGCATAAGCATTACAAAAATACTACGAAAGTAATAGTAAAATATCTCTCGTTTTGTCCTTGACATTAAGTTTCATTTTGTCATAACACGAGTCGTATGTAATCATCCTATAGGCATTGCATAGGGGTAATTGATGCCATGCTATTGCGAGGGTCAGTTATGTTTAAGCGTTATTTGTCTCTGTATTGCAACTGCACACTGTTATTTGCTAAATATCTGTATTTGTAGTCAATCTCATACATAATTCTTTGATGAAAACAAAAGTTTCTTTTTTTCAAGTCGTTAAACTTCTTCCTAAGAATTGATAGAGTGTATAGTGAACATTTAAATTTGCTTGCATGCTATTTCTCATTACGTTGCTTCAATTGTGTGTCTGATTTGACATTAACTATCAATTTATCTTCAAGATTATTTTCCTAGAAACACGTCCCAGTCTTGAATAAAGGTCTAAGACTTGTTAATTTAAGAACAAAACGTAGTTTGCGAACAAGCATAGAACCATCTGCAATCTATAATACCTCATGTAACTTGAAATAGGTAATATATTATTTGATACACTTACATTGATAAGAACCAGAAAGATACATAGATCTTATGAAGAAAATCTGTCGTTTAAGAAAGATATTGTTATACTTATTATACTTTACATACAAATGAATATATTTTATACAAATATTTTGTCTCTAGATTTCTGGTTTCTATTTTCTAAGTATAAACATAAAAGTATAAGACACTGTAATGTTACATACAGTTAGTTAATAATAGTATACATGTATATTAGAGAGCTTTCATACACAATTTGTTAAACATCCAATAATTTTGGATTAACATGTATACAAATTTTTATATTCATCTTAAAAAAAGTTGTTTTTTTTCTTCAAAAATTATATTTATCATTACCACCCTTTATTTTAATAAACTATTATACGTTTGCTTTTTTTTTAAATCATTCATTTGAGCATCAGGTTTGTCATACAATACAAAAAATGAGGTACAGAGACTTAAACGCAGTAAAAGAAATTAAAAGTCCCATAAACATAAAATGATTCACAGATAAATTGTATATTTTACATTTGTTTATTGTTTGAGAAGGGGAAATACAGTAAATATTCTTAAATGAAAAAACAAATAAAAAAAAAACAAAAATATTTTAACTATACATAATTATATAACTTGCATGGAAAGGCCTTCTTGAAACTGCTTTTTTCGTATGTATCCTATAAATTTTAAATCTTCTATGTTGGTCTGCGTTTAAACAGCTAGAGGAAGGTTAAAATCTTTAAACAGACTAGTTTTGATACTTTCTTATTCATTATTTTACCTGGTTTAATGATTTATATATTAAATAAAACCATGTTTTGAAGATGTATAGATATATCCTCGCAAAAAATGGAATGTTGAAGATTAAGATATTTAAGACCCATTTTTTACTTTTACTGTTTAGAAGAATACACATTTCCGAAATATAGAAACACAATTTGAGTTCTTTTTTAAAGTATTTTACATCTTTACATCGCTCCAACATTGTTAAGGTTATTTAGCGACTTTCCATCTTCAATGGTGGAAGGAGACCTCATTTACCTCCTAGACACAAAGGGGCACCTAAAAAGAACCTTAGACGCTCCCTAAGCTAGGTGGATAGCTTCCTGACATAGTACATAGTAGAATCCAAAGTCCCTGTTACAAGCGGTGAGGCGCAAGTGTTTTAAAGTCAATGATCTAAAGCGTTTGGTCACGATATATTTTAATTATGATAAAATATGATAAATCACACTTTATTCCTTACATTTACTTCGTGTGTCTCAAAACTAAACGGGTTCACTTTTAAGAACATTTACATCGTATTATAATGGCGAGTTTTCCAATAAAGAAAATGATTAGAATGATTCTTGATGGGACGTAATTTTATTATAAAAACTTAATTTTGAAATTATGAACTCTATTATCAAGGGTTAAAGTTATACTAAGGATCACCTACGAGCTAAGAAGTTATAGTTTGTATATAATATGTTCACATGTGCTCTATACAAGACGGACAGAACAATAAAAACACAAGTGTATATAAAAAATGTTTACGTCATATCGTTATGAACGTTTCGTAAAATATATTTATACCCAAATATACATGGATAAATACGCTGATTAAAATAACTAATTCTGATGTAACAGTAAATAATTATCATGCTCAACAATGATTCATGAAGAAAACACCAAACAGAATTACAAAATTAAAATTACTTTTTATAACATTATCTTTCATGACTTGCATTTACTTCATAATTGACAATCAATAAGTATTTTAACAAACAAACTTTCTTTGAACCAACTGGTGATAAATCATGTTTAAAGATTTAAATCTGTATCGATTAAACCATTTAACATTTCATTTACCAACTCTTGCATATCTGAATTTGATTAAATTCGCATCAATCAAACCTTGGAGGTAGCCATTTTGTAGATGTTACATTTGATAAAAAGCAAAATGTTTTACTGTCGAAACAGCTGTTAAATGCCCAAGTGAACAACAACACTACACATATTTTGTTATTATCTGAAACTTCAACTCGTATTCAATAAACACACAATAAATAAACGATTATTGTGAGTTGTGTTATCTGCTCTTGAAATGTTATAAATTTCTACATGTATATAGAGGTATTTTTATTTTTATTAAAATAATCCGAATAGGCAAAGAATTTTCAGTTATTTGTATAACAATTTGTCTAACAATGGACAGACTGTATAAAGAAACATAACAATTCCTTGCATGCTATATCTCGTTACGTTGTTTTAATGACGTGTTTGATTTGACATTAACTATCTATTTATCTGCAAAATTTATATCTCAGAAACCCGTTACAGTCTCCGCTGTTTTAAAGTGAAATCTAAAATCGGTCAGGAATAATCGAGTCAAATTGAACGTTTCAATTTCATGTTAAACATGATCGTCAAGAAAGACTTTTTGTACTACAAACGATGAGCTTTAGTTATCAATTTTTTTTCCTAAGGTATAAAAAACATGTATCGCTGTAGTTCAATCCTTTTCACAGTTTTCTTTTTTTTATTTTCATTTTTTAAAAATTCTTACTAAAAAAAATCAAAAGGCCAGAACGTCATGATAATGTATTTATGTTCGGTTTTCATAAAACCACAGTAATGTGTAGAGCTTTGTCAAGTTTTTGAAACAATATATCCTTTGATAATTGTTTAGTTTTATGTACAATATTGCTTACACATCTTCATTTCGGCAGGTATCGTTACAATAAAAGGACGACATAAGACTGTGTGTTATGTTCTATGTAAGAATCAGCACATTCCCTAATTTGTACAATCAAAGGTCAATTGACATAACTTTTTTTCGACACCTGTATTTTAAAATCAGTCCTTTTTAATCCGTGGAATTGTTGACATATATACAATTCAAATTATACAACGTATACTAAATAACTGTTAAACAAACTTTTGTCACACATGCACCGCAAATTGAAGTGCGGGCGTCAACTCTTTTTGTAACAATAAAATAAAAGTGTACTATTCATCCACTGAACGACATTACTCGGTATCACAAAACTCTTTTTTCCTGATCACCAACATTATTTACTAAGAAGAAAACTGTATAAACGCAATTAAGTTAATATTAAGTACTAAAATAAAGAAAATGAACATTACTATTATTGCTAACGTTACAAAATATTCAAATTATTAACCGAAAAATATTACTTAATTCCCATGTGTCATTTAGTTTGTTCTCTGTAATTTGTTTAGACATCCTCTTTGTCCGATAACAAACATTCACACCCGAGGGAACAATGCAAGTTCATTGGTTGCATGGCGGTCAAGGTCCAGAAGAAACAATTATTTGTAAATATTGGAAAACTTAAATGTAACTATGCAAACACGGGAAGCTAGAAAATGTTGCATACCGACATTGTAATTTGTGTGTATATCAGGCATGAATTACCCTTTATCATGCCGGTTGTAAACACCATCAACGCCGTTTATATTTAGAAATTTTTTTGTTTTATCTTATGATCCCCCATAAGATAAACCATACGTTGTTATTCAAAATACACGCATTTAAGGCATAATCTTGAAACCACTGGAATGTTTCAAAATTTAAACGCTATTGCGTTTTGACAAGAATGAAGCATATATCACAAACTCTCAGCAGAAAAATGAATACTTTTGGTTTCAGTGTGAGTTTGCTTTCAAGTAAAAGCATAATTATACTAAACAATATGGAATGTGTGAAGGTTCAATACAGAATTTACTGAACGTGTTGACTGACATTATTTCGTTAAATGTGTTCCATAAATTTAGTATAAGCTAACACGGATACAATATTCTTATCACATATCCAAACAATAAAAAAAACTATTTACAGTTAATAATCACATCACCCTTCCTATTTATATATCCCACATAACAACAAAAGAAAAACGAAATACCCGTCCCCGACAAAAAAAACACACACAAAAAACAACTAAATAAAATCTCAAAGGCGGTTTATTCTGACGCAATAATGATTTAAAGATGTTCAGCAATCGTTAAGGAGGAAATACTGTCTGAACATACGATAAATGGTTCAATATGCAAGCACTCATTTGGGAAACAAAGCTAAATTACTATCACATACTTCACATATCTGTCTGCCTTTATTGTTTTTTCATTTAGTAGTTTGTGACCCAAAATATCCGATTCATGAAGAATGCACCTGTATTCATTTTGTGAAGGGAAATTAAAACAGTCCTACTGAAGTTAATGGAATAAAACTTTGATAAAAATAGAATTTACAACATTCCTGTTTTTCAAGTCCTTTTTTGTTTTTAGGCTTAAGCACGATCTAATTAAAGCATTTAGTTCTGATTTTTTTCACTTTTACCTTACTTTTAAAGGCATTAACTGTCTACCTCTGACATTTTATAAAATACAAATACAACCGAAAACATCAATGTAATAAATTCGTAAAAGAATTGCTCTTATTCTTGTTTATAGAAATTATCCCGTTCCCTGTTGCCATGCCATCAATTTGCTGTATTCAACGTATGTAGATAAATTGTATTAGTTTAAGTCTTTGCATAACATTGAGATTTAGAGCTTTATAATCACGTTTTCTATGGCAAATATTCAGTTAAAGTCAGAAAATCTTACATGTTATGGTATAATATCTAATAAAGTGTTAAATGTGTATTTTTGAATGTTTTCTTAAGTTAAGTATCATCCCTTTTACTATTGGAATTTCTTTTTTAATTACAAATATTTATTCGCTGTTAAAATCGACCAAAGCGAAAATATATTAATAGTAAATTATGTTTGTACACTATTTATTGCAGCAGAGTTGATACTGGTAATGTTACACAGCTTGATTGAAAAATTATTTTGAAAACTTTGTATGATTTAATAATCATGATTTGCCGTATAAAATCTCATTATTATATTTACCTAAACGAAATATTGTAATATAGAATCTCGTTATGGTATTTGCTTAATGAAATGAAAAAATGACAATATTTCTCTACTGTACAAAGCTTGAGCACTTAAACATGTACTAATAACTTAACAGTTCCTTAGAAACAAGGTTTCATGTATATCAATTATGTTCATGTACATTCATTTATATTTTCTTTGTTTTTATATTACCATTAGATAAGTTGGTGTGACAATTGCTCATAACGCCTAAACAATTTGTTTGTTTTCAGAAATTGTCAAAAACGATTTTCCTGTTAACATGAATAAAGAACACTCTTATATTATTTAAAGATATACTATGCTCAAATTTGATATCAGAAAATATTGATAATTGCTACACAGTCTCTTTGTAAATATAAAATAAACATGTGTTGACTTCACACAAAGTAGATATGTCATGTTTAAAACATTACACACTATAGGTGGTAACAATATAAATATACAGTGTCGTTAAAAAAACTGGCAGTTTTTTTAAGAAAAGACCATATTTAGCTGTCGTGTAATAGGAAACGTGGCTTCTAAAACACAGTTTATTCATTTCATTATTCAAATTAGACATATTCAATACGAATTTCATAGATTTCAATAAATTTCTTTGATTAAAATATTTTACTCAAGCATGAGCATAGTATATCTTTAAACTAATCCTTATTTTTAAGCAAGTCCGTTGTAAAGTTTAAGTTCAAGAACTGAAATTCATTGTCATATATTTGCATTTTCAAAAAAGTAGCTGTTTTCATTAATAGACTTCTTTATATGTTTTAATTACTTATTAAACATATTTGTAAATTCTTAATTCTTAAACCGCCAGGCTAAGTGGTTAAATAATTAAATGATTTCCTTCATTTTATTTATTTATTTTTCTATAGATTAATGTTACTTAAGACTTGTTTCTATATTTTTAATTTAATTTCGTTCGGATTTTTGTTTCCGGCATTTAAAAAATGAAATATTTTTAATTTAAATACCAATTTAAACGCTTCTCTTTTTTGACTTTATGATTTAAAAAAACTTAGTTTTTTTCTGTGGAAATGTCTACTTTAAAACAGGGGTTCTTAGATAAACGTTGAGTTCGAGTTGTTAAAGTGCCGTGCGTTATTAATAAATGCTGCTTGAATCAATTTAATTTTAATAAGACAATTCACCTTTTAAAAAAAATTAGGCCCCTTGAAAGATTTTCGGTATGGCTTATAAAATTGTGTCAAAAAAAGTTATTTTTTCAATTGTTAATTTTTGTCCCAATATTTTCTTTCGAGATGTTCATGTATTATATTAGGTTTAAAAATTCTCAAAAGATTTTTGTTTTTTTGTTTAACCCCTAATTACAAAAGAATTCAAAAGAAAACGGCCATATTTGTCAAACAAAATAATTTAAAATTGTTTTTTTAGGTACATGTATTTATAAATTCATCAGATATAACTTTATACATTTTAAAGAAAAAGTCCCTAGTACATGTTGTCAGTGTGTTAAATGAAAATGTTAAAGCAAGAAATATTGATGACATTATGCACAAAAAATGACTACATGAGAAATGGTCTATAACGGAAGGTCTGCAATACAAAGAATAACGTTGATGGATCAAACAACAAACCACGAAATAATTATATATAAATGTTGTTTGTAAGTGTCAGATGTATGATCGGATATAGAAAATATGCATTTTTTTTTCAAGCACATATAAGAATATCCATGTAATAAAAAATGTTGAAGGCTTGCATAAGCCTGTTGATGACGTAGTTGATGACGCAAGGTATCGCCCACAGCCCCGTACCTTCCAGTAGTAAATGTGAGAAATTTTGAATGACGAAACATCCGTTAATTTGATTATACGAGTAAGACAGTTTTCGGAGGAACACTTACATGTATGCCACAGGTTTGAACCAATCCATAGAAGTGTCGGGTGTATATTCCATTCTCTTGCCGTTTTCTATAATAATGCAGTACCTTCATAATTGTTATTAAGTTATTTTGATGGATTAAATGACATAAATGCATTTTTTAAACTTGAGATGTACCTTTAATTTATAAAAAAAGAATTAGTGTTTAGATGAAATACTTAAACAGATGCCCATCTACTGAAATATGAGAATTTACTGGTAATTGCTTGCATACATTTCCGTCAATATCGATTTACAAGGTACCTTATAATTGTTTAATCTTTTCTTGAAATGACAACATCTTTATGCACTCATCTCTTGTAGCGCAAAATATAAGAGAACGAAAAGAACAAAAGCGGCGACAATAGTCGATCAATTTATGTATTACCGTGGAAGCAACACTGCAGGATGAAATCGTTTTTAAGACAAAACACGTTTTAGATTATTATAGGCAATCAAAGATTAGCAGGTGGTGTGCAATCAAGATGGAATTGATGTCCTGACAGACAAACAAGTGACATTTTACGACTTTTATAGCGGAGATTAGCTTGTATCCACTTGATTTACGGAAACGTTTAAATTACGTTGATTGTATTTTAGTGGTTGAAAATCCGTACAAAGATTTTTTTTTTGTTGAAACGCAAAATTTCTTTAGCTCGTCATTTTTTTATTCAATAATCACGTTATCACAATTATATTATATATAAACCTTGCAAGTGTAAGAATGCATGTATTTTTTGACAGTTTTGTTTTATTGTTGTTGAAGACACACTTTTATATTTGTAAAAATTGCTCAGGATATAAAAGGTAAGCTGTTTCCCGGAGTTTATCATTTCCCCATGTCCATGACAAATGCTGTTTGACTACTAAGATAAGAAGCATACATGCATTTTTCTAACCCCGCAGTTATTGTGGAGCTAGGATATTGGCCTGCTTATACAATACTGTAAAACTTAGTGGCTTTTATTACAGAGCACCAACAAAGTTAAAGTCAACCTCGGGTGTTAGCCAAAGTCGTCTTTCCTGTATTGGGTGTTAGCCAAAATCATCTTTCTTGTGCCGGTGCCATTTGACATAAACTTTGTTGGTGAGACAAAAATATCTTATTATCTTAGCAATCTTTCATAACAAAATGACTATTATAGACACTTAAGAATATAAGAACATAAGAATTAAAGTACTAATTATCTATTTTATCGGTTGTTAATATATATAGATTAGAACACTTAACATATTTAAACAATCTCAAATACATGATATTGGATTATAATTTAGGTTTACTGTATGTTCCTGGTATTGTAGAATGCTGTAGGAAGTACTTATAAAAGTAGAATCTATATGTATGTGTGTATTAATGTATCAATACTTCAGAATTTCCTTAAAGGGCATTTTAAAGTTTAATCTTCTTTTGAAAGTATTTAAGATATAGTCGTAGAAGATTTCCCAGTGATTATAATTGTGAATTTTGAAGTTTGATTAATTATGATTTATTATAAGTTGTTTGCAAGGAATTCATTTACTACTACTTTACAATTTGTTGGAACAATCTACTAAAAGTTTTGTTATTCTGCAATTTGTTTGAACATATAACAATCCATAGGTATTTATCAATTCATAATAACATGTGTATTTAGGGTTGTTCTTTATAAGTTAAACAAAATTCCTTAAAAACGTAAATCTGGCATGTTTGAAGTACCACAAACCACTGATCACCTTCTGTTGGAAGTATGAAAATCGTCGGAAAGGGTTTCCTTCCAGAATGAAAAGATAAATCAAAATGAATACAATGTTACATTTGCAGAGTCGGTTAATTAGAATTGACTACAATACGATCCCGACTTGGCGTCTACAAAGTTAACTTAAATCAAAATAAGATGCAATGGAATATGTGCAAATCATGCTTTTTGATTAGAAAAACAAAATGCTAGACAATCATCTGATATGTATCAAACATATTTTCTTATAAAACACGTCTAAGAGGAGATTTCAGGCAAAAACTGCCCTAAATCAAATTATTTTTTCTTACTGATCAGAGATAACACTTTTTGAACATTTTGCAAAGATCTTACAGATTTATATCTCAACATTTTTCTTTCACGGAAATCTCATTCACAAGGTAGTAATGTTGCAAACTTACCTTTCTTCTTTTAATTTTCTTTGATAATTTTGTATGTGTTTCTAAAATAATCATTTAAAGAAGACCTCTCATTAGTTTTCATCACTCACTAAATTATATCAAAATATATCAATTTGTTTTGTTGAATATAAACTGAAAAATTAGCTGAGAGTACACATTATATATATAACTAATAGTTTTTATATAAAACATATAACTATGTTATGACAGTGTGACGTAATGTTATTTGTGACATACAATCAAAGTGTTAAGTAGCGTTATAATTTAGCATAACACAATTGTCGTATCATTGAAATGATGATATTTTTAGTGTAAACAAGCTTTCGTTGCATACCGTATTACAAAATATATCACATTTGTTGCGGTTGTTGAATAAACTGCAAATTATGCTCGAAAGAGGCTATTACATGTATATTATTATTAACTAATATTTTTATATTCTTATATTCTCATATTATTATATATTCTTATTCGAACAAATTTATACACTGGTTTTATCATGAAATATGACATATGTAATTTAAAACATGTCGTGAAATATAAAGATAATTAATCATTCACCATAGAAACAATTTTCTTAACAAAATATTAGCGTCATATATGATTTAAAAAGTGTACAACGTTTTTGGTTTCGAGTTTGATGCATGATATTGTCCAAATTAATATGGTTCCAGTACTTCTAGCAAGTGTTGTAAAATTGAGTCCCGCTTAAGTCGATGCTAGGGGGCGTGAGGAATGTTGCACTTATTATTCTCTCTTATGTACAGATTCAATCAAATCTAGTCTTCAATTTTCATGTAATTTTGTTGTGATAAATACTTCCGAGGGATCGCACTTTTTCATTTTCGGCATTTTTCTTTTGATATCAATAGATTGTGTTACCCAAAACACGTTGTCAAATTGTTGTGCCTATTCTGATATAATGTTTCTGAAACCAGATAAATGATTGTTTTCTAAAATGTACATTCAGATAAAGAACAACCAAGTTCAGAGTGCATTTTTTGACATATAAAAACAAAGTAATCACATAAATCTTATCAGAAGGAAAAAATGTTGATAAGATTTAAAACATTCATTAGCCTTCTGAAATCGCATACTTTGCACAACGAGTATATTGTTTTACTACATGACCCTATACAAGATGGTACGTAATTTTCATCAATTCATTAATCAGAAAACTATTCAAAAATTCAAAACACGCTATGAGATTCTATCTTAGTTTGTTTGTAATAGACTGTTGACATAAGAACGACATCAGTGATGACTTTGATTCATGTTTGAGGAGTTTAATGTTTCGTTTACCCAGAAAAGGTCTAATAAAGTAATTAACTCAGTGCAGTACTCGATCTTCAATCACACCCAGGAGAACATTCAAGTAATGAAAGGGATTATCAATGTATGTGTAGTTTAGGCTCACGCTCTCTGAAATGTATCATTAATGCAAGTATTTGATTCCGTTAAGTTAATTGTTCTTGTTGAAACAATGCTCTGTTTCCGATTGTACAATAACTGAACAATGCTAAAACTGTTTTAATATTGTTTCAGTTTTTTGTCAGAAACGTTCGTAACACTGTGAGTAATGTGTCCAGCAAGGCATCAAACATATGAACTCATAATCAAGTTGAACGGTATATTAAAGAGGTTTAAATGGCAATGTAAAAGGTAAGTGTAAGGAAATTAAAATATCTATAATCAGATATCCTAATTTAAAACAAAAAGAGAAATTTCAACATCAATTATAATTATAGAAATGAATACCATTATTTATCGTTATTTTATGTCTCTTGATTTAAGAGACATCAGTATATATTACTTAAACCCTGTCATACTAGGGCGGCGTTCTTACGGCATCCAAAGAAAATTAAGAACGCTGAGGTGAGCGCAGTTAGATCGCAAACATCGTTGCAGCATCGCAGTGGCTTTGCATAGAACGCCAACGAGGATGCGTCATTTTGAGTGGTTCAATGTTCTTTACCAGAAAGGTCTAACTAAAGTAATAAAGGATAGTACGCCGTAGCAACTCAGTAGCATTCATAATAGGAAACAGACGTTTGAAAGGCGCAGGAATGTATCGCAATATTATTCCGTTGGTTAATGTCTTGTAAACAATGTCTGCGTTTTACTACTGATGCTAAAGCGTTTCAAAGATTTATTTTTCTGAAACGCTTTTACACCGGTTTTTCCAGATTGCCCAGGAGATCCATTGACTCATCCAAGGCGATTCTAATGCGTTTAAATTCTGAAATTGTAAAAATAAAGTACATACATAAAAGATATCCATATTAAAGACAATAAGTAATTTAACCAATGTAATAAAAGAAATGATACTGTTCTTTTGTTATAATGGTTACTTGTTTTTAGAGCCCATCAATTATTCCGCTGTCAACACACCAGTTTCGTCGTTAAAAAATAAATTTTAAACGGCGGTGTATACCATAAACATGTAAAATAGATGGTTTCAAGCATCGCAGTGGCCTTGATAGTAACCACGAAAGACCGCATTGACATTGCTCAACTTTAAAATGCGTCACTCAGCGTTCTTAAGGCACTGTATATATAAAACGGTTTGCAAAGTAATGTCCTTTGCAACCACAGGGTGGTTTGAAACGGCAGAAAGCTGGAATAAACGCCTTGGTTGCATGTAGGTGATTTCAGTGAGTCAACCGCTGGTATAGTGTGAAGGCCGTTTCAGGAGTGTGAGCGCCACCAGAGCGCCCTGTGAGTGCCGTGAAAGCCCAAAGAACGTAGTAGAAGCGTAGTCCGAACGCAGATAATCGCCAATTAAAACGCCGTAAGAACGCACTACAACGCCGTGGAAGCTCCGGAGCAACGCAATGATCGCCGTGAAGACGCCGTAAAGACTCTATGTTATCAAAAATTACATATTTTTCTTGCGATCTCGCGGCGCTTTGTTGAATTTAACAACGCCGTGCAATCGCAGTAAAAGCGCAGCCTAGTGTGACGGGGCCTTAACGAAAATTAAAACTTTCATTACTTACAGAATTAATCGAAATGTAGTAAGACTATAATATTGGAAAGGAAATATTACTGTTTTATTCATGCGTAAGATTTTGCGGGTGTACAACTTCTTTGTGATTTTATATTTCATTATGTTAGTATGTGAGTAAATATTCGTATAACATTGATTGGTATCATAAAAACGATACCGTAGTATTGCAGAGACAGATTATTGTCTAATGTTTTCCTTCTGGCTCAAAATTACATGTATTACATTTGCGAGTATATACAACTTTGTAACATTTATTACATTTTTGGTGGATTTAGTCTTTAGAATTGATAGACACATTATGCCTTAAAACGAATAAATGTTTTCTCTTTTGAGTTTTATAATGCTTAAATAATGGGTTTAGAGCATTTTAGATGTTTATTACAAGATGAACGTAGAGCTGAAAGTGGAAATATTCTTTGCAAAGGTAGCAAAATGTAAACAAAGTAGTGTTTGACTTCCGTACAAGATACTGAATCACTATAGTTGTACTAATGTTCAGAGAAATCCTTTTATGCACAAACGTTCACATGGTATATTGTTATCAATACAATATTTTCTAAAGAGATTGAAATATTGTAAATGTCGGTTTTAGCAATTATAACTTCAAGATATTATTCTTTGTCTCTAATCAGAAACAAGGAATATCATACTACAGGATACCTATACGGAAATGTGTGTACTATTTCGAAAACATCGTCGTTGTGATACTAGTACTTGTTTAAAACATTTCAAATTTGTTTTTTGAAAAAGAATCTTGATTAAATACGTCTTTATCTTTTATAATCGGCACCTCTATGAAATACAAACATCACATCTATAATACCAGAAGATTGTATTGATTAAAATGCTAGTTTCTCTAAATGTATAGGCAGTCGCTTAAAAAATCATTCTATCCTGAGACAAACTTTCGTGTATGTTTTTTCATTCCAAAATTAAATCCCCTGCAGATATCCATTATTGTTGTCTTTTTTCTTTAACCGCCGCATTCGCAATAATGTTTGTATTTTTGTATACAGATTAACTTCTTAGTGCCTTAAATGCACAATAATATGAAGGGATTAATGGTGTTTTAATCAGCAAAAACGGTGGTAATTATAACGAATCGTACAATCTTTTATCATCAAAGTGGCATATGAAATGACACATATTATTGCATTTTAGTTTCAATTTAATTTGTTCCTGAATACATAAATGCACATTAAATAAACTTTCCATTTTACAGACTCATTCCGAGTCTGCAGCATTTTAATTTTGCCGTTTTAGACGTTCTTTCGGGATCCTTTGTCCCCTCTATTTTAAGAGTAACACTGCTACAAACAAAATGTAACTATCTTTTCATACTTTTCAGATCGCAAATTGTCGCAGGTATATTTAGAAACAAACGCCAATAGAAAAAAGCTCCATTCCGAAATGAACGTGATCGTACTATATATGATAACTAAACGGCAATAGTTGAACTTCGTGTTGCATACAACAACCGCAAAATTTGTTTCAAAAGTAACATATGCACAAATTACCATGTCATCTGATATAAAGAATTCGACCAATAAACGAAAAGTTCAAGGTGTCTGTTAAAAACTTTTGACTAGAGTGTAGAAAGTATTGTCCATGCTATGATACCTTGTTTATTGTTATAAGTTTTATTCTTGTCTCCTTGAATAATAAAATTGTAATTTATTTAAAAAGTGACTTTTGCCTTCCAGCGACATGTCTTTAATACCATTAATTTGGCGCAACATGGGAAACAAGTTTGAATTCAACATAATTCCCTTTTTTTTTTGTTTTCATCCTTGGGTTTAAAGGAATACATATTATTTTTGGTTTTAACATCTTTTTAAATTATTTATTAATTTTTAACTTGGCCTTAGCCAGCATAATTGTAAGTAGTCTTTATTAAAAAGTTTTGTCTTTTTTGAAATGATTATACCATTTAACATGTGATTTCACACTTTTTTTACTTGGTTTAAATCTAATGGCTTAATTTTTTTAATAATGGCGGGATTTTATAAATTTTTGATAATTTTTTTCGGTCACTTATTAACAATACATAATGTTTTTTATATTGCCATTATAATTGTTGATTTATTTATAGAAATAAATTATTATCATAAATATTAAATATTTACCTCACAGGTAATCTAATAATATTGTTGTTGAAGATATATTGTTTCATCTATATATTATTTCATCCACATATCTACATTTCATCTTTTACTTTGAAATTTGAGTTTGAAAAAGAAAAATACCGGTATCCTATGTATATCGCATGTTTGCGCTAATCAACCGGATATTAAATTATTTCAATCATTATTCGCCAGCATCATCATCATAGAAACACATTATTAAGTGGAAACTAAAAATAGATCACAGAGACTATAACGTCGACAGAATTTATATATTACTCTGATAGCATCATTGTTTTGAAGACCAATAGCTGCTAAGCCATTATTACAGGCAATACAAAATCAGCTGGTGGTGTGAAGTCATGGCAGGATTAACGTGCTTACAGGAAAACAAGAGACGCTAAATGACTTTTGTAGAGGATATTGTCCTGTTCACACTTGATTTACGGAAATACATGCCTTACAGTAATAATACATTGCTAAACACCATTTAATTATAACTCATGTTCGTGTCACATTTATATTGAGGCTAGTAGAATATAATTTTAAGTTTATTAATCAGCTTTTGTTAAAATTAAATATTAAAATTAAAATCTTGAAGATCGCCAGACACGTTTAAGAAATCATAATAGACTTGCTTTCTTTGAACAACACTTAAAACGAGTAATATTTAAGACCTTCCCTACCCCGCATCACATAGCACAGGTATACAACTGTAATAGCGGAGTTTAATCAATTTATTCTGAAACGTAAGGAGTTGTTTTATAAAGGTAATACATGTGTATATGATACAGATAAGGTACAATTTTTGAATAAACATGAAATAAACATAAATCTTTTTTGAAGATCCGAAATACATAAACGATCAATGGAAATATGCATGATAATGAAACATAATGAATAACAACAATTACCTGTAAGGACTAAACATACGCCTTGATAAATAAATAAATAAATAAGACAACAATTTCTGGCGCAAACCAATAGAAATATTTATATCAAAGTGCGCATGCGTGAGATGGTTTTTCCGGGAAGATTGTAAAAACTGAGGCCCGGCATGCAAATTATGTCAAAATGAAATATGAGAAATTAGTTGTTATAATGAGATGATGAAATGGAATGATATAGGAATGATATGGGATAATGAATTGTATATCGGACTGTAAACCGACAAATACAAGATATATATATATATATACAAATACAAGGACAAAATGATACATAAAAACGATATTCAAAAACACGAATATCGACCACATGACATACTTCCCCACTAATATTAAAGAGGAAGAGCTTGAATCAGACATTGCAAGTAGTAAGCTTAGACCATAAAGTAACTAAACTACTAGGTACTACATAACTAAATCTAAATACTGAAGGCAATTACAACCTGTGAGTAAATATATAACACCCGGGCAAAATACCTTAAACTCAAGCATGTTCCACAAAAATACCGTATGCCGCGAATCGCGAAAAATATATGTCACGCGGAAACAAAATTTTAATTTATCAGTAGAACTGTGAATTCATTGAAGAGGTGCACTCTCAACAATAAATCCTTTATTTTTAAAGTACTGTAAAGTACATTTATAAATTACCAAGGTAAAATATATGGTACATAGTATAAAACATAAAACGAAACACATCAGGTACCGAACAACGCCTAACTTCAAAGTTGAAACACACCTAAACCATATGTCACGGTTCAGAACTGTTCACTATTTAGGGGAGAAGATGTGTAAGCGGCCGCATAGCTCAGTCGGTAGAGCCGCGGAACGGTGTTCCGTGGGTCCCGGGTTCGAGTCCCGGTCAGGCTGCACATTTTTCTCACCCTGTGACATTTGGCGCCCAACGGAGGACCGTGACTGATACGGAAAAAAATGTGCAGCCTGACCGGGACTCGAACCCGGGACCCCCGGAATACCGTTCCGCGGCTCTACCAACTGAGCTATCCGGCCGCTCACACATTTTTTTCCGTAATAAGTGAACAGTTCTGAACCGTGACATACTCTGAGCTATATCAGTCGAGGTCCCCGTTGGGCGTCAAATGTCACAGGGTGAGAAAAATGTGCAGCCTGACCGGGACTCGAACCCGGACCCTCGGAATACCGTTCCGCGGCTCTACCGACTGAGCCATCCGGCCGCTTACACATCTACTCCCCTAAATAGTGAACAGTTCTGAACCGTGACATATGTCATAAGAGTAATTGCAAATTATTTCAGCGTCCGGCATTACAATAAATTCTCTGTTGACATGTCTGACACAGGAACGCATTTGAATCCAGATTGTGAACAATGACACACAATAAGAAAAAAATATAAAACGGTTTTCTCATGTTTTTTCAATCACGATTTATTGCTTTTCTTTATTTGTTATGCAAGAAGATCGATATTTGCCAAAGTTCGACAATTATAACAGACTGTTATATGAAAGATTTTTCAGATACTCAAATGAGAAACAGATTGATTGAAATTAATTGAGATATGTTGGCATTTATCTAGTCGCTTCACATTTAGACTTACCTAAATTCAATGTATTGATAATATTTAATTAAATAAAGGTGTCTTTGACTTCAAACAATTTGCCTTGCACCGCTAAGGATTTACATCCCACCGGGACTTTGGGGTTATTTCGTGTGAGAAAGCTGTCCAGCTAGCTTACTTAACGTCGGCGGTTCTACTTAGGTACCTGCTCGTGTGAAATAATGTAAGGGGCACCTGAGGTCTTTCATAATCATAAAATAGTTACATGCATTTTATGAAGACAATAGTGTTGTCTAAATCGTTCGCATGTTATGTAAAATCATTTTGTAAAAGTTGTGTGCCAATTGATGAAAAGAATATATCATTAATTAATGAAACTTCCCACGTACTTAACACGGGCTTTTGAAGGAAGTAATACAACACTTCCTTGAATTATAAACGATAAATGAGAAATTGTTGTCATTAGATAAAGAAATAAAGATAAAAATTCTATAAAAACTAACTTTCATTAGAGCAGGTGCTTTTTGAAAATAATAAAACGGAAATATTTAAATGGATAGATTTTGTGCTACAATTGAGAGATGTAAAAAATACAAAGAATCATATTAAACCTTGAAAGTGCAATGTGTATGAAAATAACATTTTATGCTCCATTTTTCAAATTGGACATGATCTTCTTGTCAGCACTGGCTATGGCGTTAGTACACATGTACCTAGTTTATTAATATTTCGTTTCTTGTCATTGCCTTCAAAATTGCCGTAGCTTAAAAGGCCCAGTCAATTTTAACCTGTTCTAGATCATAGTGTTTGCTCTATTGCCTAAGTTAAACTTGGTAAAGGTAAATGACTCGAAACTCCTGTCAAAGATGACAACTGTGAACTTTATTCCTGGAACAATTGTTCCCTCTCACAGCTGAGATGCATTTTTAAATAGCAAAACACTCTAAAGGTTATATTCGCTTAAATATATTTTAATATAAAAATGGTGCAGGAGCACGCTGTCCTCGTAGAGGTCTAGTTACAAACCAGCAATCATGTATTTTTGGATATATTTATGCATTTATATTGTGATTAAGAAAAGTACTAGCATTGGTATCATCTTGATCATATTTGTTTGATTTTGTTTGATTGGGTTTTTACGTCACACCGAAACAGTAAAGGTCATATGGCGACGTTCAGCTTTACTGGTGGAGGTAGACCTCAGGTGCCCTTCCGTACATAATTTCAGTCACGAACGGGCACCTGAGTAGAACCACTGACGTTCCGTAAGCTAGCTGGATAGCTTCCTTACATGAAAGAATCCAATGTCCATGTCGGGATTCGAACTCACAGCGGTGAGGGGCAAGTGGTTTGAAGTCAACGACCTTTACCACTCGGCCACAGACGCCGCTCTTGTTCATATAGGTCAGCATTCAACATGGTAATACTCTATAACTGTTTTGCTGATCACGTAAATTTATGGAAATGTTTTCAACTCATCAATACAAATTAAAATTAAAGATCCTGTAACACATTTTTTTTCATGGTTTTAATTCATAAATAAGATGCTTAATTAAGATTTGTCAATATTGTAAGTTACAATAAGCATTATTTACCCAATTTAACATTTCGTGTAAATAAAGGGAGGTAATTAGAAATTTATTTCTATAAATTCTAAGTCAAATTTTCTAATAAGAAATGAATGCATATAATTTATTGATTAAATATAATGTGCACAAATATTTGCAGTACACATTTAACATATTCTTCTATGCTTGAAAATTGTTTTATTTGCATAATTATATACATATATAATTTTTTGCAAGTGTGGTATAAACACAGTGACAATATCAATCACAAAACATCAGGATCTTTAAACAGTTGGAAAATAAAACGTTGATACTGGTATAGAATATAGAAAAATAAGTTCCATTGATGTGCCAAATATCTTCATTCATGCAAAGGGGAACACATGTTTTATTTAAATAATCACTGCATTCTTCGAAAATTCCCTTCCTGTTGGTGCATTATTAACCGTGAGCGTCACGTAAAGCCAGCATTTTTTAAAATACGAACATTTCATGTAGCCAAAATTATAATAAAAAACAATTACAGAAACGAAAGCGACGACAAAAGTTGATTACTTTATATAACGCTTTGATTGCATCATTGTTGGGGAAAATCGTTTTCGAAGACCAATACAGTCGCAAGGTTATTACAGGCAATTACAAATCAGCAGGTGGTGCGAATGTGCGGCAGGATTGATGTGCTGACAGGCAATCAAGTGACATTCTACGGATATTGTCTTTTTTATTTGATTCACGGAAATATTCGCCTAACAACAAAGTTTGTTTGGTAATAATTATTTTAGAAAAATCGCTTTTGCTCATAAAAATACATTTTGTGACCATATTGCTGAAAAGTTTTGTATTTTATTAAAGTAGTCAATGTTCTAGTCACAGTTATATTGAAGCTCAAAATTATAATTCAAGTTTTTGCCGCTGTTGTACCTAAATTGTCAAAATCAAAATTGATAAAATAGAGAAAGAGAGAGAAAAAACAGAATCTCTAACGCACGCCCAAAAAGACAAAATATTGCAGGAGCCTATTCATGAACAGTTCTTGAATAGACCAACACGATAATAGGGAAAAAATATACAGTTTTCTTTTTATTGCGCCTAATTTGTACCCAAGCAGCCGTAAACACAAGATGCATGTACATCCCAGCTATCATTATTTTTAGAAAAAAAAAACGAACTTGTCTCTATGCCTCGACTGATCAATGATGCATTGACTAACTCAATTTGACCCATATATTCTGGCACCTACAATTTCGAACATCTCATTACCAAAGTGTTTATATAAAAACATTTCACAATAATGAACTTCTTTGAATTTACAATTAAATTTAATCTAAATTGTCCGTTTTCATAATATAAGAATATTGTTTATTTAGGAATTCACTTTATAGTGTATGTTTTGAAGTAACCATTCATAAATCAGATTACGGTACGAAACATACTGTTATTTTATCTTGATTAACGGTTTAAATGGATTGCTAACATTAAAACGTCAACATCGAACTTTATTCAAATGAGTTTAATGATCCGATTAACTAAAAAAAGTCTGTTACACTAATTAATTTAATGCAGTGCTTAACTCATAAAAGTTCACTCGATCAATTCCGATCACATTACAAACTGTTTTCATTATTGTTGCAGTGTTGAATATAATGTTTAATGTTTTTCAAAACAATAACAAAATCAATATGAATTGTATACTCATTAGATTAAAATTCAATAGTTCAAGATCAGAATATACCAGTTATAGATCCCAAAACGTGTAACAAAATAAAACAGATGTGGCATCAGAACATATATCCTATAATTGTTTTAATTTGAATATTTTGTATAACTATGAATAACATTATGCGATTCTTATCCGATTTGTCTAACAATAATTAAATTGATTTCAAAATAAGTTAGGAGTAAGAGACAAAATGCAGTTGAGAACGAAGTTACAAAATCTTTGTTAAATTTGATGCCGTTATAACGTTATGATCAATACTCCGAAGATACATCCATATATCAGAAATGTTTTAACCGAAAGGCTGCCTTCAATCCTCATCAACTCTGTGTGTCCGGATCCTGCATTATTCTTTGGATAATTTAATGTAACGAATCTAATCAGCTAACTTACCGAACGTCGGTGATGCTACTTATTATATATTGTGTGCGAAAATACGTATAAAAGCTGTTTATGCATGATGATTAAGTTTAACTAATAATGAATAACAATTCTTGCATATCAGACTGGCGTTTCCGTTAGTTTTACCCATGCCGGAATTTCATCTGGCATAGGGGGTGCCAGATGAGTCGCGTGCTGTACAATGGCACGCTTAGAATGACGTCATTTTACCGTTATGAATGAAGTTGTAATTTCATACGCTGTAGTTAAAAAGTAGTTACGGTTGTAATGATATAAATTTCCATTGAAAATAAAGATAAAGAATTTAAAATATAATTGAATATGGTAGAATATGCAAGAAAAAAATATCTGACATATGTTTGCGGTTCGGATCGGAATATCCGTCCTGTCCATCAAAACGAAACGTCTTTCATTTGCTCTTATTTTGTTGAAGATACGGTGTCAGTAAAACAGAGTTCATGAACGCAAGAGTTTTCAGCAGTGCGTGTTCTGAACATTAAGCGTTTTTTTAAATTCTAGAATGAACCACCTATGCTGATATATGTTGATAAGAATTAAGTATATACAGACTGCTTGCAGCTATTATAAGTACTTTCATTGAACATTCTTTTGGGTATCTTTATTAGTGTTATTGTTGCCTTAGAGTTACAAGCAACAATAAAAATTGAAAAAGTAAATACGTACTAAGTCTATTATACAATTGTTGGTTTTTTTTTGTACTACATTGCTGACATAAAGCTACAATGGTTGCTTTTGAATTCAATACAATTGAAATTTTCCTGTTGAAATATAACTATATAATGCACGCTGCTTAATATAACTTCATTCAATGTTATTTATTTGAGCAAAATTACTGCTCTTCATGTTTCATTGATAATAATATATAAAATAATTTATGAGTTTATATGATGATATAAAACAAATACTAATAAATGTTTCAAGAGTTTACTGTTACAGTACTACACATAAAAATAAATATAAATAAGAGTGCACGGGTAAATATAAGACTAGTTAATAAATTTTTTGTGCGAGGTCCCTATTACTTACTACTTACTTGTGATTGTAATAATATATGACTAGATTTTGAGTGAAATGCAAGGTTTCCAGACAATATTTGACAATCAACTGTATTAATTGGATAAACATTAATTTAATAAAAGTACCTTTATATTAACCATTAGTCACACATATGTTCATGTTGTATCAAAAACTGAACTGGGGAAAACAATTAAGTTCTTCAGAGACTTTTCATCCAATGACCTTTTACAAGTAAATTTTGACAGCAATAGTTCTGTTTTATTCTCGAGAAATTTAATTTCTGAGTCTCGGGAGTGGATTGAAAATTATTTTGGCGTCCGACATTATAATTCCTTTGTCGTTGGCGAAGTTAAAAGACATGCGTGATCAATGTCTGAAAATTACAAAGTTAAAGCAAAAAAAAATGAAAAATATAGTAAAAAGATAAAAAAAAGTACAAAGATGCATTGCCTTTCGTAATTTGTTAGGAAGAAGATCAATATTTGCCAAAACTGTAATATATTATAATGTAATAAAATTATAACGGAGCGTTAGTTGAAAGTGCTCAGATCGGAAAATAGAAACAAAGCTTGTAGTTCAAAATTTAAAGTTCTATTCATTAAGGTATTGCTAATTCTGAAAATTGTTCTAATTTTTCGCATGGTCTTACAGTTTAGTAAAAACATGTAATTCACCATTAAGTTTGTTTCTTTGTTTTTCTTTCTCTAAAGTGTAGACCACGCTTATAGAGCCCTATGCGCATAAGTCACCAATATGGAAATTTCATTTGTAACTGATCATCGCGATTAAAGGGATAATCAGGCAAATAAAAGACAAAAATATCAAAACTATCTTATGTACTCAAATCATGCTAAAATGGTCTTTGTTAAAGTCGATCCCAGGATGAATTTCTATATAAATTCTATATATTTTGGGTTTGAAGCATAAATATATCTATATATGTTGAACAAAATAAAGACTCCGACAGAAACACCAAGTATTTCTAAAACTCGTCATGTGACTTGAACAAACCCTAGAAGAATCTTTTATAAGTAGGTGGAAACCCTAGAAGTAACAATAACAGATATTGTGGATATTGCATGATTGAAACAAACCTAAATCATTCATTTGACATATTTTTAAACAGAGTTAACTGTGACAATTTTTGTGAAATCTTAACGCTCTAACCCGACCGACGTGTGTCAAGTAAAGAAACTACCATGATATTAGTCTTTATAAGGTTAAAAGTGTTGTTCCTGTGACTGTCTAGTGTATCCAATTTTGAGATAATGAATGAAAAAAAAAATCAAAAGGAAGAAATGAAAATTTTGCCTGTGTCTCCCTTTAACTGTCAGAGAAACAGCTGTCATCACAATTTTTGTAAAGAAACGTAATTAAGGTTGAAGATATAAAAAATGTTACACCGTTTATTTAATGGCAAATGATTTTCAGATTTCTCCTAAAGCAACACTTTTGGTGTTATAACCATTACTTTCCGTATCCGTAGACACTTTAATTTGTTTTCAAATCACCAAATGGCTAAAACCCTTTACTTTGTACTAACAAGGACGCCGGAAGGCGATGTTATTTATTGCAGTTTCGTGAGATATAAATGATGATTAACGGAAAATAATATTATTTTGTCTTTACTCATTAGATGATAAAGATTTATAGCAACTTTTATTAGACCAGGTGCTGTTCAGCTCAATGGATATTGTAAATATTTAAGAGAATCAATCTTGTGTTATAATTGAGGATATAATTATCTATAAAAGTCAGTCACGCCAAACCGTACTGTATATGAAACCTATAAGCAAACAACATTGTAATAAGCAACTCTCAAATCATATTGTTGTGTGTACAATATACAAATATATTAAGCTTTTAAATCTTTACTTGCAAATTGACATAATTAAATCATGATTGTTCTCATTATTATTATATATAGATAAATAATGGTTTGAATATAAAAATCAATTGAAACCCACATCTGCATTTCCTATGAATAATGAGATTTTGTGTGGGAAGATGCATGCTGTTTAACAACATATAAAATATAATTGAGCTGCTATTTAAAATTATATACAATTAAATATAAATATGTACAATTTTGTCCTATTAAGCTTCTTTTATTTTTCGATATAGCCATTCACATATAGAATATAGAACCATATAAATATTTATTATAACACCAGATACACTTTTACTTACCACTTTTCAAAATGCTAATATAATGTGCATTATCATGTTCCCGTGTATAATAACATTTATATGTAATAAATAACTAACTTGCAGAACATTCCTGATAAAGTCATGACAATATTAAAGATTTATGTGCCTAAGCTCATGTACATGTACATGGTATTTGTTTTTTAAGTGTATATTAGGTTTTAATTTCCAAACCTAATTGCATTGATGATTAAAAATATTATATGCTTAGAACATTGATTCATTACCAGAAAAGAAATGAAAACATTAAAAAATGTAATATCTGTTTTTGTTGAAAACTAACTTATTTTTACAATGCCGCTCTAATTGACTGGGGTTTTATGGAAATGTGATTTCTTAACATTTCTAGCATACATGCATGACAAATATATTTTAATTCATAATTTTTTCATTTTTTTCAAATACCATATTAATTCACTTGTACCAGATTTTTTATTTACATTTAGAAACAAAAACAAACATCTTGGTAAAGCAATCATCAAAACAAACAGCGCTTAAAATAAGAATCCAATTTTGAATCAACAAACTTTTTACAGCAAAACATTCGGTTAAAACATATTGACTTAGCCAAACAAATATGAAAAATTTTGCGGGGAAAATAATTATAAAATTAACGCGAAAACAGACTCAAACAGTTCTAAACATTACACTTATCTGAAATTTACATACCTTATTCTCCGCGAAAGTGTCTGGAGCCAAATAACATATGAAAGTAACGCATTTATTAGGTTCTATTCATCATATGCTCCCTAAAAATTGAGATGAATCAATTAATTTTAATTCTTTAAAATTCTGAGAAATCCCCTCTCTTTAATTATATGAATATATAGATATTTTGTCTTTTCATACATGTTATTTGATTTTAATAATTTTGTAGTTTTTTACATGCATTGTTGTGCGATTATTTTATTGTATGTAAGGAAGTATATTACATTAGCAAATTGCTGAAAGATACCGGACTGTTAGCTGTAACATATTTCAGATAGTTGAGAGTATTGGAGAGGAAACAGTTTATTGTCTAAAGCGTTACTGTTCGCTCTGGATGCAGCAGATAAACGCCTCGTTCCAAATCGTGTATTTGTGTGTAGTTTCTCATTTTAAATCAGTGAAACACGGGATATTAATATAATTGTTTTTTTAAGGTCAGGAAGTGACAAAAATAATCGAAACTTATAAAAGGATTTTAATAAACTGTGTTACAATGTGAAATTGGATAGAATATTCTGGTAAATATTTATACTTATATTTGTCATACTAGAAAAAGATTAATATTTTTTTGTATGAATTACAATATTCTTGTTTGATATTGAAATGATATTTGTGGATAAGAGTTAATAGTTTTAACCTCATACGATGCTTTAATAATTATTTTAGCCCTCAGCAGGTGTCGACGAAAAAAATCCCATAAAATTGACAATTTAAATATTTTGTTAATACATATTAAATGAGCCGTTTTTGCAGAGTTTCCTTAAACACATGAACATGTGCTAACATTTTGATTAAAATATGACTTTAAATTTGACCAATTTGACGATTTTGTTTTGCCTGAAATATACTTCATGCATTAAGAAAGAAATGTATTGATAAGATAACTAATGAATTCATGCAGATACGGAATTTCAAAACGATTAATAAACGATATTAAAGAAAATGTTCACTTATTAAATGTAAACAACAGTCATTGAAAATCGTAATAGTCTAAGATATAATTAATATTATCTATAGTCGTTTTGCTTTATACAAGTTTAATATGGAAATATATGTAACGAATATGTAGTACGTTAAGCATGGACATTGTTAAAAAAATTCATTTAGTAATGAAAAAAAACATTAATTAAGATCATTTCTAGGAAATGACCACCACGTTCTAAACAAGTTAAAATCTAAAACGTTAATGATTTGTTTTGGAAAATATTGAATGGTGAACTCTATGACAGAAATTTAAAGACATTTTCACAGTATATACACTAGAAATCTTGTAAACCGTCATTTTAGCTAACACATGTCACGATGCGTTTATCCAACTTGAATAGACACAACTGCTCTCACATACGAAACAAAGACGATTAAGGCAATTAACTGATAAAACAATGATACGCAGCAATCGTTGTGTAACATATGCTCGACAACATCAACTGATGACAAAACTTTGTTTAACAACAGTTTTAAGCAAAATCAATATGTTTAAAGACGTTCAATGAGCAGCTTTGTGAAGACTCCGACAAAGTTTCAAAACTGAAAACTCAATTCATCAAAAGTATGAGAAAAAGATAACAGAACACATTTAGGAGAGTTTATATGGTCCATAAAGATACATATATTTAGAATGGCTTTTATGATATCTGATAATGAAGTAACATCATATTATCCTTTTACTCATATGGGAAAAGACATAAAATATTTTATCATGCATATAACTTCATATGAGACGACACATAAAATATTTTTCATGCATATAACTGAATGTTGATGGGATTTGCAATATCACTTAGCGAATTATTGTATAATGTTTCGTAAAATTTGTATCCAATACTTTTAATACTTGTGATAAAAATCCAAACATAGAATAAGTAATAGAAAGAGCACCGAAACACGAGGCTATCTGATTTGTACGAGGGGGCGTAGCCCCCGAGTATTCATCAGATTGCCGAGTGTTTTGGTTTTCTTTCTCTTTTGTATCATAGTCAAACATAAAAGCACGTTCCCTGTTGTCACAATATGAAACCCCGGCAAAAATGAACCAATGAACGAACATCTGAATATGACATTTCTGTCGCTTTTCCTTTCTCTGCCGTCACAATATGTAAACCCCAGCAAAAATGAGCCAATCAATGGGCATGCTCTGGAGTGCGGGTAATACCCGCACTCCAGTTAACGCACTGTGCATGTATATGTATACGATTTAACCCTGACACATTTTCAACAGAAAGGTCTCCAAACTATGATACAATATATTGGAAATACACTGTTGATTGATTTAATAAAGCATATATGGCTAACTTAGAACCTTGTTATTTCTATCAAACATTATGCTTTATGATAGGTAGGGTATCAATTTATGAAATATTTCTTGCTTTGTCATTTAATATATTTGTGGAATTTTATCTCGTGCTAATTTCTTATATAAATTGTCGGTTACATTGCCAGAAAAATACATCGTTCAGATATTGATCATTAAATATAGAGGTCAAGGAGCATGTCAGGAAAGATTAAGGGAGTAAGGTCATATATGTGTCTCAATGTGTTGTTATTTAATATCATGATTCATTCAAAGTGAATATTATAACGCATCGTCATAAAAATCACAAAAGCTTATAAGGTGTGTTCCAATGAGTTATATTATTAAATTTATTTTAGCAATGTTTTAATATCATTTAGTTGGACAATTTATCACACTACATTACTGCAGGAATGAAATCGGAAAGGTTAACAACATGCATTTAGGATATTGTGCAAATCGGTTTGAATGGTTATAAAAACAAACTTCCGAGACAATCTGCCGATAAACATTTCACGCATACGATCCTACAAATCATGTTGATAAAAGATCTTGAGGGATACAGACTGAAAATTTTCCGATGATTTCCAGCCGACAAGTCAAAAATTTCTGATTACTGAGCGGAAAAATATTCGTTACCGTAAAACATCAATTCAATATTAAGTTCATTTTTTAATTTAAATTTTAAAATTTAAAAGCTTATTAAATATCTATAACTTTTTTAAAAGCTTATAAAATACTTATTACCTATTAAAATCTGGAAACAAAGTGATTCCTCGGAAGCATAAATCAAAACAAAATTACATAAGAATTGCAGACTCGGTTTGATTGAGTCTGTACATAACCCTTTATCTGCAGTTGCAACATACTTCAAGTATTAATGAAATATTTAGGTCATATAATTTTCAATTAATTGAATTACAACACATGTTTATATTCTGTGCAGTTTTATTTCTATTACATGTGATGGGCAGTTGACAAACCAATGGCATAAGGATGACTTTTGTTGGTGTGCGGAGATTTTAATATCTTGTTTAGCTAAAAATGATCTTTTGAAATAATTTATTCCTCCTGTCTCCCTACAAGCCCATGAGAACAATCAAATCTGCAAATCATGTGTCATTGAAAGTGTAGTTATAATCATTTTAATCTCTGAAAGAGATGTTGTGAATAATTATGTTTTTATTTTGAATGATTGTGCTTTTTCAACTGATTCATTTTATTTTCTGATGTAATTAAAAAAAGGACAATGAAATATTGATAAATATCAATCCCATGTGTGATATGAGTTTCAATCCACGCATTCGAGCTCTTCAGATAAACGCACTAGCACTACTACTGGGACTGACAATTCTTCGTTCGTATAATTTTACTTTGTGTAGGGAGATCAGAAGCATCTAAAGGCCTCAACAGACTGTAGGAGTTTGAAGTACAACACCAATTATAGCAAATCTTAAGGTGTGAAGGATGCTTTTTTTTAATTCGTACAACGTAATACAAGATTTACAAGATAGGTCATGTTTTATATTTTAATTCTAGTTGTACAGACCTCCACGATGACAGGTGACATATTTCCCAATTATCCCCTGATAAAGTGTTTTAAATGAATAAAATTCCAGAATAATTAGGGCTAAAATGTAAACATAGTAGTAAGATGGAGTAAAAAGGATGTTGAAAAACTCTTAGGGAGCCCAAGTTGTGGCATATTTGAATTCCGTATTACTCATAAAATGATTATAGTTATAAATGGATGAGTTTCCATCATTACTCATGCAGAAAAAAAATGAAGAAAAAAAAAACAGAACAGGCTTTTTACGGTGCTCAGTTATGATATTAATTCCAGAACAGTGCATTTCCTAAATGCTCTTGCCATGCTATCCGCAGCCTTCCTCTTAATCAATCTTTATAATTGTTCAATAACAACAATTATAGAACATTTACACATATTTCAGTAATAATAGTAAATAAATCCTTTAAGGGATCTATTTTGGGGATGTTTTTGGAGGGAAACTGTCGGTTCATACAATATAGATATACGGTCTGAATGCAAGTATTGTATTGCTTTTGAAAGGATTATCATATATCTCTAATAAGTGTTGTACAGCTAAATTCTACCGTCTGTTGAGGCCTTAAGACAAAAGGAGTCCACATATTCCATGTGGATAATTTTACTTTCCGTAGAGAGGTCACAATATAATAACGGAGAAGTCAATATTCTTTGAAATTTTGATCAGGATGCATTTTCAGTACCTCTCTAAAAAGTGTTCAACAGTTGTTAGAAATGACTTAAATACTAATTTAGACGATTATAAGTAGCCGGTTATATACATTTTGTTTCTAGTTGCATCTCGTTGATAACAGATCTACTTAATCGTCTTTTTATGTCCACTACTTGCAGGCCTTGTTCCCCCGTCATGATTAAAGAAATCCGGAATAAGTATCTCCAGAAAGGAAGTCGAGTTCATTAAATATGTGCATGCTGTAAATTGTGAGCTAATCTATATCCGTCATTGATAACGGCCAAACTGAGTTCTGTTAATTGCTTTATATTGATGTGCCATTTAATTAAACCCGAAATAGAATTATTGAGAGTAATTGCTTTTTTCAATACATATCAATAATTATTATTTTATTTGTATTTTTGATCCGTCATCAGACTTTCCTAATTTTTTAAGTAGTTGTTTGCATGTTTGTCAGTGACTTATGTGTTTTTACAAAAAGGAACGGAAATCGTTTTAAAATTCAAAAGCAGTTGCTGCTCTTTTAAGATATGTAATTTTGACATAATGACATAAAATTGTATGATATCTCCATCAAATGTGAATAGACAGCTTGCAGCTTTATTTCCATTATGCTCTTTCTTTCGAGTATATTTACAAGTGTAAGTGTTAGCTGCGTGTAGCTAAGAGCTACAAGAGTTTGATAAGAATCTTATATACGTAGGTGGAAAATACTTTTCGCCGATACAACATATCCAGTTTAAAGATAATTGTACGCTTAACAACAATCAAGCGAAAGTATGATTGTGAAGAACGATTTTCAATGGCATTTTCTCTTAAAATGATTACTTATGGTTCATAATATCTAGTTTAAATACAGAAAATAAAAAATCCCTAACAGTTGTGTTATAATATATTGTTATTTTATTAGTACCTTAAATGTATGGTAGATTAGAACTGAAGAATAAGTAAACTATCATAAATGTATGGAAAGAAACAAAAAGATCGAGTGTGTGATCAATAACGAAGACATTTTAAAAAAAGATAGATACTTAAAATAGTGCATTCGTCATAGGGTGACTTTCCGGTGGGCAATTTAAGAAATTTATATTCAATATGAGATTTTTATTTCTGAAAATAATAAATATGTATTGTCTTTTTATTCATTATAAATCCTAAAATGACTTCATTGTGTATGAGGGGTTGCCCTTAAAAGTTGAGGCATATTATATTTGCATTTACCGATAATCGCTGCGTAAAAAAAGACTAAATTGGTTCAAATAACTGGAGACAATGCATCTCTAAGCTCAATCAGGTGGGGTGGTTTTGACCCCTAGTGTAACTTTAAGTCTGCAACACCCGATAATTGTCAAAATATTATTTTCTGTCTCGGAGACTAATGACCTTGTGTTAGTGTGCCGTAAAACAAAACAAAACAAAAAATGATATTATAAAAAGCTGATTTGATTATCTAACAAAAAGAAATCAGACTTTCCCTGTATGGGCCAAATAAATTATATTCTAGCCATCACGTATATACCAGAAATGGTGTACAATCGAATTAATTGGTTTTGGGAAATGTTTCAGATAATTCAATTAATACAGTGAGGGGTAAACTATGTTTGTATTACAAATTGCGTGAGCAATCTCTTTCTTATTTAATTTCCCGATAAACCGTGGTATCACGCAAATACAACTTCCTTTTATAATTGACATATTGTTTTTGTGTTTTGTGTTTTATGGCAATTTCCTTAAACTAAACCAGAACATCGTCTAATTGGTAATTAAAACGTATAAGGCTTTTAACGAAGTCTCCTCTTCGTATTCATAACACATGATGATGTTTTTAATTTATTTTCAGTGTCTGTATTTTTTAAGAATTCTTTTAATGTAAAATACCTGCAAGCGTTTTTATTTCTCATTCATATTGTCAATTGTAGTGTTATACTCTTACTGACATTCATCTTTTTATGAGAAATCAAAAGACCATCTAAACACAAGGCTATGTCATTTGTACGAGGGAGCGTAGATTGACAAGTGTTTTGATGTTCATTCTCTTTTGTATCATAAGCAAAAATAAAAACACTTGGCATCACAAAATGAAACCCCAGAATAAATTAACTAATGTTCCAGCAATTGAATATGATATTTTATCATTATCTATTTCCATGTTGTCATAATTAGTAAACCAAAGAAAAAAAAGTAGCCAATCAACGAGCATGCTCATGTTTATCCCGGACAGACAGTGCGGTAACTAAAGTGCGGGTAACTAATTCTACATTCCAGTTAACGCAATGTGCATTTATGGGTATTTAATTTAACTCTGACTCATTGTCAACAGACACCTCTAACAAATTATGATACAATTTAGGATTAACATTGTTTCTTGGTACCCTAGTGAATGATATATCATACTTCATAAATGTTATGCTTTTCTGGTTTAAATGTAGATTCTTGAATATTTTCTTATCTATTGTGTGGGTAATGCAGACATGTATTAGATTTCAATCCTGCAGTGCTTGACTCTTTAGGATGTTGTTTGTAGTATTTCATTAGACAAGTTCTCAGTAGTTAGAGAATTATTTTCGAGGTTACATTTTATTATCTTTAATTCAGTAAATGTCAAAAGTCTTGTCGAAGCGCATACTAAAAATATCAAGATTGTATCCTCGAATACGTTTACAAATAACATTAAGTCCAGATAAATAATTCTTTGTAATATTTGTTGCCAAGCTACCAAGGAAACATAATATAATTATGCGTACGATCTTGAAACTTTAAATTCTTGGTTTTCAAGCTGCAGTTTAATTTTGTTGTTAAAGGAATTGGACAGTAATGAATATGTTTTTAATTTGAGCCCGTTTCTTCTGAGACAAAACGGAACGAATTTCCGTTACTATAAATGATAATTAAGAATTACATTCTAATTAATATAATTTTGATACTGATATTAGTTTGTAAACTCTTTTTCATTTCTATATTTTCAAATTTATAACCATAAGCATAGTTGTCATAAATCATTTACCTACTTTTTATATATTATTGATATCTATTAATAAAGATAATAAATATCGCTAAGCATTCAATATTAATGTACATTTTGACCATTTTAAAAAATGTGTTCGTGTAATTTTCTTTATGATGTATATTTTCCTATGAGTAGGGTATCGCTTTTTTGTCTTTGTAATGTGTTCGGAGTGAATCAATATTTGCCAAACACTGGAGTAATAGGAAGTTACAACGGACTGTTAGCTGCAAAATATTTCAGATAATTTAGAGTATTTGAGAGGAGACAGTTTATTGTTGAAGGTGTTCGCTTAGGATGCTGCAGTTATCAGTTTTGCTGAACGTTTTAATATCATGCTTATTTAATTTGAAATTTTAATTCAGTGAAAGAACGGCGTGTTTGTCGACTTCCCTAAAAAAACACATTATGCAAAAAAATGTGATTTTATTTTTTCCGTTGATCTAGAAAATAAATTGGACTATATTGAAGGATTATGTGAAATCTTGTAACGAATTAAAAATTGGATTTACTACCTATGGTAATTATACAATGATAAATCATTTTATTTATAAATTACGGAAACAAATTTATGTTTAATATGTACACAAAGAACATTTTGTTTGACTTCATTGTGAGTTTATAGTTAATCACGAATCTGAGCTATATGATGTTGTAAGCATGACTGCTATTTTGTGATTCACTATTAAATATCTCACAATCACTGACAAATCATACATAACAAATTTTCTAAAAATTACCGAATTTTGTCCGAAATTGACAATGTATAAGAATTTAATTTATTAAAAATTTGCAATGTTTTGTCGCGTTCTGATCAACTAGGAATGATTTCACGGCGTTAGATTTAAACAAACAGTTTTTTTTGTACATCTTGATTTTGAAAAATATATTATATTTATTTTATGGAAATGTTGCGTGTTACTTATTAGGGATAAAGATAAATTTTACATACATTTATTACTTGGTATATATTATACATCTTTACCCCCACGCCCTATGGAACAAGTAAGCAGAAGCGTATGCCGCTGCTTGAATCTTGTTATTTTCGTTGTTTTAAATAGTTATTCTCATCATTAATGAATGTCAGCAATATTATATTTGCGAATTAATCCTTCCTATATGAAGAAACGCTTCTAGTATACAGGTATTGTTTCATAAAACTTGATAGTGAAGCAGGCACATTATTTAAGGGAGAACATATAGTCGGTACGAGTCCAGTCACAAATTCTGCTGTAATTTAATGTAGTAGCTAAAATGATTTTACCTCAAATTTACCTAACACATGTTTTAATGTGTTTTAACGTGAGTTATGTCAGTCAATTCGGTATCAACACATTTTATTTTACAACGTGATCAGAATCTTAATTCAATGTATTGCGACATGCAGAAATCAGTAATTTGAAAATCTAACTTATCTTAATAATGACGGTTATAAGAAGATATGGATTATCTAAAATGCATAACTTAGCAGTTATTATTTCCTCCATATTTTAACATTTTCGTTAGTTATTTCCTTTTTATTCCCTTCGGTGAAAATAAAATTGTATGATTATATGCATTTATATAAGGTTTATGAAAACGGATATTGCAAGAAAGTGATTCATCTTTTCATATGGTGTGTTTTGAAGTCTCATTCAATATTGATATTGACCTAGATTTGGGACATGCAAACAGATTAATGTAAAGTCTTTGTTAAGTCTTCACGATGAAGAAAGCTAAATTAAATATGCTCATATTTTCATTATCATGTTCAGCTGAATAGACTTTATATTTCAAAAAGTTGACTGTTTGAACAACAGATTATTTTGGAAAATGTTTGGGATAAAATTTAAAATTTGCCTAAAATATAGAAAGACTGTCCCACTCTTTATATAAATTGAACGTTACAGGTAAATTCTAAAAGATATTTACTGAAATTTCATTTGAATCCGGTGGTTATTTATTATTTATGCGAAGTAAATCATTAAAGCAAAAGGAATTATGGCAAAATGAACATTTATTTTGACTCTCACCTCTTCACTCACTCTATACCTTTAGATAGGCATAATGTCACTTTAATAAAATGTTGTTGTTTTTAATTTATCACAATGAAGCTATTATTTGTTGCGGAACTGGCACAAAACAACCTTCATTGAATGTAATATGCATTGACCCATTACACATTAATGACATTACAGTGCAAACCAGGTTTTATCTTAATTTCCATGAAATGAACCGTTGACATCAATGATCACTTTGATTCATGTGATGGTGGTTTTAATGTTTCGCGTCACTTGAAAAATGGTCTATGGAAATAAATAACTTTAAGCAGTGCTCAATTTCTAATCACGCCACTAAAACATTCAAGTCTAAAATGGATCTTTCCATGCAACTGCTTTTCATCAATCGAAACGTTTTAATGATGTCGTGTAGTTTTTGCTTTCATTTTGACTGCGTGTGCTACAAGAACTTATTTTTGTTTCCATATTTTTGTCTCACACTGATTAAATTGATCTATGAATTGATAAAGTAATGAACAACATTATTGAATTTTGGTACAGTCATGTATCTTGTCTGCATGCTCAAATCAATAATTAACACATTTCATGTAATTCTTTTACAAATCTAAAATATTGTTTATTTCAGAATACTAGTATCTAGTAATTGATATTGCTCTAAAGTGACCCGATTCTGTCATGCTTTTTAGTCAATACATCTTTTGAATACTATTATTAATGATCATAGGCATGAAAAGGTCCATTCTTCGAAATTACTTTTATTTTATTCTTTAGTTAAAGCTTGATTTTCTTCTTACGGAATTCCATAAACGACAGCCTACTGTTTACTGTCAACTGCCTACTGTCAACTGCTTACTGTCAACTGCCTACTGTCAACTGCTTACTTTCAACTGCTTAATGCTTACAGCGACTGTTTAATGCTTACTGTTCATTGATGAATGCCAACTGTTACACCTGTCAAATACCCGATTAAAAGCCTGAAAGCAAATATTTGCTTTTTACGTACTTCTTCCAATGTATTTATATGTTACAATGAGGCCGTTTGAAACAGTATTGGTCAAGGAATTACAGTACTCTGTATCATTTATGAAGACTTTGACTCGTTACATTTATACATGTACATGTATAATTCTCGTTATACTAAGCAGAAATATAAGTATACATCTTTGCAGGCATCTGGAACTTTTTCAAATCATAGACCTGTTAACTTTATAAAAATGTTATCAAACCAAATATTACAATTTTTTTTCTGTTATTAAATCTTGTTCGGTAATTTTGAGCTACCAAATAAAACTGCTTGCTGAATTACAGTATTTATACATGTATATCCCTGTTCAAGCTTGTAAAAGACAGTCATTTAGATACATCTACAATATAACATGTATATTATAATATTTGTTCATTAAATTATATCGACCCTATCCTATATCTATAGTGCTGAATGATATTTTTAAACGGAGGCCTTGTAATGTCAAGAACGTCGTTGTTTTTCATTTAAATTACAACGGTCAGTATTATGTTCGCATTTTGAAAATAATGCTATCATATTTTGTTTTATCTAAAAAAAATTTATCTAAATAATGGTGCTCAAAACGATTTTCAGACACAAATATATATACCAGTCACGTCTCGGAATACCAGTAGTTCATTCTGGTATACACACTTCGTTGTCTAAATCATACATGGAACCGTTTAGTTGTATCTAAAAAGTTAATACTTGTTCTGGTGTTTGTAGACTGTACATTTATACCTTAATTCTACAAAACCTCAAGAAAATGTTACTTTAGTAGATGTTAAAAAGATATTCGACAAAAGCATGATGACTAACATGTCAATTATTGTGTTATAATTGGAAAGTTGATGCATAATAAAATCATTGAAAGATCTTTGAGTTACGTGGGCATTATTATTAAATACAAAGGAACGTTAGTATTTGTTTAACGATATGATGAACTGCGGCATCCTAAATTTGAGGCCTTCCGCATGTAATTCTTATTTTTTTGCAGTTTTGCCTGTGTTACATTCTGATTTTTATAACTTTGATAAAGGCATTAAAACAACAGGAAAGAAAACAGATTAATCAATATATTGCTGGACGGCCGTCTTTTTATTTCATTGTCTTTAGGTGAACTTGTAAAGATGTTTTGAAGTGAAATATTCAGATAACTTGCCAGATATTGGAGCTTCAGATGTATTTCTTATGGAACTAATAATATAACGTAATCTTCATTTTCCTAATACATACTTTTCGCGATCCTATGCATTTAAAATTGATGGACTAAGACACTATTTAAATGTGGACAATGTTGAATATTGTTTTTTCCAACTTGGTCATGTTACAACTTTCAACAAAGAAACTTTGCTTCGTGGTTAACATATATTTATAACCATTTTCATTTCATGTTATCATTATTTTGTTTTCCATGGAGCTAAACATAAACAAAATAACAAGAAAATTATGATATTTTATTTTTAAAGAACTTTTATTTACAATTAAAATGAAAAACAAAATACACTTATTGATTATAACACTACATAAAAAGTATGTTTAGTCCCAATAATGAGACCAGTAAGCTAATATTTCTTGTATACACAGTTATTTAAAAATAAAAATTATGACACGCCTGTAAAAAAATCAAAATCTATATAAAATATTTGTAAAGTTTCGGGGAAAGTAATTAATATTAAAGCAGAATTATAATTCAAAGTTCTGTTATGAATTATATAATTGTTATGAGATTAATCATATTAATGTAAATATACTCTGCAATATAAAGTGATATACACGTTGTAAGAAAGGTAACTTAAAAATGCTTCATATTATACAATAGAAGCTCTACACTATCGCGATGTCTTAGAACTGTTTACCTTAGTTGTCAAACTTCTAGAACCTGATAGAAATAGTAATGACTTTCATTAGATGATTCTGGCAAATACGAAGGCAGATTTGCTCATTGGTTTTACTTGCGGTAATTGCAAAAAGAAATAGAAAAAATAACCAACCTTAAAGTTTAGTAAATTTAAATAGTTAAGAATCTATTATTTTCCAGAGTTCTTCAATGGCACAATGGCTTTTTATAAAAGTAAAATAAGCTGATCCAAACTGTAATTTATCACTTCATGTTTGTTCTCTTTATGTCATTGAAAAATTGAACGTTTTTTGAAACAATTTGAATACAGACAAGTTTGTCTTTCTTTGTTTATGCTTTCAGCTTTCAGAAGGAAGCCAGTTAACTCGTCTATAAGAACAAATACATTTATGTAGTCCTTTTCCTCTTCCATTGTAATTTCCATATTTTCATACTGGTGTATTGGTTCTGTTACTTGTCTGTGAAGTCAATGAAAGTATAGGCTGTTTCTCCATTGAAATGTTTCTGTCAGATTTATCATCCTCTGTACTGGAATAAAATTGATTCTATAATTAACCTTCAAAGCACATATCTTTGCAACATAAACTATCAAGAGTTGCAATCAAATTAACATAAATGCATAACATAACATCTAATAAGGAATTACACATTTATAAGCTATAACTAACAGCCAATGAAAACTGAACCAAAATGATCTCGTAAATAAACTCACACATGTTTGATTATGAGAGAATGTTTAGCCTAAATTTCACCAGTAATTTCACCAGTATATTACAGATATTCTTAAAGTTTAATAAACTATGAAATTCTAAATAAAATAAAGGAGTGTTGACATAATGGTCCAGATCTCCGCCTCTCAACCGAGGAATAGTGGGCTCAAGCCCATCCATGTTGATTTTTGAAGACAGATTCCTTGTGAATAATTTATTATTAAGTTGATTTACCCTAAAATGAGTCCTATATTTGACAATTTATCAATCACCTGTGCAAGAGGCACGTGGAACCATTTCATAATATAATCAAAGCAGTTGCAATGGTGGGACGTACACAAGTCATTGCAATGAATTCGAAATTACAAATTATTAGGCTATAAAATAATCCTTTTAAATTTACTTTCCATTGTTTTCCGCAAAGTTTACCTTCAACAAAATGGCGGGCGCACATGTGTGTACATTCGGAATACTTCTATTTGATCCATACATAGACTTAGACTTTCAATAAGCAATAAGCAGTAGCCAGTAAGCAGCAGGCTGTCCAGTTAGCAGTAGGCAGTGAGTAGTAGGCTGTCGTTTATGGAATTCCGTATCTTCTCACTCACCTTCATGAAATCTCCTGTACATTTATGCAATTTAGTGCTAAAAGTCGCTTTATATAGACGTGATGTAATATCGTGGATTAAATAATATGTTGTTTATTACAAAGTTAGGTGCGTTTATATTTTATTTTATACATAAAAACTCTCAGTCCGAACCATCAAGTTCATTTATATTTATTGTGTTAATGGCACATTATACCAGAGTAAGACCAAACAAAAAAGGTTATGTAATGGTGAGCATATTAGACGTTAAATGTGAAATAGCCTGTAAAAAGAAAAAAAGAAAAAAAAACAAAAAAACATACATTTCTGATGCACATTGGGCCTTTACGTTTTTATCTTGTATTTAAACAATGTATGCGTTGATATAGTTGATTATGTAGAAAAGAAAACACGTTACCTGTAACCACTCTAGAGTACGTTTATATCGTTAAATGCCAGTGCTTTGCTAGTTAAATCTTATGTTATATTATTGTTAAATTTGTGTTGTTGTTTTATTTTGAACAGGTGTGTATACATTAGGGTCGTTCACTCAAATGCTATAAAGTATAAAATCTTTAACTTTTATTTTTTCATTATAATTATACATTCCTTATGCAACCTTTTCATATTCATTTGACCCGAAAGTTTCAAACAGCCTGAATAATATAAGAAGTCTATTTTTTTCAAGATACGTAGATAAATACAACATATCTGCCGACATGATATAACCAGTTTAAATATAGTTATACTAGTTATAGAAAAATGAGTGGTTGGTAATATAAATTATATTTTTCCGTCCAATCCTGGCAGCAATGTTTTACAATCGAGTTAATTGATTTGGGGAAAATGTTTTAGCTAATCAAATTAAGACAGAGGATGGTATAATATGCTTGTATTTGATTTTGTGCGTGAGCAATCTCTTTTTTATTGTCCGGTATGCCACGGTATCACGCAAATACATCTTCCTTTAATAACTGACAAATTTGTTCTGCCATAATTGCTTTTATTGATATTACCCTGCATTTATTCAGGTCCTTTCAATTGGCTATAAAGACAGGCCGTAGTTTTATTTTAATCCACATATTACGACTGTTTTTGCGACTGCAGTTACAAATATAGCTTTAGTTTCTTTTTATTTTGTCTTTTGTTAGTACAAATAAATTATTCATTATTTGCTTCATATTGTCATCGGTATTATTTCCTTCGAAAACTGTACATTAGTCAGTTGAATACTTTATGTGACACACAAGTTATGCCTAATAGTTCAAAGAGGTAGCTATCATCTTTGTACGAAGACGTAAAATTGTTTTAAATAAGATAAACTGGATACTTAAACAATCTATTGTAGATCTCGTCATGATCTGGCCAAATCCTAAGCATCTTGCATCACAATTAGGTTATTTTGCACATGCTGTGAAATGTGCGGTAGCTTGCACTTTCCAGTACAGTCCATGAACAGCGATTAATGAATAATTTTTCAGTATTGATAACTATATTTCTACTGCGTTTCTAAAGAAGTAAGGGCTATTCATGCATATTTTGAAATATTTTTGGTAATTTACATGACATTGATAATGTGTAAGTTGCATTCATTTGGTACCTTCACAATAATATAATGTTAAATACATTTCCAAATCTTCATGACAATTAGCATGAATCTGGAGGCGTGCTTCTTTAAATCATCAATATAATAAAAAAGATTATGAATGTCAATATCAGTGATATACTTTTTTATACTCTTTTTATACTTGATGCTGTGACAATTTACACTCTGAAGTTTGTTACCATTCAGTTTAAATAAATGAATATGGTACAAGTTATACTTTCGATATAAATACAACATTTTCAGTGAATTGGTATAACGCTTCTTATCTTGTATATTGTCAGGAATTGAATCGATATTTGCCAAACATTGGAAAAATAAGCAAAGATACCGGACTGTTAGTTGAAACATATTTCAGATAGGATAGATGGAAGTATTGGAGAGACAGTTTATTGTCTAAAGTGTTGCTGTTCGCTCAGGATGCTGTATATATACGCTTCGATTAAAATTGTATAAGTGTTTTTAATTTCTATTTTCTACGAAATAACGTAAAATATGTTCTTAACCCCGGAATATTAAGAATGCTGTTATCCTTTTAACAAGTATCGAAGACAGAAATTGATCAAGATATAATTAAGAATTTGCGTTTATCTTTTAACGAACTGAAATTGGATAGTATACTTTTGGTAATTATTTCTCTATGTTTTTACTAATAATATATGGTTTGGTTTATAAAATTTTGTATTCTTGTAAAAGATTCTAGTATAATGTATATACATGATGATTCAAGAGTTAATTTCAACTGAAATGTTCTCGAAAAAAGAACTATTTACCTTCTAAAGTATGTTATTCCTTCGTGTAGGAATATGTATTAATTATGATCAATGATACACATATCGTATAAAGGAATTACCAGTTGCCAGAAAATAGTAAGGAAATATTTACTAATGCTCAAAAGGCAAATTACATTAAATAAATACTAGTACCAGCTATAAGAAAAAAATATCAACCAGTCAGATAAATAATTCATTGACATACAAAATACAATTCACTAGAAAATAAAACTATTCGTCATGAATTAAGACGATTGCTCCAGGATAGAAAATATGGACCGTTCAGGTAATTAACTGATTTAACAATGATATGCAACACTTTTGTGTAACATATGCTAGAATATTCACAATCATCTGATCATCAGAAAGAAAACTTGACAAGTATTGATAACACAACAATTCAAGATCAACGCAATAAAGTTTAATGACTCCATGTCTTTACTGTGTTTACTTTATGCATTGATGTCCTCACGGTACCAACGGTTTGGGAATCAAGGAGATTAATAACTATTTAATAACAAGTCTTCTCGGAAAATAAAAGTCGGTACAATGATTAAAGAATTTCGATGATGACTTTTATTATTTCAAATTATAAAGAAAACAACATACTTTCATAAACAACGAATTAAGAGATTGTTCCAGGTCTACAGTATGGTCATTGTTCATTTCCAATACTTGGCAATTGTATTACAAATCAATGACGACATTTTTAAAAGAACGAAATATCAATTTTGATGTACTGCTTTACCTGCGAGAGATTTCAAAGCTTGTCTTTTATACGACGTAAGCGTTTTCATAGTTCGTAACGCTTCGAAAACATACAGAAAGTGTTTCAAACAATGATATAGATTCAGCTTATCATGAAGCGTTTTTTATTGTGCTTTATATGGCGATAATAAATATCAACAATACTGAAATAAACTTATGAAGAATGTTTAACTGTTTTTACGCAAACCATGTATACTTTACTCTGGAATATTGGTGTTTAAACAGACACAACGAATGTTCATCTGTTGATTGTCACTGCTTAAATCAAAATAAAACGGATGATGTTGTAATATGCATACATTTGAACTATCGACAGCAATCTCTCCTTTAATGTCCAGTATTCCATGGCATCATACAAACAAACCTTTTGGATGACTGACAAACACGTTCTGTGATAAATGCGTTTTTATCTTTACATTAAATTTAAATATGAAATATTTTAGTGGCAATTTTGACATAAAGTGGTTTTCTTTTTCGAGAAAATACTCAAATGACACTTGCAATACATACAGTAATTTGACTTATTTTAAACAAATCAACTTCACGTAACTTAAGATTTTAGCTGTAATCGCCAACATCATATATTATTCAACAAATCTGTGTATCAAAAAAGAGTTATTTAGATTTTCAAGCTAAAAGAAATAATTTGGGGTTTCTGTTTATTTTGCCTTTTTATAACCACTGATCACTTTTTCAAATTCTAATCAGTTTCGCCCATTGTTTTCCTGTTTAGGGCACACGTATTGGGGACAATAAGCCGCTTTTTATGCAATGGCCAATAAGGGTCTCACGAACACATCTACAGATGTTTTTAGTTTTAAATATTACCATTGCGTGTAAAATGTTGCGTTCTGCTTAGGCCGGTCCAAGACGTGTGGCCAATAGCTTGCACTTTTTTGTACCGTCCTTGAACAGACTAACTCAAGCCAAGTCTGCAACATTTTCAAATTGCCATTTCAACGTAATTTAGGTAATCCTTCTTCACTCTATTATTTTGGAAGCTTTTTTATTTGCTTCCTACTTTCATCGTTAATCGTTATTACGGAAAATGTACTTCGTCGATTTAATACTTTACGTGACACGTAAGTAATACCTTTTAGTTCAAAGATGTTTTGGCTTCCATGCAGACCAAATGGTTACTTTTGTGTAAAATGTCTTTGTCAAAGGGGAACAAGTACATTTTTGATAAGAACAAATTAATATGTGTTTATTATGTAAAAGCTTTTGTCTAATGAGTAGATCTTTGCAAATTTTGGGCGTTATTAATCACAGTAGAGTCATTCGTTGTGAAACATTGTATCCTCTCTCTATTTATCACAAACTTTTTGCCGAAATAAAAAGTATATGAATTGCACAGCTGCAAATAAAGAATAAAATAACAATAAAAAAAGTTTTAAGTAATTTATACGTAAATGTAATTGAGGTAACCACAGCATTTTATTAAAGTAAATGCTTTTAACAATAGTATTTAATAAAAAAAATTTAATGAACGTTACAGGTAAATTCCGATCGATATTTAAAGGTATACGTATTTTCTTGCGCCACGTGTTTTTTATCGTTCATCATAAGTATTAAACAAATGATTGCAAAATATATGTAAATGATTTGACTTTCACTTGTTCACTCTTTATGTACCCTTCCCTCGACATACATGTAATTTTTTTAATGTCAATATATCGAGAAATTAACATATCAATGTACAAACAATGAAACATTTGATTGTTTTAGGTTAAATGTTATAAGTAACAGTGCATATTTGAATCTGTGTTGCACTTTAAGATGTGATTGATGCTGTCATAATTTACACTCTTATCGAAACATTTATATGTATTCTAGCATGATCAGATAAAGAGTCTTGGAATAAAATTCGGTGATTACTTATATGTTTTTAAAATATATAACATAAATCAATTAATATGGTACACGTGTTCTACATTTGAAATGATTTTACCATATACCATTGAGTGATGTAATGCTTTTCATTTTGTATATTGTTAGGAAGTGAATCGATATTTGCCAAACATTGGAATAATCAGCAAAGATACCGGACTGTTAGTTGAAACATATTTCAGATAGGAGAGATGGAAATATTGGAGAGACAGTTTATTGTCTTAAGTGTTGCTGTTCGCTAAGGATGCTGCATATTGTATATTTATTTTTAATTTCCTTTTCTTCAAGAACGACATAGGAAAAACATTAACTTAAAATCTAACTATTAAGGAAGATTTTATTCTGTTACGAAGCAGCAAGGATAAAAATTGATATAATAACTTATATAATAGGATTTTCTGAAACGGAAATTGGATAATATGCTTTCGGTGAGAATTATTCTTTCCTTTACTCTTTTTATAATTTACTAACTGTTATGCTTATAACTGATTAAATTTTCACAATGTCTTAAAATATAATTTAAACTGAGATGTTATCGGAAAAAAATGTAATTTCTTTCCTTAAACATACCTTCTGTATTCGTGCAAGAATATTAAAGGAATTAAGTTAAAAGTATTGTAAAAAAATTTAAAAATTGACAGAAAATGATGTATCTATATTGTGTTTAACATATGCTTGACAATTCCTAAAAAACATGGAAAAAGTATTGATAGCACAAAAGTTTTAGGCCATTCAAAATCTTTTTTTCTTTCTAGATTTCTATTCGGTACAAACGGTTTGGGAATTAGGGACATCAATTTGTATTTATTGCGTCACAACACAAAAGTCGGCAAAATTTAAAATGTGACGTATATGTAGAGAGTGGTTTTTATTATTTCATATTATTATAAGAAGCAAATGAGTAACTATTAGTTACTGTGATATTTGTCAACGTCTGGTAACATTCTCATTGAATCAAAACGGTTTTAAATACTTTAGAAGTTTTTCAGATGATGAGACTGAAAGTAAAGAATTTTGTCATAAGTATTGATTTTGATTTCCCAATGGGATATATTCTACAGGGATTAAATATCAGTAAATGAGCCGCGTCACGACAAAACCAACATAGTGCGTTTGCGACCAGCATGGATCCAGACCAGCCTGTGCATCCGCGCAGTCTGATCAGGATCCATGCTGTTCGCTTACCAACTCTATTACAAGTAGAGAAACTGATAGAATATATTACGAAGTTTGTAAAAGTATTACTCACACCAATGTCTTAACTTCACACTTGTGTACCCTAAGAAGAGAAATAATCTTTTTTCACATCACCTACAACATGTTTGTGTGGAATTATTTACAAAACAAACATTGGTTTAATCAACGAAATTTCAATTAATTAAAAAGAACATATTTGAAATAGATACAAGAAAAGTATACGTATAAATGCAATGCATATAAATGTTTGCGCTCCAGGCAATCATCATTTTACAAACGATATGTCTGATAAAAATGATTAGTTTAGAGGAAGTACAGGGTGCATGCAATATAATAGAAAGACATTGAAAGTCTTTATTAGTCTTAATCTGAATATAGTAATTTCGGGAATGTATATAAAAACTAACCTAAACGAAAAATCATATTGAATTGTAAATAAATTGGGATATAAATATGTTGTAATACAATTAATCTAAGAATGTTTTAAGTCTTTGTAATTAATAAAGCACTAATTTATTGTTCTATTTCCTTGATGAAACGAAATACAATAATTCTACAAAGAAGATAAAGTCGCGTATACATTTATATTTATAGAACAGCATTTTTACAGCGGTACTTTTATGTTTAATAATTTGTATGCCCATCTTTACAATACAAAGTCGCAGCTTAGCAAATGGAATTTTTCTTCTCCTTTGGACCATCATTTCTTGTCTTATTTCAAACCTTTTGTACATAAATTCTTCATTCTTTACCATGGTTTATTTTGTTGTTTGTTGTTTCTTTTCTTGTATGATTTTCAATGAAGGTATCTTATCATGGGTGTTGATGTGCAATCTCTAAAATTATATCTTACAGGAAATACATTCATCATTTTGGACGGGATGCCTGCAATTTCTTGATTCTAGAATGAATATAACTAAGCCTTTGAAAGCAGTAACGAAGTTCATTTAAATTCTTTAAAATCAAATGAGGTTGTTTTGATTTAAATATCTGTTTCAGTAACTTGTATAGATATTATCATTCTTTTGATATCACTTAGGTATTTAAGACTTTCAAAAACAGTTATAAAGAAAAAAATGCAGAATTTTAAAAAGAATGGCATCGATATGTTCCTATAAAAATAGATATATTTTCATGATAAGTATATATGCTAGATGTTTTACTTTTACCTTGAATAGTTGCTTTTATATAAATAATTCAAGGTAGTGTGAACTAATTTGTATGATATAAGACATGGTTTTACCATAATCACCGAAGGCAACTTTTATGGGTGTCTGGAAAAATTTGTTTTTTAATAATTATCTACAAGCAACTTAGTCTGCGATGTTCAACTATTAACTTTTACGTTTACTGCGCAATAAAAGCATTACAACTTTAACACCCATTATGGTTTCGTGTGGGCCAAATGTTTGATACATTTCCAAAAAGAGAACTTTAAATTATATATCTTTCAATTTCTAACTAATCAATTGATATGCCAATCTTAATGAGAGCAAATTTTGCAAATGCTTAAATGACGTTTAGCTTTTTACTTGTTGTGCTATTATCGCACATCCTGAATTAAATGTAAATTTCATTGTTTTATAACAATTACTGTTGATGTAATGTTACCATTATAACTATTATCCATTAATCAGATTAGATCACAAACCACACTGGGAGATTAAATTTATTTGGCATGTGATGGACTGTAGACATAAAAACGACTGCAGTGGTGTATTTTATTCATGTTAGACAGTTTTAATGATTTGTTTGCAGGATCTATAAAAGTAATTGAATCAGTGCAGTGTTCTCTTTTAATCACACAAATGAGAAGATGTTAGTCTGTAAAGCATTATTAAATTATAATGTAGTTTTGTCGGTGCAAAAAGAGAAGCTGTTGTTTTTTTTACTTCCTTCCGTTAAAAAGTTACTCAGAGTATGGTGTTACCATAACCTGTCTCGGAATATTTTTTCAAGCATATTCTTAACAGTGCAATTTCTAATACCAATTTAATTGTTTCACTTCCAGTTTGATCTAAAGTGAAGCATTAACATTGCGAAAAAAGGATTGTGTAACACTTTGTATAATTTCAATGCATTTGTTTGAGGCCTAGTGAAGTCGACCAAATTTGTTTGTGTTTACTTGCATGCCGTATTCCATGACCCAATTTATATATGCACATTCCGGGTAATTTAAAAAGCAAATCCAGTTAAAAATGTGCGTGGTAATCTTTACTAACTGTTAAGTCAGTTTGAATATTATTGGTTACCGTATATATCAGCGGGCCCTTACAGCTAAAAAATACTTTCTTACTGAAAATATTTAGTGATTATAGTTAAATATAAATTATCCGTTTATACTTTCAATTCCTGTTAGTACATTTTAAGTTCATGACTCCTTTTTTCTGTTTAACTGTGTAGTAATTACTACTTTATTGGAATATTTGTAATATGTTATGTGACAGTATACACATATCTTAAGTTCTGGATAACATGCACTTTTCTAAAAACATTGAAATGGAATGCTCTCTCGTATACTGATTATGCTATATAATGAATTTGAAGGACAGTTTTCATAAACTGATGTAGTTTTGAAATTGTTGCACATATTATGTAATTATAAACTTTTAATTAGATTCTACTTTGAAACGGTTTAAAAATGTCCCATTCAAAAGAGGGTCACTCGTGAGAAAGTCAGTCAATAATTGGCAAACATGAGACAAATGAGAAAAGATACCGGGGTGTTAGTTACAACATAATTTAGGTAGTTTGGAGTATTGGAGAGTCAATTTGCTGTCTAAAGTGTTGCTGTTCGCTAAGGATGCTGTATTTAATTGCTTCTCTTAACTTTGGTTTCATGTGTGCAGTTTTTCATTTGTTATGTGAGAAAAAGTATGTGTTCTACCTAAGACTAACACGAAAGTGTTGTATTTTCAAAGTATATATCTAAGTTTAGTTATGAAATTATTAAAATGATGTTTCAATGATTTAATTCAACGATAAATTACGGATAACAAAATCATTATTATTATATTTTTGTTTGGTAATCTTTAAATTATGCTTTTGCAATGTTTACCCGAATTGATACTTAACGACCTATGATTTGAAGTTAGTTAACAGCTCTTGTAAAATTTTAAATGCTTGAATATACGTATTTTTCTTATGCATGTAGATCTAAAATTTCAATTATTAAAAGCATGATCTAAGAAAGGAATAAATAATACCGGGAACACTTTTAAAAGAAAGTTTCTGCAAAATACATTTATAAGTATGTAGTAACAAAACTTTGACTACCGATTCAGAGATAATGTTACTGCTTTGTTTTTTTATGTAGGTAAACATAAATCACAAATAGCATTAATAATAATGGTATGTTCCAGCAATCATATTGAGACACAACAGATATAATGTTCTAGTTGTACGTTTTACATGAAATCATAGATTTAAAATAAATCATATTGCAAATAGATGTCTTGAATTTGTATACAACTAAATCAGTGCAGTTTGAGAAATGTAAACATCTCTCAGAATCGTATGATTAAAATGCAAACAGATAATCACATGGCGACACTTAATAATGAGCTTCGAATGATGTAATTTTATACCTCTTGTTTTCCTTTTTTTGATACTGAAGTGGTTTGAAAGGCAACATAAAATCTACTATGTAATCTCGAAGCAAAGACGTTTTTTTGTCAAGCATTTATTTCTTATATCTTTTCTATTTTATTTGTTTATTTATATTGTTTAATAAGTCATGTGTGACTACCATCACGAATATTATATTGTTACCTTGTCATCATAGTATGCTTTAAATCCTTGGTAGTAACAAAGAGTATGACTGTAAAGCCGGTCCGTCAAAAACATAGAAAGTACATAAGCAGCTGATGTTTCTAACCCTTAAAACACCTTTGCAAAATATTTCCTTTCATACCTTTCTTAACTGTTACCTTAATTCGATATTTTACGGCCTTATGAGTGTTCTCTTAAATTATTACAAGCGGGAAGTAGATTCATAAATTCAAGCAAATAGCATGGAAGTAATGATTTTTCATCTCTGTTGTTAATGAATAAGCCAAAGTGGTTCAATTAAAGTCTTTGAAATAAAGTGAGATGGACAAAGACATTATTTAGATTAATAGCCAATAGAGAAATGCTAAGTTTTATGTGAGTATGGTATTGAAAACAATTTTGAAAGAAAAAGGACTGAAAATAAAAAAAGATAAATCTACTCCAATTATTGATGCTATTAACCATAACAAATACTGCTCAAGATATCAGTCAATGTATTATCACAGCAATTTCTAAGCAGGGAAAAGCGTTTTACCCCTTAATATAAATTAAACCAAAAACACTTTGAGTGTGGCTTTTCCGATGAAGAACGTTAATCAAAACAAGTATACAATGTTCATTTATTTATTGTTGATTTTACTGCATTGTGTTTAGAATATTCAGTATGACGCGTTGTCATTATCGCAAGTATTATAAAAGTTAAATGCTAAAAAATGCCAGAATTTATCGATTAATATGGTATTCAGAGGGGTCAGACAGTACATGACACAACTATTTGCATACACTGAAATCAACGTCATAGCATTACCCATCCTGCAACAAGATTAATATAAAATGCTTAAACCTTTACAAGCTCCACTAGTATAATTAACCATTATAGCTACTGTTTATTAATTAGATTACAAAACGAACACGCTCCGCGATTTTATCTTAATTTGCATGTAATGGACCGTGGACATAAAAACGACTACATCGATGACTTTTATCCATGTTAGAGAATTTTAATAGTTTGTTTTACTATAAAATGTCTATAAAGGTAATCAACTCAGTGCAGTGTTCAATTTCTAATCACGCACACGAGAACCATCAAATATGTAAAAGCTTTATTAGTGAAATTTATTGTAACACATCAGTCCCGATTTCCCTGTAAAATGAAAAGAAAGAGACATTTTGTTTTACTTTCATTCGTGCAAAATCTGTTCACGGGTTTCTCTGATATAATTATGTAAAATAAACAAACCTTGATGTTGATTAAGCTGTTATGAAAACAAAAGTATACTGCGTCTAAACGATGTTTGTTACTATTCGACATATGAAGAGAATATCAAATATTACGTTACTGGCAATAAAGCTTTAAATTTTGTTTATAATATCATGAAAAAGATATCATTGAAATATACGAATATTTATACCTTTTGTGTGACTTCAGCAACTATTAACTGTATCACATGGAAGACAAGATGAAATGTGTAATCAAATGGTTTGTAATTCTATTTATTGTAACTTTGGATTACAATAATATGAGAGAAATTTTAAATGTTTAAGGAATGAAATAAAGTATGAAAATAAAGTAAAGTCGACCGAAAAAGTAATCGGTATACTCTTGTTTGTTTATTTTCTTTTTCGTTATGTGTTAAACTTTGATTATATTAGAATACTTATTTTCACTTATAAGAACTAAAAACAATTACAAAACAGTCATATTATTGAATTTTAAGTATGATGTGTTCCAGGTTTCAGAAATTAGTTTTGAGAAATTCTTTGACAGTAAAACAGAGTTTCTGCTACTCATTCCTTTGTCAGTCTGGTTCCCGTTTTCCAGATTTTCATTATATTAACTCTTTGGTCAGACACATTGTTAGCAATCCTGATATGAATTGAAATTGTGTAACAATAAAAAACAAGAAACGTGGCAGTGTATTAACATTTTCCTTTCTGTATCTATTTCAATATGTAGTCTAATTTATCGGCCGAATTCCTTGTTCACCTGCAGGTCGTTTCCCGCTATAATTAAATCAATTCTTAAAATATCTCAGGTAATAAACATAAGAAAGGAAGTAAAGTGAGATGGATACAAACAATGTCTTGTTCCCAATTGTTCGTGAGAGAATCTATATTTGTCATTGATAATAGCCTAGATGAGGTTAATTAATTAAATTATATCGATGAAACATTACATAAAACCCAAAATAGTCTTGATGATAATGAACATTTTATCATATATATCAATATATTGTCTATAATTTAAATGAGAGCCTAGTTTCAATGCGAATTTTCATCTTGTAATTTGTTTATTCTGTAAGTTTTTATAGTGGTGCCTTAACTGTTTTCCATGTGAGTATGTTTTTCTTCTCACTCAAATACATTTTGCTGAGTCTGGCCTTTGCCGATTAGATACACTTAATTCTAATGTTTTACAAAGAAGTTAGACATCTGTTTATTTGTACAATTAGATCAATTAGATATTAAATGTTACACGTTGTTTCTCTTATCTTCCTTGCGTATGACCTAAAAACAGGGAAATATACGTTTTTTGCTAAATCTGTTTTTGCTTTTTTTTTCGGTGTTAAAGAGGCATTCCCTACAAGTTCACAAAACCTGAACGTTTCAGCCAAATATTCCATAGTTAGCAAAAAAGCATAATAAATAGTATATTTAGAAGTCCCTTGATTGGGATTTAATAACTTAATATTACAACACAAATTGATATCAGTGTGAAACTGAGTATATAGTTCACAGATGCTTTTACTAAACATGCAACGTTTACATGTTAAACGACGGCATGCACTCAAATCCTCTATATGCACAATTGTCTAGAAACACATCTTAGCTTTTACAAACAACTACCAAGGTTTGATAAGTATCTTAGATATGTGGGTAGGAACTTTTATACCTCCCTATACAAGATTTTTATGGTATACAGTTTGATGATAATTGTTTGCCTCAAGGACGAGTAGTAAATGTATAATTGTATAGATGTTAAGAATTCACAGTTATCAATTGTCTAAAGTGATTATTTCATTATGCTTTATCTAGTTTGAAAACATAAATAGTAACAAATAAGTAGTCAACGGACAATTCTAAAATTCCCTTCAATATACAAACCTTTCGGCTGAACAGCCTTCTTCAGGGTATATAAATAAAAAATAAACAATAAACAGGAAATTATGTCAGCGTCATATGACGTCAATAGCGACGAAGTCAATAGAGCATGTAACATAACATTGCATAAGGGTAATAGTACATATTAAACATATTTATACAAATTGAAATTAGAAAATAAAAAAAAAACAGTACTACTTGTCTCATTAACGATGTTGCGTCTTTATCTAATTATCCTTAGTGTAAAGGAATGCAATTAGTGGAAATGCATAGAAAATAATGCACGTTCATTACAAACTTCTGATTTGTTTTATTTCTATTACTGTATTGGTCAATATTTTATATTTGTAACATCAGGTTTTGAATCGATTCTTTTTTTTTTTTTTTGGAGAAAATATGTCAGATAATTAAATTAAGATAGAGGATGGTATGATTTGCTTGTGTGTTATTTTTGTGTGAGCATTTCCGTTCTTTATTTCCTGTTATGCCATAGTATCACGCAAGTACATCTGCCTTTGATAACAGAGAAATTGATTTAGATATGTTTCCGTTTATTGATATTGCCATAAATAAATAAGACCAAAATAGTGTTATTGGCAATAAAGACTTTTTATAGTTTATATTAAAATTACGTCATTGTAATAACAATGCATGCTCTTGTTTTTAATGATTATGTTTTCGCCATATATGTCGATGTTTATTGCTTATTGTTCCTTTGATATATTTGTGTGCTTTAAATGTGCCTTTCACATCTTTGTAATTTATGTTTTATTTACCAATGATAAGCATTGAGTCTTTAAAAACTCGGCTTCGAATTTGTCGTTATTGGTTATAAAACATTTGTCACATTCTTCACCAATAATCGTATATATACATCATATTTGTATATTCAAATGAAAAGTAAGTGTATATAATTAATGTTCATATCGAATTAGGTTTCTCTGGCAAAACCATTTCTTGAGTATATGAATAATTTATCAATTACAATCCGAAAGTAGTGATTGTCTTCAGAACATTTCTATTCATCTGTGTAAAATTTAACGTATTTTTTATTATTAAACGTAAAAATACACTTTCTATAAGACAAGGTTACATCGGAAAGAACGTTTCGTCATACGATTATTTGGAAGGTTAAGAGCTTAAATGTAAGATTAGCTGGATGCAATCATTAAAAACACTTTCAATATGTTTTGTTTTCTTGTGGACTCGTGCAACTGTTACTTTTATATTGCAAAGTGCTTATCGAAGCTGATAAGTATCTAACATACGGGTAACTATTTTCAAAATTTCAGCAAACACTTCAGACAAGCACAAAAACTTAATATGAATTTTTTTAAGCAGATGTATTATATGTAAGACAGTTTGTTGCTTTCTACGATATATCCCGAAAATTATTCCCTGGCAGAATATGAAAGTCTTTAAATTAGGGTTTGAAAGCATCTTCAAAAACATTTCACATAAAAACTGTTCTCGAATCATTGTAGCAATCTGACAAATATCTTACTGGATCTAAATGTATGCACTTTGCCAATGTCATGTGGTATTTGCGTTTACGTTTCCTCGTTATCTATTCAGGAATTTCATTAAAATTGCACCTAAACTATTGATTTGCTAAACATTTTTGTGAGGCGAAACATTCTTCTTCTACATGGATGAGAAATAAAGCATATTTAATCAAATTTGACAAAACATAAAATAGCTTGCAGCTTTACATATTTTGAAACTTTTAAGTAAGAAAACAAATATATCAAGATGACTTTTTAGATAAATATCCCACGCATTTCGTCTTAATAAATTTGTTTTGTAACCAACGGGACATATTTATTGTAAACTATTCCGTTAGTCGTTATTACACGAGCTGTGTTACTCAGATAAAGAGCTTTATCTACATTGATAACTATATGTAAAGCAATGTCTATCAACAAAATACCTTTAGGATTGCACACATATGGTTCTAAGAAGTTCCATTATATAAATAAAAGTTATATTTATCAAATTAAAACAGTTTTGTTATTGGAATATAATGAAAGATGTAATTGCAAAATATAAATGTGCAGATCAAATATGTATCGTTTTATGAAATCACAATGTTGTATCAAGATTTATAATACTTGAACATAGACTATCTTTTCATATCAAAAATAAATATTTTTACGGCTTGTAATTTATCCAATCAGTCTGTTATAGTACAGTCCCTGGGGACCTTTTGTGTGCAAAAAAAGGTCCATGGATAAATGTTATACCAATGTAAAGCTAAATGTTTGAAGTTTACAAAAATTTTGGGTAGACATGCCAAATCATGGTACGTTTTGAGAAATCCAAGATGGCCGCCAAGATGGCCGCCAAATTATTGAAAAATGGCTAATAAGCAATTTATATGATAAAATTAGTTCTTTTTTGTATTTATTTTGGTACAGGTGATGTTAAAACTTCACATCCTATTGGAACAATATGAAAATGGAGGCATTTCCATTATTTTTTTCATATTCTCTGAATTTCATAGATAAATTTGCTAAAAAATGCATGAAAAATTATCAAAATTGATATGGGGCTGACATTTTTTCCTACCAGCTAAGGCATAGCGGTTTAAATGAATATTTTTACTATATACTACAAAGACTTGAACAAGATCATACTAATATCACCCTTATTTTTTATTTTTATTGTAAAAGAATGTGGATTCTGATATTCTTAAAGTGGGTGGGGTAACGAAAACTAAGTCTCAGTATTTTGTTTACTGGTTTGTTATGATAATTAAAACTATGAATAGTCAACATGTATTGCACTTTGGCATGTACCTAGTTATAAATAATTAAGAAACTTAGACTGATATTTTGTTTATCAATATTCAACATGTTCTGTTGCCATGGCAACGGAGAAGTAAAATGAAAGACACACCTGAAACGTGTGACACTTTCAACTTTTAGCATGTTAAGCATGTTGTTAAGAATTACACAAACTTATAGATAAATAATCTGTGCACAATTCCATGGTAACAAATTGAAAAAAAAATGTAACATTAAAAGAAGTCACATTTATTTCTAGCAAATTATCAACACAGATAACAGCCAATATTTTGAAATTAAATGAATATATTTATTTCAAGAATTTGCATCATGCATTTGATTTTTTCAAACTGCTTATAATACATAGAAAAATGTCATGTCAAATGTGAATGTTGTTATGTTTGGAAAGGATAATTCATGGTGATAATAATAAATAAAAGGCAGTCTTAAGGTAGAAATGTACATAAACATTATCAAAGGGTAAACATTTAAGACTTTGCAGCTAAAACGAGAAATAAATAAGTCACTGTTTCAAATTCTAGGTCAACCTATATCAAATTTTAATGGCAATCGAATTTATAGTTGAGTTCAAACTTTTTGGTTGTAGCTTGTATTATGAAATTCTAACTTGCATTAGATAAAATTCTAGGTCAACTGATCTCAGTGTATAATTCTGCATCTGAAATTTTACAATCAAATTACAAAGAGATCACTAGAACAGATTAAGGTCAGCTGGCATGTCATATTGTATCTGTTATCCAAATATCTTTAGCTTCAAAAACAAGAAAGTAAGTCATGAGGTCTTAAATTCTAGGTCACCTTATACCAGTGGGGCCATGATTTGAACAATCAAAGAGGAACACAAGACAATTCTTCCAACCAAATGGTCTTGCATTGTCATTTGTGGTTTCTGACATAAAGAGTTTTTTATATAAAAATCGACATCTAGGCAGAGCCATTTTTATGCTCCCCGAAAAATTATGGGGGAGCATATAGTTGCTGGGCGTGTGTCCAAAACCTAGTCGGGGAGCATCACCTGGTTCAACCGGCTCTTGTTTTAATCCAGACTCATGATCATTGCTTGATGCCTACAAACTTAGCGCTTTACGGAGAGTGTCGGATGTGAAGTCCAGGCATCTCTTGTTCCACAGACAACAATTGATCTCGGACATTGAGTTTTACGGTCATTTGTCTGTCAAAAAGTTAGTACCGTAGCTTAGTTGAAATTGGTCATTACTCTTCTGGTTATTTATCCATGAAAGTCAGATAGTTTAACCAACCTTCAAGCTATCAACAAAGAAGTGTGGAAATTGGCGTTACTACACAAACCCGGCCCTTTCATGATTTGTAGAAACATGGTAAAAGTCTTCTAGAAATTGTTTCACATGCTCTAAACAATGGGGTTAAAGGGATGATTTTATAAAGGATTTCATATATAAGTTAGACTATGTAATCAATTGACCCTTGGGAAAGGTAATTATAATCAAACGGATCATGGCTTTACCAAACTTAGAAGTTGTGTATTATTACTATTATATGATTGATATCGTGACATAAATTGATATGGTCATAGAATGAATGCTTCACACTTAAATATCAAAGCATTTTATTTATGGAGAAGAAAGTTTTCAAAGCCTTTTCTTTATAACAAAAAGGAAAATGACTCCTTGGGTTATGTCAACTTTGATCAGATTGTCAAGATTTGAAAAATAAATTAAGTTTTTTTGACAATGCTTTTAACCAAAAATCTAAGATCTAAGATTTTGGAAAAAAATTAGATTTTTAAAAGTTTTCCAATGTGTCTTCATATGAAATAAGTTGACCTTAGGGGTGGGTTAAATTTTCATTTGAATAAATTTTGTACTGGTCTATACAAGGCTACAACAGAAATAATTAGCTATAGGCATCGGTTTGGGAGAAGTTATTTTTTTTAGCTTTTCCTATATGTAAATTGAAGTGACCCCTGGCATAGTTGAATTTGACCACAAGGTCGTGATTTAAGCAAATTAAATAGTATTATATACTAGGTCCTGCAGTTATGGAGAAGAATATTTTCATGTTTTCCTATATTTACACTGTGTAAAGAAAGTTTACTCCTGGGCTTTGCAAGAAACATGAATGTGTACTTTTGACCTTTTACCAACCAAGACCTTGATGTTGTGTCATGCATACCATAAGCACATAGTCTCACGATGGCGATTATTTTTGCCAAGTTATTTAAAATCTTCCATAAAGTCAAAAGTTATGGAGAACATATAACCTTGACCTTGGTTGCAGCGACCTGGATGTTGAGGTCTGTAGATTGTGTTGTGGTGGGGATCATTTGTGCTAAGTATTTTAAGTATTTTTAAAACCTTTGAATTGTCAATAAGTTATAGAGCGGACATGAAAAAAAAAGTTTTTACAGTGGACCGTTGAGTGTGACCCTGACCTTCAGGGTTGGGACTTGCTTATTGTGCTCTGCCAATGGTGGCATAATGTTGATCACTTCTGCCAGTTTATCTTAAAAACATTTCAGAGGTTTCAAAGTTAGAGACAGACGCGAAATGTAGACTTTCTAATATATAAACTGTAAGTGTGACCCTGACCTTTGGGGTAGCAATTCAATTATTGCGATCTGCACATCGTCTCATAATGTTGATCAATTGTGCCATGCTATTTAAACAAAATTTCATAGGTTGAAAAGTTATGGAGGGGACGCGAAATGTAGATTTTTATACATTTGACCTTTAAGTGTGACCTTGACCTTGGGGGTAGCAATTCAATTATTGCGATCTGTACATCGTCTCATAATGATGATCAATTGTGCCAAGCTATTTAAACAAAATTTCATAGGTTTAAAAGTTATGGAGGGGACACGAAATGTAGATTTTTATACATTTGACCTTGACATTTAGTGTAGCAACCCAATGTTTGCGTTCTGCACATGTTCTTATACTGGTTATCAATTGTGTCAAGATATTTTTTTTTTAATTTCAGCGGTTAAAATGTTGGAGCGGATACGAAATGTAGACTTTTTAACATTTGACCTTAAAGTGTGACCTTGACCTTTTGTGTAGCAACCCAATTATTGCGCACTGCACGTCTTGTTATAATGGTGATCCGTTGTGCCAAGTTATTTCAAAACTACAGCGTTAAAAAAGTTATGGAGCGGACACGAAATGTAGACTTTTTATTATTAAATGAAGACTTTTAACATTTGACCTTAAAGTGTGACCTTGACCTTGTGGGTAGCAACCCAATTATTGTGCTCTGCATATTGTCTCGTTATTGTGATCACTTGTGCCAAGTTATTTCAAAAAAATTTCAGGGGTTTAAACGTTATGGAGCGGACTTGAAAGTGTTACGAACAGACTGACAGACGGGGTCCATTCCTATAATCCCCTTTCCGCTACGCGGAAGGCGATTAACAATGTTGGTTTAGTCCCATCTGAAAAAGCCATACATATAAAAGCTCAAGATCTTTTTATTTATTTCTGGGAATTTTTGAAAACATTACGCATTGTCAGTTCTATTTTTAACTTCTGTGACTAAGATATACAATAATCCAATTTGTGCAAAAAACAACAACAAAACAAAATTTCTGTCAAATTTTAACAAATATTAGCCTATTTTCACGTCACATCAACACTTTGAAAGGCTTTGTGGCAATTTTCCTGCTTTACTGAGGAAGACTTTAATATGTTTCCCTCCGTGCATTATTTCATAATATTGACACCTTCTGGTCATCTTTTGAGGCAAATCAGAATTACAAAGTCTAAGTCTAAGTCAAAAATTATAAGAAAGTAAAATTTGGCTTATTCAAATAAAGAAAACATTAAAATTGTTTGTAAAATAAAGAAATCAAAGTCATATGTTCATCCTGATTCCAAATTCAAAAACCTCCTGCACTTGATCTTAATTTGGAACACACTAGTGTTCATGTGCATTACATGCTACCGGACAATTTGAGAAATGCTGTTTTTCCTCATCTCCAATTACATTGAAACTATGGTTTTAAGACTGCACTTTTATAATGACTTATTTAAAACAGGAGGTTATATGAATTTTGGATACGTTCAGCCGCGGGTTATTCCACATTATTTATTAATATTTATTGATGATGAGAAAATAACAAAACTGTAACAGTTGATATGATTACCAATCATATGAATGTCTTTGAGATTTTATTTGAATGCTTACCTGTATATCATTATAGCTTATTACTACGTGACGACAATTTACATACTTTTTTGTGTGAGTGGAACAAAATCGCTCCCAAAGTTTTACAAACACGTATTTTTCTTATAACTGGTAAAAAACGGTCGAAAACAAAATCAAAATCTATCATTACACCAAATTTATTAAGTGCCTTTCTGATATATATAACTTGTTTAAATGCGTTAAAATCAACAAATTTATATCACAGTTATAAACATTAAAAAAGAATACTCGACATTAAATGAAATTTCAACAATTATATACAAATCTAGATATGACTATGTAAAACTATTTGCATATAAACATACTCTTATTTTCAACGTGATTTATAATAATATTATGAAACAGACCGCCATCTTCTTAAATAGTCACATATTTCTAAAGAACGAAGTGAGACTGCAGTAAAAAAACTCATATTGTTTACATATCGGAATTACTTATATTGTATAATTAATTTGAGACTTTTAAGTTTAAGTTTTGTGTACATTCTTCTGTAGCTTGTTCTTAATGTATACTGGAGTTTGTCCCTTTCAATAGGTAAAACAATGGAGATTCTATACAACGTTTTAGGGATTCTGTTTTTCTCTATTTTATTATGTTTAAATGGAGGGGTTGTTTTTGGTAATAAGACAAGATGCCATTTGATGAACAGTCCGGAGTTTGTTGATGATCATTTAAGACATACTGACCGTATAACAAAGCATTAGATGGTCTGACCTGTAGGTCACAAAATAATTTATAAAGAATTTTGAGGCTGGAATATGGCCAGATATGATAAAACTGAAAGCCTCATATGTTTCCGGGTTTCTATCATTTTACCACTTTGTTGCCATGGCAACTGAACCAATTAATGTTGTCGATAGAATGAAAATCTACCTTTTAAAAAATTATAGACTTAAGAACATTTTAAAATGTAATCTTGTTGGTTATTCTTAGTCTTAATAATCGTTATATATCAGTTCACTAGAAATTGGGACTCAATTTGCGTGTACCCCACCCACTTTAGGAATGTCAGAATTCACATTCTTACACAATAAAAATAAAAAATAAGGGTGATATTAGTATGATCTTGTTCAAGTCTTTGTAGTATATAGTAAAAATATTCATTTAAACCGCTATGCCTTAGCTGGTAGGAAAAAATGTCAGCCCCATATCAATTTTTGATAATTTTTCATGCATTTTTTAGCAAATTTATCTATGAAATTCAGAGAATATGAAAAAAATAATGGAAATGCCTCCATTTTCATATTGTTCCAATAGGATGTGAAGTTTTAACATCACCTGTACCAAAATAAATACAAAAAAGAAACTAATTTTATCATATAAATTGCTTATTAGCCATTTTTTCAATAATTTGGCGGCCATCTTGGCGGCCATCTTGGATTTCTCAAAACGTACCATGATTTGACATGTCTACCCAAAATTTTTGTAAACTTCAAACATTTAGCTTTACATTGGTATAACATTTATCCATGGACCTTTTTTGCACACAAAAGGTCCCCAGGGACTGTACTAGTTACGCATCTTTAAAAATATAACACAAATCATGCAATGGTGCCGCAAAAATCATTTAATATATAAAGCTCTAAGAGATATGATATGACATATATATTATAACCTTATAAACGGTCATCTTACGAGTAGAGTTTCGAGATTGATATTTGTGTAAATGAGTTTCACAAATACTAAAATGCCAGTAAATTGCCTTTAAAAATGCATTATTGCTGGTGTTAACGTTTTCAATAAAATATATTGATATCCTGTTTGCATTTTAAGTGCATGATTCGATTTTATTACTACATGTTCTATTCAGATATGTATCGTTATTTTTAGATAATACATTTACACCAGCTTTTAATTTACAATGCCTTAAAATGTGATTGTGTCTTTATTTAAATCTGCAGAACATTTGCATTCTCTGCAACGGAAGAAATAAATATTCACCGTCAATTAGCTCTTGCACAAGCTTCCTCTATCAGGCGGTAAAATGAACAAATAAATTCCATTAAGTAACAGCGGCACGATACGGAATTTCACTATGGTAGCTAGAAAACAAATCAAAGTGCATTTCAATATTCTGAATTTTTATATTTTTGTTTTCTAAACAATTAACTGCTTAAAAATTTTTAAAAAAAACTTGTATAAAATCATCATACGTATATATTTGATTATAATTCATTTATCTCTGCATGATGCAAAATTTTCCATGTGAAAAATAAGTAAACTGTGGTGTAATATGCACGTTAAGGTTTCTTTTAAAGAGATTAAAGCTATATCAGTGATTTCATGCATTCATTGTTAAGGAAGTATACAAATGCTATCCCTTCATATATGTATTTTGGTAGTGTCTTTGTCAAAAGTACGATACTATACTTAATGTATAAAGTATTAACATATTATAAGATATTAATGATGGTAAATGTTTCTTGGTTGTACCCTATATGTTTAAGTGTAAGAATTGTCTTAGAGCATAAGGTCAAAGCAATAATCGTATTTCTATCTATGTTTTCTACAACGAGAATGTCAGATTTTATGATAGTTTGTAACATTGCAATAAAATAGAAGCATTCTTTCAGTAAAAGAACATACTTCGTGAAGACTACCGTGAAATATATCGCCTAGCAGATATTGTTATCTAAACTAGATCAGTAGTGGCATAAAAAGTGTTCCAAAAATTATTCTTATTCTCAAAGTTAACTATCAAAATAGATTATTACGACAAAACAGGGAAAAAGACGGAATCCCTAAAGAACGCTCAAAATGACAAAATTGAAAATGTTGCAGGCTCGGTTTGATTGTGCCTGTTTATCGACGGTACTGAACAGTCCACTTCCCCTAGCACCGCTTTAGAATTCAACATTTAGTTATGGTAATGGTGAAATTTGAATTAAGAAACATCCGCTGACTTGATAAATTATGGCGGTGATCCTGAAAGTTGTCTAGTTACTATAATAACAGTTTATTAATCACAGAAATAATTCAAAAGTGTATGCAAGTTTTTTTTTAAAGTTATAGTAAATTTAATGCTATTTCAGTTGCCAGAAAGGAAAACATTTTCCAGAAAATAAATCAAATAATTTCATTCACCAGTGTAAAGTTATAGAAACATTTTTGAGAACTTCTTTTTAAAGAAATTCACTGATTTTGAACGTTGCTTAAAAGCGTAATGACGTGTTTTAAACGACTCAAAATAGTAACATTGTAATTATTTAACATTAAACGTTCATGAATACGTTTCCTGTCTCAGAAGAAAACACTTAACTTTGTCTACATTTTTCTTTATCATCTTTTTCAAATTGACAGGGTTAAAGTCTGCCCCTTAGTACGACGTAATTGTGTGAATCAATTGATTATTTGCGTTAGTTTGCAGTGGATTTTTACAAACAAATCTTCATATATTTTACACTTAACATTGAAAAGAAGCCAGCCGAATAACTAATTTAATGTCTTAGCCATTCTATCCATTGTTGTACACTGTTTACCAATAGCTGACATATTTGAGAAGCTAAACAGCGGCCTATTAAATTATTCATGTGAACGTTTATATCTATGAAAAGATTATATTTGAAGTAAATATGTGCTCAAAAAATTTAATTGAAAACGTTCAACAAAATAAGCACTTTAAAATTGTTTAAATATAAAGGTGTATTTAATCTGTAAACAAGTTGTTACAAAGCGCACTCAAACCTTGCGGCTTTATTGAAATAAAACATTTTAATGCAATTAACAAACGGAAGGAAAATTGTATGTTAACTTAATAACACTTCTGTGATGATTTGATAAGCGTTGTTTTTTTTTCGTTGGAAGATGATCAAATATTTCGGCATACATTTTTGTATGCGCTGATATTTTTCTCAGATTTTAATCATTTATACCTGACTTTATTTTACCTTTGTGAATTGTCAGTGACGCTTGAGATATTAAAGATATAACTTCTAGAGTGTTAGAGTTTAGATGTTTTATTTGGGTAATTGCCAGAATTACATCTATGAGGATGTTAAACGTTTGTTTGATTGACAACAATTCCTGTTACTTTTCAATTTATTGAATGTACGGAAAGTTTTGAAAGAAGCAATTTATTGTTCCGTCAATACTAAGCGGTATGTATCAAATTTTAGATATTGTAAACAAATTAGTGAATAGACAAACAGGACGATATTTCAATTGTAATTGATTTTGCATGAAACTGTAGGTGCCTTATTTTGGAGAATCACTTATACATAACTTTCATTATGATGGAATTAAAAAGAAGGTTTTTACTTTTTAATCTTAATCTGTACGATGTACTAAATCGGAGGAAGGTATCATATCTGAATAAATTGATAGTTTAGCATTCAACATTTCCGTAAATAATTTGAGTGTGCGCAACAACAATAATTATAGTCACTATGTAGCATTTTTTAAATAAGACTATTCATACAATCGATCAAGGTTTTGTTCTATTTCTTAAACCTATATATCTGAAAATTCTTGTCGCAACACCAGAATAATAGAACGTACTTAATTAATTGAGAGAATGTCATAAATATGTAGGGAAATAAAATGAATCTGTTTAAATGGCAATCAAAGTTTGAATAAAGAATCCAATTTTTATATTTATAAACGGAAATGGTCTTATCTGTTTTATAACTGGTAGTACAACTGCCTTAAGAATTCATCTGTATATCTCTCCTCAATCAGAAAGTGTAATATGTAAGAATATTAATTACAGTTTACTTAGAAAGAAATATTACGCCAAAGCAGTTTTGTCACAATAAATTGTAACATATCAACGGCACAATATATTTAAAATTCTATCAACGTTTCCAGATCCTTAAAGCGATGATTAGAAATGTTATTGTTGATTTTAAGTGATAATCTTAATATCATAAACATAGAAATTAAATAGGTATTTAAGGGAGCTCCACTGACATAAAACAGCGATTCCTGGTCTAAGTTGAGTGAAAAGCGTTATAACGCTTTGAATGTTTAGGACATGTTGCACAATATAAATGTTGATTCTGCAAAAACGGGTTGATAAAATGATCTGAAAATTTGCAAACAAGAAATTGGCCCAGATCATGTATCAAATGTGGAATGTTATACAGTTTAGAAAAAAATGTTTGAGTGAAGACATTTTTCGCCTTTACTTATAGTTAAAGCATTCAGTAACTACGATGTTTATGTTAACTGTTACAGTGACATGATTTTGATTTACAATGGTCCAGGAAGAATGTTTCATTAAACATTATTCATGTTGTATTAAGGCATGAATTATGAATGATTATTTCTTACATTTGGTGTAAATTTGGATGGAGGAATGTTATACAGTTTAGAAAAAAATGTTTGAGTGAAGACATTTTTCGCCTTTACTTATAGTTAAAGCATTCAGTAACTACGAGTAAAACCTTTAAATCTGTGATTGTATTTTCTTGGTAAGCCACTTATATCGACATTTTAAGGCAAAGGGAATAAAAAAAGTAGTGTTAACTGTTTGCTTGATTCTAATTGATGACAGTGACATACACACTAAATTTCCTCAGAAATTAAATCGATTTTTTATATAAATTTACTGGAAAATATGAACAGCATGAAAAGCAAGTACTACAGAAAATGCGTAATTGTCAACTAAATTATACTTCCTCTCTGATTAACTAAGCATCTTAGATGATTGATATTCAAAGAGAAAATAAATGTTTCATGTAAATTAAATAACATTAGTACGAGCTATCGTTTCTTTTCATCGTTTCGAATTTTCAGCAATGCAACGTGATTCATCATTATTTGATAGCATAAAATTGAGTTTTAATAATTACCCTACGCTGGAGTGCATGAAAAGCAAATTGAACGTCATGCATTTTATTATTTTTTGATTTCAATTTTATAAATATTTGCCTTTGTAATTCTTTGCATGCTATAGCTGACCGAGAAAAGAATCAAAATTATCTGTTTATTATTGTTTTGTACTATTCCTTGTATGGCACCATTTGAATTTACATCACGTTCCAATGTTTGATGATGAATTATTTATTGCTTTTACGTCACTTTATATTTTCTCAAACGGAAATGAGTAACATATTATTACCATCAACTTCCTGCATTTTATCAAGTTTGTAAAGAATGAATGCACAACATACATTTCATGTAATCTTTACTAGACATGTGGGGTTTTCAGCTGAAATGTGTTTTAACGGCCCCTGCAAAAACAACAGACAGTAAAGTTTTCGAGATTTTTTATCGAATATGTTATTATAATAATTCCATTTCATTTTAAAATCTATAAGATCATTTATTGCATTTGATTACAATTTTATTTTGTTATATACAAACATTTTCAACTGTAGATGAATAGCTAAGATTCGGAAGAATCATTAAAAACCAATAAACACCTTTCTAGTCTAGATGAATTACAACATATTTGAAGAACTTCCGAAGGCATTCCACGTGTATCACCTTGTTGCCGATGAAACAAAAATGAAACAGTTCATTACATTCTATATAATAATGCATGATTAATGGCGGTACAGGCACATAATAAAAAAAATCAAAATGATATTTCACGAGTTTTTTTTTTCATGCAATTTTAGAAAATGCGGCGACCTTTTTATATGATAAAGCAGAAAAGACTAGAACACCAAATCAAGTTCTAAAAAGAATATACATTGTATATCAGAGTAGATAGTGATGAAAATCGATACTGCCTATGTGTATAACAATATTCATGTATTATATAATTAAAAGAAACGGATTAATGTTTTTTTTCTTTATAAACTTCGTAAAAAGTGAGTTCGTTTCTACTATTCATTTTAAAGCTACGTAAATAACATATTTCTTTTAAATTATACGTTTCTTATGAAATAGTTAAATATCTTCTAGCAAATAATAATTTGACGATATTCCCTTGTTCAGAATATCAATTTAGAGAATATGATAATTATTATTCATACGTGTTTAACATTAAATATTTTATCTGAAACAAATATAAATAGATTTCCATATCATGAAATTTTATGCATGTTACCATGAAAATACTCGTCAATCTTAGGAAATGATTTTGTTCCTGGGTCATTCGCTCTTAAAGAAAGATACACACATTAATTCTTTCATATAGTTATTCATTTAAAAATCAAACAATCTATTTTGTGCAGCAGATAATATAGCTTTATATACTTTAAAGTGACATCATGTCCACCCAAGGAAATATTGTGATTGAACAGGTGAAAGTTATTTTACTCGTATATTGTTTCATAATTTCTTTCAATCGTATAGTTAAATTCGCATGAATAAAAGATAGCTCATTGTCAAGGGAAAATCTGTAAATATCCACCGGAATTTACCTGTAACGTTCAATTTATAAAAAGAGTTGTACATTCTTTTTATATTTAAGTCAGATTAACATTTTATCCTGAACCAATATCACCAGTCAATCTTTTGAAGTATCTTGTCTTGACAAGGAAAATATGGGAATACTGCCACAGTAAAAAGAAACAGCCAAAATTCCATCGGTTAACATAGTCTGAGTTACATACTCGCTTATGTTTTTCAATTTTAATTAAATTACACCTTGCATATTATTTATAACAAAACCTTAACAATATAACTGTTCACCGACTGTTAATTGATTCGGATCTCTATAGAATATGTTTGTCAAGTTAACGATTAGTCGTTACCTCGACCTCTTACACACATCTATGAAATTAAATGGTTATTGAAAGTGTCATACGAAAGTAAAATACATGTTTAAGGTTTTGTTAACAATAACAGTTCAACAAATATTTACAATTTAATTACAATGGGAGTATTTACGTTGCACGAAGGTTAATATAAAGTGCAAATATAACCTTTAACCTTGTACAAAAACTATTTTAATGCAATAAACGAAAGGGAGGGAAAACGTTTGAATTTAATATGTACCAAAGAATATTTCACATATTACAAAAAGTTTTTATACCTATAGAAATTTATCAGATATTACTTTTCTGCACAGTCAGTTTGGGAAGATTTTAAATTATTTAAAACTGACTTAATATTTCTTTTATACGAGGTCAATTCAACTAAGTTTGTGGTATCAAATGTAATCTAATTGAATGAAAAGTTCTATATATATATGCTTAAATTGGCTTGGTAACAGCGGGACTACTTTGCTTGATTGCCAAAATCACCTGTTGGTTTTTAAACTTCGGAATATCGAGGGAATTACCTCTTGTAACCATCAAAATTGAATACCGAGTGGAAAATATCAGATTTCAAAATTATAAAAATTATCAAATAATAAAACAGCAGGTAGTCAACTCAAGGTAAATATCGTTATATATTTATTTGTACGAAATATAACAAAAACTATTCCAAATATAATTTTAGATAGAGGTTGAAGTAACACAAATATCGTGAAATTTAAACTAGGTTAAGCCATAAAGGCGAGAAAACTAGGCACAAAGTAAAAAAAAAATGCTTTTGAAGCCGACAAGTATTATAAGTATGTTCATAATTGTCATTCATCTATATTTCGTTTTATTGCTGATAAGTTGATATGAGGAATTTCTAGATAATCAAACTGCAATCAATGTACGACAAAGCTTCAGCATAACAAGATATAAGTTCAATGATCTGCTTGTATGAATTACGTTAAGCAAATTAAAATGTAACGGATGGTGAAACCAAAGTTATACCATAAAGCAATACATATTGCTGAATTGTATGATATACAAAGATTTACCTTAACACTAAACTGTTCATTGATTAATACGATACGCTATATGCTCATTTTGTTATCCTAAGAGATAGCAAAATGACCTTCATATGAAAAAGTGTGTGTAATGGTTTAGAATATTGAATACCAACACATCTAGCATTTATTAAGGCTAGTTTAGAAAACAGTTTTCTTAATTTGTAATAGTGTATTATTTGATTAAAAAAATATCCACATAAATACTGGGATAAATTATATAGATTTGTATTAACTAATATCTTTCAAGTACAATTTGGAGTATTTGAGGAATTCGTTATTAATTAAACATTATCTAAAAAAGACGATACATGGACATTTTTTAAAAATTTAATATTTGATTTCTCACGATAAAAGAAAATTCTTTAAGAATTTTAATCATTTATATTGTGTCGATGTTGTGTAACACAAAATATTATATTATATCATTTCTTTGTTTGTTTGTCTTTTATTTAACTTGTTATATCATGATGTATCATGCATTTGCGACAATGATATTTTTAAAAAAATCTAAAATTTGTTTAGGGGATAAATAACTTGTAAAGATCTCTTTAAAACAAATTGAATTGCAGTTGCATTTATTTCAAACAATGAACAAATGTGATATAAAACAATAATTTTTATACAGTACTTGAAACTCACTTAAAGATAATTCATCAAATTCTAACTATAATCTTATGCTTGCTGAAGATAAATATTTCAGCGCGCAGATTTTCGCAAATAAATTGAACAAATTTTCAAGTCATTGAAAATTGATTATTGTTTACGGCTTTTGTTATGTTTCACGAAAACGAAACAGACAGTAGTTTTAAGTGTTGCATTTGATTAAGTATCAGCAACACTGAGGATGCAGAAAACATAGGAAAATAGAAGCTGTCTATTTTGGTTTTATTTTCATACATGTATATACATTATGCATTCACAAATGGAAAAAACCTAACCAAAATGAAAGTAGAATAGAAATGCTGAATAAACCTTATCAGAGAAGCATTATGTCGTTTTAAAACTGCGGTTGATGATATGTAAAATGTATTTCCACTGTTTTAACAACGTCTTATTTGCAAATGACTTTACATTGTATATATACTTTAAACACCTTTTTCTAAAGAAAATATTATGGAATGTGTTGAGAAACAGACGGCAAGTGTTAATTTCATTGTTCCTTTATGACACTGATTACAGTGTACCAGACCAAAGAAACAGATATTTCACAACAGATTCTGATATAAATTGGTTGAATTACCAAATGAAAATGAGCCGCGTCATGACAAAACCAACACAATGGGTTTGCGACCAGCATGGATCCAGACTAGTCTGATCAGGATCAATGCTGTTCGCTTACAAACCATATTACAAGTAGAGAAACTGATAGCGAGCAGCATGGATCCTGATCAGACTGCGCATCCGCAGGCTGGTCTGGATTCATGCTGGTCGCAAACGCATTACGTTGGTTTTGTCGTGACGCGGCACAAATATTTGAGTAGATCAAATGTGCGTATTACATAAGTATGTCTGAGGTTGTGCGTGCGCAATCTCTTTTCGTCTTTTTTCATTCTCTGCTAAGACACATGTAACGAGAAAACATAGTTTTTATGTATGCAAAATTAAATTACTTTAGTTACTTAATATTGACATGTTTTGATTGGTACGTCCATTCTAATGAAACAAAAACCACGCAGTGTTGTATTCACGTGATTTCCCTATTGAGAAATTTTCAGTAGTCACTTAAATTAAATTGATTTGGTAGACTAATTATAGCGTCAGTGTTTTCACTTTATTCTGGTGTCAATGTAATACATAATGCGCGTTCTTTTTATTCTGGTGTCAATGTAATACATAATGCGTGTTCTTCTTAAAATACCGATCATATTCACTAGTATTCAGTAGCTACACTTTTCTTGAATGCACTACATGAATTTATCGTTTTACACGTAAAGATTATGGGTTATTTTCATTCTATTTATTATTTGGTGAATTATTACACATGTATTTTGTTTCGTTTTCCCAAGAAAGTTGTTTTCGTTTCCACTACATCTTTTTTTCCCATTTTCGTTATATACATGTTTATGGTTTACAGTAAGAATATGTTTAATAATATCAAATTTCTTTCAATTCTGTTGATGCAAAACTGTACATATTAATTTTAATCCGTATATAAACAATTAATTGGCACATGAATGTTATTGAAGTGAAATTTGCACAATTTGCTAAGTTAACTTATACACCATTTATTTATATATTGTGTAGATACTTATAGTTAAAAGCATCTTTTTTTCGTAGACATGACGGTTTGAACCTTAGTGTACTTTGAACGCATCTTACAAACGTTCACAAGTTCTTGAACTACGTCAAAGGTAACTAACGTGAAATAGATTCTATTTATCTTTTATGACGGAAAGATTGTTAAACTAATGGATAACGTTGCAGGAGAGGTTTAATTGTTTGTACAAGCCGAACAAGAAGATATACTTCCGTTTAAGAACCTGCATTCTCCCATAATTTTATTTACATTTGAAACTGTTCCCAGAGTTCTAGCGTGATCTAAAGAAATGATTTGTTTGATTTAAATGGTGTTTAAATACAAAATCAAGTTTTATAAGCATTTATGCTTTACACAATTGTCAGTCGGATTCTCTGTAAAAGAATTCAATTTGTGCTTAACCGCCTAATCTTTTGTTCTCATTTACTAAAATTGTTTAAATTTAAAAAGAAAGTAGTTATTAAGTGTTTTCGGGCTCAAAATGTTTTGAAAGGTTCGTTGTCATCAGCGTTGATTCATTGATATTTTATTGTTACAGCTGTATAATTTAAAGATCGTTGAAAGATATGACTGAAAAGTTGACATAACAGGATTATTGACACTGTTTTACATGAAAATTCTGAACACTGTAATTACGTATTTACGACTGGAAATATTTACTGTTGCACATTTAAAAGTATTGTCATGTGAAAACTTATTTGGAAAATGAATATGATGATATGAAGCAAAAGTGTGCTCCCATAACGATGAATATATAGAGCGCTACAATTTTTTTTAAGTGTGTGTACACCGTCTAAGCTGATATATTTTGAATTTTCCAAGCCTTGTTTAGCCAATTTTAACAGTAATACTGTTTTAATCCGAGACAAAATTATCAGCTATTTGATTATTTTTCTACCCCTATTTGACTTAACTGTAAATAACCAAGTTACCCCGCCCCGCACATTAGAACACTCAAGTTTAAATTTTTTATATTTACGCTTCTAATCCTCTCAAGTTATTATGTTAGAGATAAATTTAAAAGGTATTATTTTCTTAACAAAAAGCACATACAAATGTACATTTTGTACCACCTGTAAAAAGTAAAAAAAAGTCTATGAAAATATTTCGTCATGTATTCTAAACGCGGAGAGTGTCAGATTTTATGATAGTTTTGTAACATTGCCATAGATTACAATTATCACAAAGGCAATATATCACGTGAAGACTAGCGTGAGTTATAATGTTTTCGAGATACTGTTATCTTAAATCTTTATCATTTTTTCACATACCGTTGATTAACTCATTCATATTCTTGTTGTTTTTACGATACAAGTGGTGTATTTTATAAATTTCAACCAATGTTATACTAAAGATACGTAACATTACACAACATTAAATAATGTGTAATTACGGGAACAGATTAAATTAATTAAGGTTAAAAGTAAAAAAATGACATGCATGATTTTGGTACGAAACATGAATTTTACGAGGCAATTTTCAAGAAGAATAACAGTTAAAACAAATCAACGCATTTCATTTTTTGTTTAATAATTTATAAAGATTTAAGAGGAATAAACAGTAATGCCGTCGGATTAAGATTATACGATACAATTGTCTTATTATCATAAATAATGAAAGATGTTTTAAAAACTAATCACAAATACCGTATGTTTTTATCAAATAATGGGTGAAAGAATATGCAGTAAAAGAATACGCCTACTACTATTTTTATTGTCCAACAGAGAATACATATTTTGATAAAAATGACCGTTACAATTCTTTAATCTTTTATATACACCACATTTTTATGATCATTTATGTAATGAAAATATTTCATTTATATGAGAAAACAATGTGTTAAGATATATCCACAATAACATATTAAGGGTAATCACCTTTAAACATTTGAATACAAAGTCGCGTTTATTTTGCAAACAAGTTAATATAACAGCGCACGTAAAGCTTTTGAATTTTATTGAATCAAAATATTTAAAGTAATTTACATAAAGGTGGAAAACTAAATATGTCTAATGTATACATACAACACTTCAGATCTAGCTTCTTATATTTTGTTGATCTGGATCAAGTCCTTCATCGTACTGTTTGATACTTAAGGAGATTCAAATCATTTAAACAATCCAGCAAAAACTGTTACACACCTAAAAACTGGCGTCAAGTGCTTTGTTGCTGTAAAACAATTCTATTCTGCATCTCAACCTTTTTGTTTGATCATTGTTTAAAATTCTATCAAATCTGAAGAAGAACTCGTTCTATATATATATATATGTATCTATTTTGTTTATTTGTCAATTTCATTTATTGGGCGAGAGTACCGAGAAAAATATATTGGTTGCATTTTCATGATTACAATTATGAACAGGGATTATAAAAAAGTATATTATTTTCACGTTCTATTTACTTCGATTTGTTTTTAGGATCACCTCATTTTTTGTTACAAACATTTTTCAATGCTGTTTGAATTATCAGCTGTTTTTTCTAACTTAACGAAAGTTTTATTGTTAATGTTGTTTGTTTTATTAATCAGGTATATAATTGCGTATTTATCTTGGTTAAGCTGGATGGTTGCCACCATACTTTTGATTGACGAATAAACCTGTTGCATATCAATAAATGCAATGTTAATGTTTTATAAACAAACGGTAAATTGTATTGTTTATATGAAATTGCAAATGTGTTCATATATTTTCATTGCATTTTAAAAAAAATAAATCTGCATGAAAATACACGTTGCGCACAAGGAAAGGAAAACTTGATTAATACATACCCCGTTGTAACCAAATGTGATCAGATGTTGCCAATTATAGAGCCAGGCCAGCGTACACATACCGGTTATATACAGTTTATATAATTTATTGTGTTTGTATGTCATATTGTGCATTTTGAAATTCTTTAAAAATTGTATGCTTTGTTTAAAGTGTTAAGTGAATTTAAGAACAAGAATGACAATCCTAAAATGTTTTAATAAAAGTATGTTATATAGATACATTCGTTACTAGAAAACTGGCACGTGAAAATGTTTTTCCTGAAATTCTTCTGTTATTTTTACTTTGGATGATTATAATTTCCAAAATTAATATTTTCAATTACGGTTTGACATTGTACATATAAACGTTTAAAGACTAATCTATTCTTCATATAAAACTTAATATTATGTACGTATGATATTACCTACCGGCTAATGATAGCTACTGTGTATGTATATTGCAATTTTCCGAAATAAACGAGATTGTCTGCAATAATTTTTTCTGGCAATAAAACGTAACCGTTGGTCTGACAATAAAAGTGTATTTTGAGACGCAATCAAAGTTCGCACCAAGAATCCAATCTATAAAACAGTGCGTGCACACATATATTCTTCATTTCTTATTGTCTGATTGACTGCGATATCACGTATTTAGATCTTTGTTATCACATAAAATATTCTTAATTAATTAATGGCTTGGTAATTAAATCACCTTTGATATTGCAGAAGAAATGAAAGTTTTTTCACATAAGAAAGGTGTGTTTATTTATTGAAAATTGTTCCAGACATCTATAGCTTTGATGTATGGCATTTGTCGACAGATGGTTTTGGAAATTGCTTTCGTTGTGTAACATAATAAAAGTTTTATCTATTTGGAGATAAAATAGTTGGTATTTGAGTAACTATAATGATGAAAACTTTATTGTTTCGATAGGCAATAAACATCTGTTAAATATAGGAAGAGTGGTACACCGTAAGCGATCTTTGAATAATTTACACAAATTCTCAAATACCATACACTCAGACATTTACTGAATAATTTGTCCATGAACGGATAAAGTCAGTTTTAAAAGTTTCATTTAAATAAATTACAGTATAATGATAATATATCCATATTCCGCAAAGCAACAACAATAACAACAACAACAACAACAACAGAAAAACTACAACAATAAAACACATTTTGTTTTATATTTAATATTTACAACGGGAAGTGAATATGTATTTTTTCCTCTTTCTGGAATAACTTCTGTAACAATGAATAACGACTAGTCTAGCGGAAATACTTTGAAAAATTTCAAATAATTTCTTATTCACCAGTTTTGTTTTTAATTCAAAATAATTTCAGATATTTATAACGTTAACAATAAAACACACACAAAAAGGCAAACTCAATGAATTCAAATCACCATGTAAAATCAACGTTTTCGTCATATCATAAAAAATCGATGAAAAAATAGGCATTTGTTGACTTGTTTGATTTTTCTGTTAACTCGAGAATAGACCGTTACATTTTCACAACAATATGAAATTAAGATATATTTCAGTATACTAAAGAAACTGACTTGTGTTACTAAGCCTAGTAAAATCAACATTTTTGTTGTGTAACAAAGTGTTGTCCTTGTAGCTTATCAAATAATGACACCGTGTTCATCAAACATTACTTCCAATGGATAAAGAAAATTTTGAAAAAAATTGCTTTCACTTGATTTCACAGAGACTCTATAAGCTACTTACCAAAACTTGATTTATTGCGGTATATAGTGACAATTAACACATCATTTATAACACTTTCATGTGATATAACTGCTTTCATTATTTAAATATCGTTTTGTATTGAAGTGTTTGAGTAGTGAAACTCTATAACTGAGTCAATGCTTTGTAGTAGTTATTTAAAATCTTTACTGAAAGCGTGTCAAATTTTGAATAAATGTTTTCGAAGTTAAATATTTGTTCAAACCGTTATAGTCTAGTTACTGTGTATAAGTACTTTAAGTATCGATGAGATCAAAATAAATAATTTACTGTGACAAGCAAAAACCGTCCTGGCTATCTTCATTGTGATTTTGAACTTTTATTATTCATCTATTGCCATGATAGGATCATGTGTTATAGCACATGAGTCTGGTAGGTGATGGAATATTTGTGACAGTAGTTATATAATGTAGAGTTATCATATCTGTTAGTTTTATAGTTAATTGACAATTGTTTAATTGACAATGAGTGTCTTATTTAGAGGAATATTATTGAATGATTAAACATTTATCGGAAAGGTTGTTTGATAGTGCAGCTTCCTTACAGTTAAATGTTTTAAAACGTTGATGAAAAAAACCGTAGTTGACTTTTCATCATATTTGCACTGTTTATGTTTAACACTATATTCTTATTATATTTATTCATAAAATTCGGTACCTATTCGGACCGATAACTATAATTCAAATAAAACTAATCAGTTCAATCGAAAATATGTAAGATTTACAGCCGGGCTTTGTTTTCTATTATTATTTGAAATGATAGTTATATATCAATCGGTTACAAATAATTATATTGTCTATAAATAACAGTTGCTTTATCATCAAATGATACGATTTAGCAGCGGCTTTTTTTCTAGATATCACCTGATAAATTATAAAGTGATTCATTAAATTAGTTTATGTTGTGTACCGAAGACTTATGTGCACTTGTAATTCCGTATATTAAATGAGATAAATTTATACTTCTGCTGTTCTTAGATTTCCTAATTGCCCTCAGGTAAACTCGTTATTTTCAGACAAATATTTGAAAGAAATGGCAGTAACGGCTTATCATACTTGCACTAAACACACGTTTATTATCATTTCAAAGTAATCTATTTGCATAGATTTTATAAATGGTTTAATATTTATTCAAATTCAAACTTCATGTATCAAAAAACACTAGTAGCGATTTATCAGAAATCGATATGATACGTGATAAAACCATTTGTTTTGATATCGTTACAAATTGTATGTTTCAGATAATATTCGGATGGAGTTTGTAAAAGGGACGATGCTGCTTTAAAGCTGCACTGACAGAAAGCTGAATTGCAGTTTTGTCCACATATCACCTGCCCTTGCGAGTTAACAATGACAAATTGTGTCTGGAGTAACAAAAATGAGTGAAGTGCCTCCTCGAGGGATATTCTTCTTAAGTTCCTGGTAATTCTATGACTTATGTTAGCAATCAGGGATAATTTCCAAAAGTCTATATTGCATATGTAAAGTCGTGGGCGAATTTATCAGCGTTTTTTTCTTTTCATATGGAAATAGTGTACTGGATTTAAGTGTTTAATCGACACGTTCGTGTTAACGTAATTGTATCAAAATAATTTTATGGAAAATTAAGCAACACCAATAGATAATTACACATAGCAACAAAGAAGTGAATATTGATAATGATTACTGTGAGAAGATCAGATATACATTTAACACGCCGTGTAAAGATCAAGCATGAGGATTATCAAGACTTCGAATGAAACGACAATAATACCAGACAGTTTGTCCGTGTACATTATCCCTAGACTCATCATTTCACTTTATCTTATCACCATCGGATACAAAACTGGTAAGTTGTTACATTCTTATTTCATAATTACTATATGACCTTTTATAAAATTATACAATGTTTATTAATTATTTTTGTTTGACTTACTAAGACAATACAACACAAATATTTAGAATCCTATTAGAAAAATAATATTCATATTACCAGATATTTTGCTTATGGCCTAATGATAGATATTATTATTTATGTCTTCAAATTATCCACAATATTCATTTGCTCGGCATATGTTCGTTTATGAATCTTAATTATTTAATCAAAAAGCAAAGAAGAAATCCAAAACAAGATAATAATGAATGCTTGCTTCACTGCCGTCGTGATTACGTCATAGCAACATTAATTGCACCCAGTCGTAAGTTGTTGCAAAACAACTAGACTACAGTTCGTAACATAAATAAACTAAACAACTGTTTTTACTCTCTCTAATATATCACGTCATTTATATAGGGTTAACGCACGTTTTTCCGTGTTATAACGTCTGCAGAGTCCCGAGGAACGGTTGGTGCCCGAGCCCGGTAGGGCGAGGGCTCTAACAGTTCCGAGGGACTCTGCAGACTTTATAACACGAAATAAACGTGCGTTGACGCTATTATAGCATAAAATTTTCAAACAGATTCGTGATGTATAGTTTATACAAAACACAATTACATTAAATTCTTGTGCTTGGACGGTATTTATCCAATTCTATGTTTTACGTATGCGTTTCATTTTTCCGGGGCCAACAACTTGGAAAATTCTCGGAACCGAACGAAATTTTGAATTTTAATTGATTTAACAAAGCTTTGCCTTTGGAGATTTATTATCTCAAGAAAAAAACAGGTTACATTACTCTACCCTCTACCCAAGACAAAACATGACCCTCAGAAATTCTTAGAATGATTTCAGATTGATGAGTGACATCAGAATCGGTTTATTTTTTTCAAGCAAACAAGTTTAGCCTATAAAAAAAACCAGGCACTAAGCATTATTCTCTCAAAGAAATATAAAGAGCATTTATCAACATTAATAAAAAACATTTTCTCATATTAATTTTTGTGTTATCTAGTTTTGTAAGTTAATCGGAGTTTTAAACTGAATGACAGGTAGATTCTACTGTATTTGTTTACATTGACAACTGTCCGTTTCTTAGAAAGGGCGACAACCAAGATTAGCACCGATGTCTATACGCCGTTTTTTCCGGCATATTTACTTGAATATGCGACTGAGGCCCTCGAATCAATAAATTTCAATATAACAAGAGCGCATGACTCTTTGGCAAACAGGCAAAATCGTCATTTTTTGTTTGTTTACTGGGCCCTGTATGTATTGCGCATAGGTGAAACCGGGCTATAACAAGAGCGCGTGACTATGTTAACACATGGTTTTGGTCCCGTTATAACATGGGCAAAATAGGGAAAAAAAAGCCGATTTTATGCTATAAGTAATAGAAAGAGCACCGAAACACGAGGCTATCTGATTTGTACGAGGGGGCGTAGCCCCCGAGTATTAATCAGATTTCCGAGTGTTTTGGTGTTCTTTCTCTTTTGTATCATAGTCAAACATAAAAGCACGTTCCCTGTTGTCACAATATGAAACCCCGGCAAAAATGAACCAATGAACGAACATCTGAATATGACATTTCTGTCGCTTCCCCTTTATCTGCCGTCACAATATGTAAACCCCAGCAAAAATGAACCAATCAATGGGCATGCTCTTGAGTGCGGGTAACTAATACCCGCACTCCAGTTAACGCACTGTGCATGTATATGTATACGATTTAACCCTGACACATTTTCAACAGAAAGGTCTCAAAACTATGATACAATTATAATTGTCGTTTGTTGTACGTTGTAGAAAGAATTACATCCCCATGTCGAAGAGTTCATTGCAATAAATATACCAAATTTTTAAAAAAAACATTAATCTTGTCGACAGTCCAAACCGTGTACGTTACTGTAATAAAGCCATATATGTATATTAGTATGTATTCTGTTAGTTATAAAAGTATCAACCATTGTCATCAAAAGTCCAAGGAAATAGCGAAATATTAGCCATATAAATATTTTTTTCTGTTGTGTTTTTTCTATGACACAAAATGTATTAAAGAAAACTATACAGTGTCCAAAGCTTTAAACAATAAAAAGAAATATTGAAACGTAATAAATCTAACATAATTTAATCCAAATACCTGACTGTTATATTTCTTACATTATCTGTATTACCTTGCAAATGAACTGAAGAAAAATTGTTGTACATTTTTTTTAATTTGCTGAAAATAAAGACTTTCCGTACAAATGCCCAATCTTCACATTTATTACCCATAAAATATGAAAGTGTTTACTATGGTTTTCATATCTACATTTTGTTCTAGGCATAAAATTCACAAAATGTTCTTTTTTTCACCTGGCACTAGTTCACATATAACAAAATTTTGATGCTTAATTCCATCTTACTTTATAATACCACATAAACAATTCTTCTTTTTAGTTGAAGAACAGGCTCCATTTATCTTCAGCAAACCAGCTGTTAGTTTTATAAATATTTAAGCTGCCAGAATGTTTATGGTTCATTTATATTATTTATTACTTTTGATATATATGAACCTGTGTGCTTTCTCTTTCGTGCGGTGTGAATAAAAGTGTACGAGTATGAATGAATATGAACAAGACACCCAAAGCTTATTAAGATATCAATTCACATTATCCTTATTTTGTAGGGTAGTACAATGGTACAACTTAAAGAACACAACCATAAAATAAATATTACGATTGCCCTTCTTCGTTTATTTTTGAAAATAAGTATGTGTTGATTTATTTTACGAGATGCTAATGAAAAACATAACAACATTTCACATTGATATAGATTGAAGCGACACGAGTCAAAGATGATTAATATAAGTATTTTTATAACAAGAAGTTTTAAATGTGTAAAATATCAATAAACACTGTTATACGATGAAATTGCAACAACCTTTTGAAAAAAAGACAAAATAGGAGAAAACTGTATTTCCTGCTCGGTTTAGAAATGTGATACCGAAGTCATTTCTGAAAGACATTAATAATTGCATGTAAATAGGATTATTATGTATAAATGCAATTATGTATCTAAGGTTCTACAGCGTGCAATTAGGTATTCAGACAATCTTAGGTTGCTTGGTTTATATTTTGCCAATTAGAACTTGTATACATACGCCAAATATTGAGCGAAGAACAGATTACATTCAAAGCATAGTATGACATTGTTGTACAAAAAACTGTATCTTGTAGACAATTTATGTGGTAATAAAACTGTTACAAGTCTTTATTTGTCTGTCAATTACTTGGTATGGAACCAGGAAACAGAAATATATTTTATGTTAATGGGCGGGTGTGTTTTAAATCAATCGGACTGCACTTTTCACAAGACATGTTTCATTCATATATTCATAAAATAATGCTTTTTCGTAAGAATGTACCTAGGATACGAATGTAGATCGTACTTAACGTTTCTGTGTTAATATGTCAGACGCAATTAAGCTGAGCTGATGTGTACAATTATCTCTGCGACAGAATTAAAAAATACCACAGCATAACATACATGCATATTGCTAAAATATATATTTTCTAATGTTTACATGGTATGCGTATGTAAAATGGTAACTTGGTCATGTGACTTATTTATGTCACATTTCTTATTACTTTATAGCTGGACTTCTTACTTCGTGTGTTCAAATATGTTTACTCTCTTCTATCTCAGAAAACCAACGGCGTATATATGGTATTAATGTCTTCTGAATATAATAAACACATGTGATAATTCTGATATCGTGACGGTGACAGTAATTACAATGTACATAAGTATACTGGGTAACCATAGACAGATACGTGAAACACGAAACGAGTCTAATGTAATGACTTATTTTGAGGGCAAGTCACGGAAATATGTTGAATCTAGAATAGGACAATGCACTATGTAAAACATAAGTTCTAAATGTATGGTATCACGCTGTGTTGTATAATATTGACTACTTTTTTTATAATTTTTTCTAAAGTTGCAAATAGCTAACTATATTAACGTATCAGTTCAAACATACAAAAGGCACCCCAGTACTGAAAACGAACATTTAAATAACTATCGTTAAAAAGCAAACAACAACAAAAAAACAACAAAAGAACAATTTCGGTATATCTATTACACAAACTAGCAGTTGGTGGTAATTTCGTATATGTTGCTTATTGACAATCACTATTGTGTTTTTAGTCTGTTTTCCAACTGCTGTATATTTTCTCCATACTAATTAATTAAAGGTATAAAACAAATGTTTATTTGTCTATGATTAATATATTCTTTTTTTTTCTGTAAACTTGTACAACAAATCAGCTTTAGGTTGTACAACGAATGAAATTATTGTGACGTTCTTTTGACAAATACCAAAGCAGGAGAATAGACGTCTCAAAGAATACAGCTTTTACAAACGTTTGAATTACTTCTGTTGTTTATGTTATTATTTCGTTAACAACTTTTAAGATGAAGTTTATCGTCAATAAAACAGCTGTTAGTTTTATAAACATATTATCTACCGGAATGTTATGGTTCAAATTATTGTTGTTATAGCTTTTGATATATTTGTACCTGTATAATGCATTCTGGAATCCTTATGAATGAACTCTTTATCCGCTGCATTTCCTGTATAAACATATATTACGCCATTGATTACAGACAAGAGCAGTCAGAACAGCGTCTTATTGAAACCAAAACAAACATTGAAATACTTTATCAGATGATAAGTTAAGTATTTTTGGAATATGAGTACAGTTGCTGTAAATAGAGCCCCTCATATTTATAGTTCAAACCCACCGAACTAACTGTTTAAAACAGCATAAAATTAGACAATCATTATATCTTTATTTAAAGACAACGTGTTTCCAATTACTAGTACGTGAAAATGCGAATTTTGTGAAAATATGTGCAAAATAAATAATGAAAAGAAATCTCTATCATGTACCGTTTTAGTGTAATTGAATTTTATAAGTTAAGAACATTCAAGCTGATTACGTTGTGATAACGTAGTAGCATTTTTACATACTTAAATTTAGTATGTTAGAAAAAAAATACATAATATAAAGTTGTTTAAGGTTTACTAGGTTGCTTTAATTTGTCTAAATTACTTATAGAGACCAACATTAGACATTGCAATAAAAATCTCATTATTTTCAATCTTATAATTTCGTGTTCACCGGAAAAATAAAACTTCTCACTAAAAACTGAATTTTGGACTGAAAAATATATAACATTGTAGTAACGAAATTTTCCGAAAATGTTCATTTACAAAATGTGCTTTTACATATATATTCTAGGTGTAGTCTACATGAACCTGCGACTCAAATACATCGGTCTTAATTAGTCCATTTAGTAACATTATATTACTATTAGGATATTAATTTCTTTTATTTATTTCACTCTCATCAATCTTCAAGCAAAACAATCATACACATATTACAATTAAGCGTGAACAGATAAGATTTGAAGGAAATATTAATATATTAATAAGTTTAAAAATAGTGTGCATCAGAAATACCTTAGAATCTGCAATATTCAAACCAAACGTTATGGTGGCCAAATAAAAACCAACAATGATGTGAACTTTGTATTTAACTGTTGTTTTCGTCCGGTACAAGTATGATAATTGCATTTGAGAAGTCAATTTACTGCTCTCGGTATAAAATAAATCATTCATTAAAACACATTCTGTTTAGATGTGACGGGGACTGATCGTATAAAGTGTGCAAGACAATTCGTAATTCATAGGAAATTAAGACGAAGATAAATTTTTAATACAATGACAGTATCAAATTGGATTAAAATTCAAATTATGTACACATTTCCTTAAATAATGGCGTATTTATTAGTTTCTTAGAGTCATTCTAGTGAAAGAAACATCCCATAAAAACAAAGCTGTTGTAGAAATATAACAAAAGGGTGTAAGGACAGAGAGCAATTTATACAGGCAATGTATTTCATTTTATTTTAACGCTTTGCTATTCGTACATAAAACAAATTTATCTCAAGAAGCACAAAATACATTTTTGTAAGTTCGATCGAGACAAATTGTCTAGCAGTTCTCAATTTGTTTAATGACGTACGCATGATCTCTCCTAATTATTGACACTGCGGAGTACACACACAAAATATTTGCATATCAGCAATTAAGCTTGTCTCAGTGACACGTGATAATTGACACATCACAAAAAACTAATTATTCATTGGATTATGTTATTACGACGGGTCATGTTGTCAGGGTGATGGCAAGCATATCAATAAGATATGTGGGCCGAACTATTGATTACAAAGAAACGACGGTAACAAGATACAATTTGATGATATTTGCTTCATGATAATTTGCAACCATTCATAATATTTATTTGACCAATTAATGGTTTTCAATTTTTTTATTTTAAATTTATCACTATTACTAAAGATCACTCCAGTTACATGCATTATCAAGCATTTTGATAACTTAACATGTCTTTGATACAATTATAATGAAGGTAAATAATCAAACTGCATAGTAACCTTTTTGTGCTTTGCAAAGCATGATTTTCAAGTGAATGTTACAAACGCCTGTAACATTTAAATGTTTATGCTGTTTGTAAGGCAAGTTAATGGGTTTATTTCAATTTAATGTAGATGATTCGCTGTTTGAAAATATTATGTATATTAAGGTATATTATGTGGGGTGTAACAAAACTTGATAGAACAGTTGGACTATATGCTCCAAACTAAACAAAACATGGACATAAAATAGCATGCTTAGATCTTTGTTTTTTGTTTTTAAATATGTTGAAGTTTGATTCATTCAAATAATAAATAGAATGTTTTATAATTTTCAAAGTAATAAGCTTTATCTTATTCAATAAATTTTATTACATCTTCAGGTAATGAAATATATATTTTGGAATAAAGTCAAACCTATGAATAATGTGTTTTATGTTTTAGCCACTTTCAAATCCTATTGAATACAACATATGCACATTACCACTCTTAAATCATTTAAAGATAATGTAAAAGAGCAAATTATGTCACAAATTCATTTACTAGAAGAGAAAAATAGTGTTTAGATATAAACAATGAAACTGAATGTGCCTGTGTCGGTAAAGATAAATAAAAATTAGAATGCAATCAGCGTTATTCAAAAAGTTATTTGTACATTGTCTTATGCGTTTAAGCAGCTTAAGAAAATGTTTGAGTGCAACATAATATTTTATCAGTACAATAGACAGTAAACATGAAAATCACAATAAAGTATGTATAACTATCCTGGATTATGCAAGGTTTATATGATACGGTATAATAGATGTAGTGTTTAACAATATATTCTATCATGATATATGTATGATATCAACTAAATGTGATAAAAGTATCAAAACGTATGAATTATAATGAATTGTGCTAGGCTTGCAAACTGTGTCCGTTATTCATGCTTTGCACATAGGTTTTCAAAAACAAAATACATTGTACATATATTTTAAAAATGTTTGCTTATACTTTGGCTTTATAATGCATGAAAGGAGAATTTCAAGAAATAAGCATGGCGATACAAAAATCGAGTATTCATTGTTATGAAATACTAATAACATGTGAAGTCTCTACTGTAAATTTGTAAAACAAACAGCATAATCGTTGTTTCAAACTATTGTACTGACTTAAATGATGTTTTAAAGCTGTGTTAAAATTTAAATTGAGTAAAGGCAATTATTCAAGAACTTTTAAGAACTTGTTTTCTGAATTGTGTATATCAACAAAGGTGTATATGTTTACGAGGATGGAATGCAAAGGCGTTTTAGTTATATTATGTATATCGATAATTGTGTTTTTACAAGGATATTTTTTTTCTGATTGTAAAACTGTCGAAAAACTTGCTTTGAGTGTCAGTCACGTTGTACTCTTCCCTGAAAAGATAACAGTTTCGTTAATTAGTGCTATACAGCAAATACGGAAAAAGTATTTAAAAAAAATATTTATGTTAATTTTAATGAATCTGAAATCATTGGGAACGTTTGTTCATTCAATGTTTTTCATCCAGAGATCTTGAAAATATTTATCCTCATAAACATGTATTTTGTAAAGAAATCTACTCTCATTTTTAGTTGAAGGACAATCGTCATTAATCGTCGATAAAACAGCTACCAGACAATTTCAGGCTATATTCAGTCTTACTAGTGTTTTAATGAATTTTTAGAACTATTCAAATTAGTTATATATCAACATTAACTACATGTACAAACATTATATGCATTACTGACGTTCAGATGTATGAAATATTAACATTATCTTTCGATTAAATGAAGTACACATTGTTGTTCTAAATCTGAAGTGTGCAAAACCTATTGAGCTAGAAAATACTTGTATATAAATAATATTTTAGATTGTTTGCAAATTGATATATTACGTAAAATAAATGAAATTAAGCCTTTAAAGGCGTTTAACAGAAATTTACAACGTTCCAAGTTTGTCGATCCAATTTTATTTAAACGATAGTCCAAAAAGAGGCGGACTCCCTAATGAAGCTCAAAACAGCAGAATTGAACATAGTGCATACTTGTTTTGATTCATCCTGTTTATGGATGGACGGTAGTTGTAAGTGCAATCTTAGATTTGTTCATACGGCGGCGAAACGGAAAAATTGATTCTGTTGGACTGCATGTATCGTTTTAGAGAATTAATCACTCATAATAATGATGCCTGTAAATACACTGATAGATATCGTATATAGTTTTTACAATCTAAGCGCTTCTTGGATTGACTGATTAGCGTTGAAAAATCTAGAACAAGGGTGACTTTCTTAGAAGCAATTAAACCACAACATTATAATATATAAGAATAACAGACTTGGTTTGATTGGGTCTGTCCATGATCGGGAATGTTAAAAGTCAACATTCTCACGCCCCCGAGCACCGGCTTAAGCAATATAAATTCTTCAACACTTATGTACTGGAATCAGTGATCCAGAAGAGCCACAAAATAATAACAAAGATAACATTGGGCATTTATTAACCGCAATTAAACGTTGTTGAAGTCTTTGTTTCTTTCATCGATAATATTGTCATTTAAGTAAGTGATTAATTTCGATACAGTTAAAACTTTTTCGTGAGCGAGACTTAAGTGACCAATCATACATTGGAAAAATAAACAAAATAATATAAGGATACTTTAGCATTTATTTAAAACTTATGAACTTTGTTTGATCATTGTGTTTTTGTTACATAGACAATTCTACTTTTAGGAGGAGAAAAATCGACAGTTGTTATAAAACAGCTGCTAGTTTTATAAACATTTTACCTGCCAAAATGTTCTGGTTCAGTAGTATTGCTAATATAACTTCTGATATTTTTGCACTTGTATCATGCATGCATAAATCCTTATGAATAAATCCTCTATCACTGCGCTTCCTGTAAAAACATAAATATAACCTATGTTTATAGCATCAGCGCTTTCTGGAAAAATACACAAATATTGGAATAGTTTGATAAAATGTTTCTAAAATAGATAAATAAAGAATCCCTAAAGAAAGCCCAACACGGCAAAATTGAAAATGTTGCAGGCTCGGTTTGATTGAGCCTGTTCATGGACGGTACTGGAAAGTGCAAGTTACCGTCTACGCCCCCTAGCACCGGCTTAAGCAGAATTCAACCTTTAAACATGAAATGGTAGAATTTTGAATTTAGAAACATCCGCAGATGTGTTCATACGGCGGTTATCATGGAACCTTCAATGTGACATTTCCGTGCCATTCCATGAAAAGCGGTGTATGGTCCCCAAGTAATAAAAAGCGTGTGCCCTAAACGAGAAAACAATGGGCGGAACTAAATAAAATAGAATTTTGAAAGGGGATCAGAGGTTATGAAGCCTGCGTATCACAGATAGGACGTCAAAAGACAAATTTAAAAAGCAGGCAACATATCCTAAGGGTGATTCAACATTATTCAAGTAGGAAAATTCTAAGCTGTAAAATGTGTTTATATCTTAACTGATCGATTTACCGAAATGATGCTCTTAAACACTGTTATATTAATATACAATTCATTTTAAAGTAAATGAAAGACAAATCTAACACAAAAATGTCCATTCAGTATAGCTTTAATCAGTTTGACAAGAGGACGTGAACTTATGAGCTATAACATAATATGTCACATGAGAAATAAAAACGTTGTTACCTTATTTTTGGATTATTTGTTTTTCAAGCTCATGGTTGCAAAAGAAACGACCATGAAAAGAAACGACCATGAAACTTTGAGCTGTAAAATAATCCATCAGAAAGAAATATTAAGTTATTACTATTTGTTTTTCAAGGTCATTGTTGCAAAATAATCGACATCAAGCTGCCTGTGTATGCAAGACACATCATTTTAGACGACTGGAAATGTGTATAGCTTTTTAGTGTAAATACAGTGATTAGAATATGCACATTTCGAAGGAGATTTTGTATGATATAAGCAAAGCAAATCGGATCTTTCTTCATATGGAACAAAACTGAAAATATTATCTAATAATTTATCAAGGAAAGCAATTATATAAATGCTTGCTGCCATGTTCAATTTAACATTTAGGTAGAATGAAAACTGTGTCCGAAGTATGTCTGAAAATACTGCCATAATTTTGGCGACCGGAAATAATTCATTTAGTTATTTGCCCTTGAAATGATTTAAACGCAAACAATTCACGGGTGAGCAAGATCCTTATTTCTTAAGATGTAGCTTTCTTGCTTACAAGTATAATTGCATAATTTGAAATACTGGTCAAGAACGGTTTATTTATTTTTTTCTTCCTCTTTATCTATGCCTTTGCAAGTTCTCTTAAAAATGGCACATTTTTGAAGATTTTTTAACATCTTTACAAAAAGAAAAAAAAGATTTTTATACTGTTTGAAAACTTTATGCACGACTATACCACTATAAAGTTATTTGAGTTACATGTATACATAGTAAATGTAGAGAAATAAAATTATCCCCAATTTATAAGTAACAGTGCAATATCACCAACACTGTAATGTTTATACACGAAAGCGCCGTGCGTTCGTTTTGCATGTTTTTGCATTTCTACTTTACCTTCTCAAAGCGTTCTCTTGGAAGGATTTTAAGACTACACAATTATAGTGTAACATGATAAATCATCACTAATAGACAGATGATTGCACATCACAGTAAACTCTTTATTACGTTAATACGCATAGAATTAAGATATGGTATTATAGATCAAATGAAGTGTTTATTACCAAATTCCATCAAAACATATGAAATCAATTATATAATATTAGCAATAAAGGTACTAAAAACTTCGCTAATGTATGAATAACGAATTGTTACACCTACTTACTATAACTATTATGTAAGGTATGCAGTGATGAAATAAATGCACATGATAATTTACTATGATCAAAGAATTATTTTTTAGAGTAATTAAAGGACTGTTTGCGCAAAAAATAAAAGATAACACAGTAAAAAATATGTGTATTATTGTTTACATTTCTTGTTGTTTTCACATTGACCATAAACAATCGATCATGAGGATTTTAGAGCTTATACGAAAAGAAAATATACATAATTAGCTTAACCTTATCATTATAAAAAATAATTATCTGTTCTTGTCTTTGTAGCATAGATATCTTGCCTGACATTCATCGATTTGATTATCTAATTTCATTTACCGGTTAACTTGACGAAATATTAGAAGTTTGAAATAATTGATAACAAAAATCTATTTCTGAAATTCTTATATGTTTTATTTTCATATTACTATGATTACTAGTATTAGTATAAACAAAATTACTAATAAAAAAAGAACATAGAGGATGTTATGCATTTCGTTACTTGAAAGGTCATATTGGCAAAGCTGGTTTAAGTTAAAGTGGAGTCATGTCAATTTTTTACTAGATTTCAGGATTCCGATTGCGTGCACTGTCAATTATTCTGATAAACGTTTCCGAATTTCTAGTGGCAACAGGTGGAATTGCAAAAGTGACATAGCATGATAATTATGTTTGGTTCAACTTCTTGTTCTGGAAAAGGGCGATATTTATTCGGTTGTAAAACTGTCAAATACATGGTTTGAGTGTAAGTCGCTTCAACCGAGCCATGAAATAAACACATACTTTATGAATAATTGATAGTAAAGTACGCTGAACATATATACACGTATTGTACATGTATTGTTCCACTCAAATTAGTTTTCTATTAGTACACATATACACATCTGAATGCCAGACAAATATCTAGAATTTTATTCTAATCATATATCTTATACACTAAACAATTCTCATGTTGAGTTGAAAATAGGAGTCATTCATTATTCGTTTAGAAGGAGATCTGTCAGTTTTATAAACAATTTTGCTGCCAGAATATTACGGCTATTTCCTTTATTTTTTATAAATTTTGAAACATTGCTGTGTAAGAGTATACATATCTAAAAATATCTATGGAATCCACAAAAATAATGATGCACTTCCTGTATGAACATATTCAATACTGATGTTTACAGATAAAACTTTAAGATAACCTTTCAGCTTCAACAAACGTAGAAACCGTTTGTCTAGTGATTTGCTATTTTTAAGCTAAAGCGTTAGTAGCTACAAGTAAATGTATCCTCTCTGGTCTTTCCATGACTGTTCTATCAGTTGCTTGCGACAGCAAGTACTGATAAACTTCTTGACTGCCTGCCCAGGAACGATGCGGTAGCTGAACTGTGCTTTGATAAATTCAATGTGGCTTACTGCTGTAATCCGGAGTAAAAACTATCAACACCACCACCCACGGCTGTTCTATAAGGACTAAGAAAAAGAAAAGCAGAAATTTATTAAATTATACAAAAAACGTAATTAATCGAAAATAAAAAAGGATTAATCTTAGAATTGCATTTCAGCAAGCTAGTTTATGTTACAGACATGCAGACTTACTTGATATAAAGGTATAAATTATAGTAAATAAAATGGAGTATATCTAAAGTATGATGGGGTTCACGGTTAAACTTTTATTGGAATCTGCCGTTGAATATGTGCACTTATTCAACGTTCTTATCACGTATACCAAATTCAAACAGGGCAATATAATAAGTATTTGGCAATAGAGTAATTTTATGTCAAAAAAAACTTCCGTGCCAGTTTATATCTAGGACTTTTATCATAGCTGTAAGAATTCGAACGTTAATATCTAGATATTGTAAAAATGATATTGAAATCTTTAGTATATTCAAATCGTGTTTCTTTCACACAAAAAATGGTTCAGTATTTTAACTGAAAACAAACTGTATTTGCAGGTATGATATATGTATAATAACCGTTACTTTAAAAGAAGAAATAAGAACAAATACTCAAGTGTGAATAAAATACACACTTGATAGCACAATCAACAACTTGTTCAGAAAATTGTTACCATCTAGTTCATACCAATCAAAATGATATTATTGTATAATTGATATTATCAAATGTTTTGTTGTTTTATTACCCTCTGTAGAGCCGGTACAATGCCGATTGTTGCTTTTATAGCATTTTGTTTATGTCTTTGTTTTAGATAATAACATTCATTTATCCTAACTTTCATATCGGACCCATATGGCTATACTCATAATTAGTTCAATTAAAATTCATTTCAGAAGCTCCCATACGTTTCGACAAACTTAATTCCTGTTTAATATATTTACAATCAATATAGAGAAAATTTTATTGTATTTTTATGCATATTAACTATAAATAACACGTTCATAAAATAGTTTTAGATGCTGTTACAGCAAATGATAAACCAAATAGAATACCCTAGAGCATTGTCTTACTAAACAAAAGTACATAATACGTAAATATGATAAGTCAAAAGAATGTTATTTGCGTAACATTTATATAGAATTTATTAAGGATATTAGTCGGGAAATATCAAATCAAATAAGCGACAACAAAATAAAGATAAATGATATTTAAAACTTCAGTGGTTCTCAAAGGTACACATGTATTTATCTATACATAGATATGTCTCGTATCTCACTTAGCAAAATAGAAATAGTTAACTATCAGTAGTCATATGTAAAAACTTGAAAAGCACAATATTGCCTGTATGCAATATTTCAGTCATCTTGCTATTATACTCTACATTGTTTTGACTTAATTGAATTTTATGAATACATTCTTTAAACCTCATGTACATTGAATTTACATATATTTAATTGTGTAATTTATTATAAAAAGGCGAAGAAAGACGGCGCAAGAGAGCGGGGACACTTTAATATATTTGATGCAGAATATTTTTGTACAAAACCACACCAGATGTAGCGATGATTAGTATGTTATATCTTTTCATAATTATAATTTTGATTATATCATACAATCTAATCCAGGTATCAAAAGCTCATTAATTCAGGGGTAATGAATAGACGAAGTCTACTTGCACGACTTGTTTTATATTGCATGCAAAACGAAGTCAGGAATTCGTTACTGGAAAAGTCTAATAAAAGCCAAAGAAGGTGTGCTTGTGGTATTGCCAATTTCATTTGAGTTATCAGAGAGTGATGCCAATTTACTTAACATTTACAGAAAGGCGGATCAGTGAAATAAAAAGTAGTTGTATAGTTACATCTAAAAATTGTATGTCTAACTAAAATGAAGAATATAAAATATGTTGTATAGTCCAATTATTATACAAACAGTACGGTGATTGCATCTTTACATTTAGAATTTTTAACATTTTATCTTTCATAGTTCTTCTTTAATTCAAAATCCAAACTTGATCAATTACTTCAATATAGAAATTTATAAGTAGACTACGATTTTTCGGAGACATTTAGGCTATGTTATCGTGGTACAGCTAAGGAAACACCTAATATATCTATTACGTTAGATAATTAACACGTTCAGAAATAAACTTAATTGGAAATTCTTTGAAATCTCATTTTTCATTCGACATGACAATTCAATCAATCTTCGTTGTTTTACATAATAAAACTTGATTATCATACTACAATTGATCGTGTGAGGTTCTCAAGAAAATAAGCATGATCTTTTATCTCAAGTGAGATAATGTAGTATTTGATTATTTTGTTAACAGTGGAAAAACCATTGATTTTCCTCAGTTTTGTTTAATCGTTAACAAAACGTTGCATTCTTGGTTAACATACATCGAGTCTTAATGTAGAACAAGGTTCATGTAATTAATTTAGAAAAAAATGTATAATGTCGTTTCTTAAAAGAAAATCCTGAAGGTTGCTATGTTCTCATGAGCCCCTTACAAATTAAATAAAGGTCAAATCATTTTTTAATATTTTTTTTGGAGAAACAATGTCAGATACAAAACTTATGATTATACGAAGTAAATTCAAGTTTACGTAAGCTTGACAGTGAATTCCCTATATTAAGATACTTGTATGAATCTGCTGGCAAATCAGAGTAAACTGAAGCAAGTTTTTTTCTTATTTTCAAATAACATGGCCAACGATGATGTCATTCCCGAAACATTTATGACGTTGGTTAAATTGTTCGTACTTGCTCTCTTAATTTTTTTTATTATTATAATTGAAAACTAAACTTAATTTCAGCTAGGTACGAAAATCAAATAAGGTTACGACATAAACTTAAAGGTAAAATGGGGTAAACATGAAAGTAAGTAATTGAATAACTTTATAATAATTGTAATAAGCTAAGCATGTTGGAGATTTAATACCGCTTAATATCTGGAAAAGCACCGACTTAAGCGGTATTCAATTCTCAACACTAATGCGTTAGAATTAGCGATCCCACACATTTCCAAAATCACCCCTGAACAAACCCATAAATTACATACAATATTATAAACATTTGCATACATAATTGTAACACCATATTTTTTAACTGTTTCTTAACATACGCGAACATTTGTATATTTCGTATGTAAGGATAAACATTTGTTTATATATATACTTACATACGAATGTGTACTTTGTCATTATAGAGTTTGTAACTTTAACATCGGTATATTCTTACAAACATACAAAGCTGTTTGAAATGATCAACTGTTTATACGAAGTTGCTGTGTTTATGCTCTTGAATTTTGAAGAGAAATGTGAAAAATATCTATATTATTTGAAATCAAGTAAGTAATACTTTTTTTCAACATGCTTATCATTGTGCTAAGAAATTCAAAAGCAGTTAAGAAGCACTGAAGAAAAATATGCGAAATTCTCTTTCAATTTGTTTTAGCTATTGTTTATTGAAAAACATTAACGTTTACCACTTAAACATGGTAAAGTGTTTATAAAATATCTGAACAATTTGTCATTAGTTAAATCTCCTAAGATCACTTGAACTTATGTAATATGTTTTGCTACAGTGCAGTTCTAGGTTTTAATGGAAATATCTACATTATCCGTAAATGCTACATGTACAGCATAATACGAAATGTTATCCAAATATCGTTCAAAGAAATAGAATCAAGTGTCCAGTCAAGTCAATTCTTTTTTTTCCGAAAAACATATACATGTTCATCACCAAGTAACATTTTGGCGGTACAATACAAAGTACAGATAAGCATTGTACAGTATACGTTTTATTTTAGCATTTTTGTAAAACAGTTTTTGTAATATTTGAAAAGAAAACTCAAGAATATCGTTAATGAATTAGGCACTTTAAATTGTTGGAAATCTTAGCAAGAGTGTATTAATAAGACCACAAAACGAAAAAACCAAAGCACAAAAAATTAAGAAAAACACTTCAAGTTACTGGAAAATTTACAAAATTAATGCAATCGTAAAGAAATAGAAGTATAATGATACTAGTATTCAATTTGAATCTTGTTTTCATCAGAACAATTCTAGGAACTAGAAACAACAAAAGGCCTTAATCTAAATGATAAAAATTATTAACAATTAGAAATAATAACGATTTTTGACGACAACTTTGAAGAAGCAAAGCTTGGCAAATAAAAGTATTTTCTTAATACGATAATTGTGCAATATTCTCAAAAATTGTCCTCGACGTAACGTTTTTGAAATAAGTCTTAAAAAACCTTAAGTGAATGATTGTGTTTTTTTTTCTATGATTTACATCTTCTGTTTTTGGTTTATTTTGGAGTAAATCGTAAAACTGAAATAGTCATATTACGACTTTCAGTTTGCCTTTATAAATGAGGCATGACTTGGCACGCATTATTATAGTCTCGTGCTGGTACTTTAATAAGAAACACACACTTTCGGGATGTTATCCACTTAAGTTTCCATATAACCTTTCCATTTATACCTAATAAAGAAAAGCTGCACAACATTTCTAGATTACAATCCAAATTTTGTCTACAATCCTTAATATGATTGTAGGGCTTTAATTGGAATGTGTATCAGCCAACATAATTATGTTTGAAAGGTTACGGTACTGTTATGGTAACTCTTTTATTACTAAGAATTATTTTCTTAAACTAAATTGAAATAATTGAGTTAAAGTTCAAATCTTAAAATACATAGATCGTGATTAATCCATTATCTTTGTTTTACTATATACAATGACTAATTTATTTTTCATTTAGATCTTAAACAAATAGTCATTTGAGGGACTAAAAGCATTGGCTTATTAATCTTAAATAACTGTTTGGTTATTTACTTCACAAATAGCGCGTTTTGCGGTAATTGCTTGTTTATTCCAAGTAACACAATTTTCATTATAACATTAAAGTGTAGTATAAATCAATGAATAAAAATACTGAATTGCTCTTACTATGATTTAAGACCTAGCATAAATGGTATGATATTTATTATAATGTATTTGCTTATACCTTTTTTCGCTAAGCCGGCAAAATACCTGACCCCAATGTTTACAACTGCAACTCCTTAATGACGAATATCTACGTATTGTTTGATAAATCCATTTACAATATGCTACATCATTTATTAGTATTTTATACGTGATGTTGAAATGAACACGCTGATTAAAACGATAAAGTTTGCCAGAGTCACTTGTTATAGTTAACGACCCCTGACTGATGCCGGGCGTGTATAATATAACAATATTGAAAAATACTTAGTAGATGCAACGGATACTCAATTAAGATCATAAATATGAAGAAAAAAAATCATATTTGAGAATCCAACAAAACACACGATCCAATCTGATATAGATATATATGCATTTGCATGTAAGATCAAAAGTATTTTAACTAAAAAAGAAAATAATTTTTATTTATTAATAAAATTTCTGGACTTTTTTTGTTGTTTATTGTAAGAAAAACGTCGAATAAATAAGTTTATATATATAGATTTTGTCTGGATTAAAAGGCTAACTTTATTTGGGAAAAAACCCTATAAAAGTGGGGAATGTTCGATTTGATTCGATTTTAATCACAACAATTAAATGAAAGTCGTCATTTTCTACATACAAATGTATTCACTTATCCCCGACTCATCTCGTTTGAACTCGGACATACCTTTTTGAAAATTTTAGTATTGCAATTTAGTAAGATCAAGTTATCATCAAAAATTATAATTTTGTTCCCAACCAATTACGATAATTCCACACACCAGCACGGGAAACGTAATACATTGACAAGCTAGTATATATACTTTGTAATGTGCTTAACTGTTCATATTTGTACCAGATACTTGTAACGTGACATAGCTCTTTATTTCTCCATTCATTAATGTATGTAGTAACTTTCTGCATAGTAACTTTACAAAATTTGATTTGCTAGCTAATAACTTTAAGCAAAAATAAAAATAAAAGCGAAACAATATTAATTATTAATGAAAATAAGATTTCCATTGCTACTACGGCTATTAGAATGATGTTGATGATGATTGTGCTGTTAATGATAATTATATCAATATTGCATACACGTCTAAGAAATAATTGTAGTAATTTAAATAACGATTTATATAATAACCATTTGCGCGAAGACCCTTTTTGTCAATGTGATATTGTGATTGAAAATGCCGAGCATTTCTTTTTCAAATGTAATCGTTACGTCGAACAACGAATAATACTCTTTCGAGAAACTCGATCTTACCATCCATTAAACATTGATACACTATTGTTCGGTCGTGAAAATTTAGAATACGAAGATAACGTTGTCATTTTCGAATCAGTTCAAAAATTTATCAAGACAACTCATCGTTTTGATAATATTTGACTTTTCATTTTGTGTTTATTCTAAAATTCGTCAATTACATTGGCTTTTTTGTTCTAATCTAACGTTCTTAAATAACATTATTCATTACCAATCTTTCCCCAAAAACCAAACTTCAACAATTTTAACAACTACAGTGAGATCGGGATGGCAACCTGTGGATGGATCGCACTTCAAAATCAAAACTGTACATTAAATCTTAATGAATAAATGAACTGTTCAAAAATGAAATACATATTTTTAAGTTTATATGCATGTTTAAATAATCATTGTTGCCTTAAAGTATTTTCTTTTGTAAAATTAATTTCTGGGAAGGGCTTAATCTAATGTTGTGAGAACTTGTTGCCCAACCCATTTGCATTTTGATATATATACTTTATTTGTATGCTATATTTGTAAACATGTATTAAATGCAATAAAATATGTTTAAACTTAAACTAAATGATAATTATGGTGATGATACTGTTGCTGCTACTTGTGTAAGCATTTTAATAATTGAGCCGCGTCACGACAAAACCAACGTAATGCGTTTGCGACCAGCATGGATCCAGACCAGCCTGCGCATTCGCGCAGTTTCTCTACTTCTTATAGAGTTTGTAAGCGATCAGCATAGATCCTCATCAGACTGCGCGGATGCGCAGGCTGGTCTGGATCCATGCTGGTCGCAAACGTACTATGTTGGTTTTGTAATGACGCGGCTAATATATACTTATATACTATTTATATACTTATTGCTCCTATATTTCATATTTAAGCATTTCAGTAACCTCAAACTTTAAATTTTATTTCGTCAAAACGATATACAGATAAAATAATTCTTATACGAGTTGCAGAACGGAAATCATTAATTCATCATAAAACAGCTGTAGGTTTTATAAATATTTACGCTGCCAGAATATTATGATTCAATTTTAATATTATTGTAGATTTATAGACATATGTACCTGAATGTACTGTCTAATATAATCCGTGTAAATCAGTCCTGTGTTAATCAATATGTATAACACATTTTGTTTTAATTATTTTGGAAAATTTTACGTTTCCTCCGTGTAAATCGGAAATAATCGTTCCACAAGACGACCCATGTTTGATTGGTAACCGTTTTACGTGTATATTAGACATCTTTATCAAAGGCAATATTTGTAATAAAATATAAATGATTCATGTTGTTAAATTGCAGAAACAACTTCTTGACTTTAAGCTGATAACAGGAGTAAATGATCTTTAATTATACGAAAATATACGGTACATGGGTATATTTACTTACAAGTGAATGTATTTCATATAAAATTAATTGTAAAGGTTGTTTTGAATGATATTGCCCTTTATATATCTAGTTATTTTTTTCTGCTGCAAACAATATTAATTTCAAGAGTGTTATAATGAAGTTTTTTAAAAATATTTTGTAGCATTCATTTCAAGTTATGAAAACATGTTATATCTTACAAAATACGAAACATGCCAACTCATGTTTACTAAATGGGATTGTTTGTTGAACGAAGGTGAAATTTCGATGCTGACTTGAACACTCATACGTGATATTTCCCCCTCAAGTACAGTGTATTTCTCTTTCAAATAGGAGTACTACAAACAGCATTTCAAATTCAGCAAAACCCTTGGTGCTGGCTGATTGTCTGACAGTTTTTTAATTTGTTCAATGACGTTTGCATGATCTCTCCTAATTACTGATCATGTGGAACAAACAAGATATTTACATATCAGCAATCAAGCTTGTCCCAGTGACATCCGCAAATTGACAGATCGTATAGGGCTAATTATTCAGTAGCTTTAGAAATCACAGAGGGTTTTGCAGTCGTATTAGTAGTATACATGCCGATAAAAAATGTTTAAATTGAGTTCAAAGTTATAAAAAGGTCACATATATATGTCGAGAAGATTAGATTAGCGCATATTTAACGAGAAACTAGTCAAAAGAAGCAGTCAATCTGGAGAGTATTTTTTTTATAAGAATCAGAACGCGTATTGTATAGGAACAATGTATTTTTTTTAAACTAACAAGCTACATGCAAGACATATCTTAAACGGAATGCTTAGCTAAAATATCATTAAATATTAAATTGTCAAATGTGCATGTCCAGCCAAAACAATTCGTCATAAAAAGCATTGACTTTGAACAAGAAAAAAATATATGCAGGTGTAACTTATTAAATACTTTGCAAACATGAACAAATGTGAAATTAAGATGAACTTTTCTCGTTGGAGATGTTGGTATAGCTTCTATAAAACATTTTCCTATTAATGACTTTTTGCCTGGATTATGCATTCTTTCTTTGCTCCTTCAAGCCTACTCAGTTTCCTACTATGAGATCTTGGTAAAAAATAATAAATCATTTTATACTTGTCTTAAAATTGTGCATCATAGTAAACATTTGCCTATTATTTTGTTACTGCAAAATTGCACACACAGATTTTCATCGATTAATTGAAGGTATTATCAATTAATATCATCATTGCATATGATATAAATTATATCATTACATTAATAATGAATGGTATTAAAAGCTTCACTTATTAAAGAAAATAAATAGCAAGAATCATTTTAGATTTATAATAGATGTCTGCCTGATGTTATAATTGATGTTTGATTGATTTCTGTTTTGATGTGAGTATTGGTGTGAAAATAAAAAATTCATCTATGCATGCCAATAATTTTAAAAGTTTACTTATCCTCTAGACGGAAAAAAATCATGAATAAATGAAATATTAAGGATAAGAGTTATGTAATTTAAATGTTCCTTATGTATATCAGAAAGTTAAAGGAAGCTCGAATGTAATAAGACTTTATTTTGGTAAAGTTCCGTTCAGTTTTTTAAGGCTATACTAATTAATGTCCTACTTTGAAGGTTACATTATCACTGCAATATGAACACATCTGCGGATTTTCAAATGTTTTAAATACTGCTTAAGCCGATGCTAGGGTTTTGCGTGGATAGTAGCTTGCACTTTCCAGTATGTTCATGATCAGGCTCCATCAAACGTTGTGGACTTCGAAAAGATTGCCATAGTTTAATGAAACCAATCATATAATACTTTAACCACTCAATCTTGATATTTGGGTTTGTAAAATACAGTCCAAATCTCATTATTCATCAGAAACGATTTATTATCTTTTTTCATGTTTACATAATCTAAGCTAATTATTTTCCCACTTATATCTTAGGAAAATAATCGTGTGAGGCGCTAAAGAATATAAACATGATCATAAATCTAAAATGTGATAATGCAATGTTTGATTATTTTGTTAATCATATAGAAAGCTCTGTAATTTCCTGGCTGTATTTCACGATTATTTAGTGTAAGATTATAGACGTGCATTACGCTATATTTGATATTATTATATGAACTAAATATAGCTGCCATTTCATTGGTCCAAACAGTAGTCAACAGAACTTTTTATAAACTCATATTCACTGGGTGTAGTATCACATTCACTGGCTGAATTGAATTTTCCTAGTCTAAAAATAGATTGAGACTCGTATTCAATGATCATACACCGTAGACTGTTAATTACACGTGTAAATTAAAAAAAATAAGTGTCGCTTTTTGTTCTTTATGGCATATTTCTCGATTAAAATACCATTACTTACTATTATACTTAAAGGCTACACCGCAATGATGAGTATAAAATTGAATTATTTTTGTATGCGCAGCGTTCGCGTACCACTCGTTGCACGCCTAACACGTGCGTCCTTTTTCCCGCGCTTCAACGAGGTAAAATTTGTACATGTATATAAGGTTGTACATTTGTGTTTTTTTTTAAATTCTTAGCATATTCATATAATAAAACAATTATTGACTAGTGAACCATTGAATATGATGTGATATTCACCGGCAGAAAGTCATATTGACCTCGGCTATCGCCTCGGTCAATATGTCATCTGCCGGTGAATATCACATCATATTCAATGGCTCACTAGTCAATAATTGTATAATATTGCATACCTTTAGTTAATGTTTTGTTTTCATTGGTTTAAAAGCTTTCAATAAAGGTCGTAAAAGAACCCATAGACTTGTTAAATGCCATTTGTCCTACTGATTGTTATAAGGATACAATTTATATGAATTAGTTTAGTCAAGACATTATATATTATCAATATAACTACTTTTGTCCTGTTTGCTTTTACGGCGCACGAACACAACTAAGTTCATATGGTGCGGAAATAGGAAATATGATTTTGGCTAACCTCGGATGTTGCAAACTTAAAGCAAAACCACCTCACCTGCTGGAGCCAGGAGATACATATACTCGGATTATTCAATAAAAATGATATACATTGACGTGTTTACAAGAATCAGTTATTTCATTGAAGTTTGTCTCATTTTAATTTATGTATTGGTATAAGAAAACCTTTCCTGCCAGTGTTTAGTTGGTTGATAACAACCTGAACGTTTCCATACGGAATGATAAACATTTAGTGAGATAGATTTCATTTCATTGGTCAAAATGTTTTTAATCTGTAAAGAATGCCAGTCGTCTAGATATTATCTGTATTAATACGTATGATATGTCCATTAGCAATATGCTATATCATTTATAAGTATTTTATATTATGATGTTGACAGCAACATGCTGATCAGAAAGATAATTGATGCCTTAGTCACTTGTTATAGCTAACGACCCCCGACCAATATGGGGGTATGCATAAAATATCCATCTTGAAAAATACTTAATAGAAGCATCTGATACCTAATTTCTATCAGACATATGAAAATATCGTTTCTAAGCATTCCATCAACTGTACAATGATTAAATCAAATCAGTTAGCATTTCCACTATATTAATAAATATATACTTCATTATAATTATATATGATTTATAAATACACGATATGTTTTAAGCTAAGGGTATAGGCAACTTCCTTGATAAGTTTGTTAATCAATTTTGTTTTTGATAAGTATAATGAAATTCGTTTGAAGTATAAATAAGCAATGAAAGATAAGGTAATTTCAAAACATTCTTTAGTGAATAAAAATGAGGAGATAATTTGACATAAATTAATTACAAGATTTTAAATAACAGTCAATATATTTTGACAAACGGGACTTGGAATTGTAAAACAGATGATTTAATTATTTAAACTATGTTATGAAACATTTTTACCTAATTTATCCTGAAAATGCTAGTTTTGATTTCAAAGACGCATGTACTGTAAAAGTTTCAGAGATGAAACACATTTGTGACATTAATGGCTTTTGCTTTTTTGACAATTAGTTATGATATAGTGATTTAGTATTTTGTAAAGAAGTAAAAAAACAACTTCATTTACATTGTGCTTCTTTTATGACTAATTATGAGTAAGCGTAACTTTTCTTCTAACATCGTCTAAATTATTTAGAAATATAAGACACGTGTTTTCTTTTCTTAAGAGCATATATTGTACAGTAGCCATTTCGGAGCCTTAATGTGCCTTTAAGTTTATTCGTAACATATACTGTGAAATATGTCTTTACATTTTAAAGGCATTTACTATCACCTAGAATCAAGCCGTGTCTAAACATTCAGGAACTAATATTCATTTCAAATGCTCTATTTAATGCAAATTATGGATGCTTAAACAAAAAATATCATTGGTGATACCTTTACCACTAATAATACATCAATGCAGCATTGTTTTAATACTCGATAATTATAAGTCTTGTTATGTTAATTTCACAAAGAAAAACTGGAGCTCTTGAAGTATATTGGTATTCAGTGTGATTATAATGAATTACTAGTATTTGCTACGGTCATTAATCGTCATGAAACCGATATGTACTAACACTTTATATATGTATAAGACTCAGTCATTCCAAGTCTACAATGCCATCTCTGTCGGCATTGCTCGTAATCCATTACTTCATATACACGCCTTTTAACGCCTTTTTCATCCCCCCCCCCTTTTTGTTGTCTCAAATGATGAAGAAATGCCTTATTTAGGCCCCAAACACTTGTTTTTGTTTGAGAAATGTTGTTAAAAAAAGTGACCTCTTTTTCGGCGCGGCCCCCCAACCAAAAGATACATCAGGGGGTTGCCAGAAGGGGGATGTGCCCCCTTCTGTTTGGGGTGTTTGAAGGGGGGCGGAGTCCCCCTCATCGCCAAGAAAATTTTGGACTTGTGAGAGGCTGTAAATGACCCCAGATTGATCATAAGGTAACGTGTAACCAACGCTGAAAAGCATTTGACTCTGTCTCAATCCATTGAGAAGTTGCAGCACTTTGAAATCAATTTTGATGGAAAAAATCAATGCAAAATAGTGATTTTTGGCAATTTTGAGATGTCCCCTCGTTGCCATGGTAACAGAAAATTTAAGCCTGAGCATGTTGTTGCAAGGGCAATAGTCCAGTCAACATTTGTGCCAAGTTTGATTAGTGTTGAAGCAGTTTTTATAGTATTATAGCAATTTGAACTTGTAACGGGAGACTTTTCAATGAAAACAGCCATTTTTCACAAAATGCTCATGAAGTAATGGGTTAATGAAAAAAATAAAAAAATCTACAAAACAACAATTTTTCATCAAATTTATATGACAGGCCATGTTTAAACATGAAAAAACGCGATTTAGGGTCATTTCAAGTATTTTCATCATTTTCTGTTAACCCATTACTTCATATACACGCCTTTTAACGCCTTTTTCATCCCCCCCCCTTTTTGTTGTCTCAAATGATGAAAAAATGCCTTATTTAGGCCCCAAACACTTGTTTTTGTTTGAGAAATGTTGTTAAAAAAAGTGACCTCTTTTTCGGCGCGGCCCCCCAACCAAAAGATACATCAGGGGGTTGCCAGAAGGGGGATGTGCCCCCTTCTGTTTGGGGGTGTTTGAAGGGGGGCGGAGTCCCCCTCATCGCCAAGAAAATTTTGGACTTGTGAGAGGCTGTAAATGACCCCAGATTGATCATAAGGTAACGTGTAACCAACGCTGAAAAGCATTTGACTCTGTCTCAATCCATTGAGAAGTTGCAGCACTTTGAAATCAATTTTGATGGAAAAAATCAACGCAAAATAGTGATTTTTGGCAATTTTGAGATGTCCCCTCGTTGCCATGGTAACAGAAAATTTAAGCCTGAGCATGTTGTTGCAAGGGCAATAGTCCAGTCAACATTTGTGCCAAGTTTGATTAGTGTTGAAGCAGTTTTTATAGTATTATAGCAATTTGAACTTGTAACGGGAGACTTTTCAATGAAAACAGCCATTTTTCACAAAATGCTCATGAAGTAACGGGTTAAATCAGATGCTTATACCAGAAATAACTCAACTTAAAGACCGTAAAACAATATATTAATATTGAATATCATTTTCATTTGCTCTTGGAATGATCGCAAGGCCCATTCACTTGATTCGAGTAAACAAAACAACTGTAAAAAACCATATGTTCAGTATTCAATGCAAAGTTTGGCGTCTGTTTCTTGTAAATAACTAAAGAGATTGAAAGCAATATGTACACATAATTATTTCATTTTACTGCTAAAATACCTTGACTTGTTTACTTTAGAAAATAATATTTTATTCAGACAATCTGTCATTGCTAAGTGGCAATATAAATCAGATATCATTATTGTCTTATTCAATAAATTGATCGATAAAGTTTTAGTTATCAAATTCAAAATTAGAAGCCAAAGATTAGTTTGAAGAATTTAAAAGGTCTAACAAATTATTGAATAAGTGCATACATGTTTTTGCAAATTATTTTTTACATATCCAATTTATGTCGCTTACATTTTATAATGTTTAATTTTAAAGTTGATTGTTATTTACTTTTCATTTTGTTTAAATACTATTAGATCACAGATGTATTATATATCTTTGACTTCGGATAACCTATGCCGAGTTTTTCAAGACTTATAATTTGACACTGTTTTTCATGTAAACATTTTCTGTTTGTTACAATGCTAAGAGGTCCGGACAGTAGATTCTGTTTAGTACATTTGTCTCGGTACTCTTGCAATCAATCCGAGTTTGCAATGCTGTCAATTTTGCCGTTTATACGTTCTTTAACATTTCCATGCTACCTATTTTCTTATCTAAAACTTACTTTCCTATGTCTATATACAAACATTATCCGTGATACCAATAAATGATATGCGAAGGATTGCAATAAATTTTCCTATGTCAATTTGCGTAGATGCATGAAATATGTGCGGTAGTAAGACTAGATATGGACTATACAATATATCCTTGTAAAATTCTCTTTAATGTCAGACGTTGGTATGAAAATGTTGCAGCAAATTTCTCGAGATATTATATCAATACATATGATTGAAACTTATGGTATAGATAAAATTATCAACAGAACAAAAATAAATTAGAGTAAATTTACGAAGTTCTTCAAAAATGTTATGATTTGTAATCTTGTACATGATGATTTTGTTATGTTATTTAGTGTCTTTATTTTATTCTCTTTTCAATTTAATGATAATGTAATTATAATTGATCAGATTCGACTATGTCATTACGCTAAATAAAGAAACTTATATTTCTATAATTGTGAAATTGATAGTTTGTACTACTTATGTATGATTAAACTGGTTACGCACTTATTGCATAATGTTTGAAAATGCACTTATCAAGTTCTTAATATGAACAGCGTAGCTTTACTACTACTTTTTAAAACACTTTCCAAACTGTAGATTTAACTGGAGATATTTATTCATCCGACGGTAGAAGTCCAAACTGGAACACGAACCCTAGATTCTGCATAACAGTATCACAGTAAACCAACTGACATTTTGTATTAACGACGGAATGTGTTATGTTTTTCTTACTTGAAAATGCAATAAAATTTATTTTATATTTCAAATCATTGTGAAAATATAGTTTTAAGATATAAAACAGTTTTATTTCAACATAAATTTAAGCTTGCATCTGCTTCACTTTGATTTTTATTGGAAAATAGAAATTGTTCTATAAGTATTATTACATCTTAGTACAATATACAAATTGATTTTCAAAACCGGGACATTTGGAAAAGCTTCATAATGATTTTATGGATTATATTTACCCGGAATTTGTAATTGTCTAAGCGTTTTTGTTATACAAACAGTCTTTCTCTAAAATATGTTGCATTTAAAAATGATCTTTTGAAAAATGTATACATTAATAAAACATTGAAGGTGGTTATTTTGATTTATTCTGTCACGTAGCTAGCTGACTAACATAAGTCATCACGTGACGCCCTAACTAAATTTGATGTGTAAACGTTGTCTTACAGTTATGACACTTATTGCGGTAAAATGTATTTATTTGTTTCGTTGCGCATGTGATTGATATCAAAACAAGTAATGTAATTGTTTGAATTTGCGATACATATTCTACTTTAAATATATTGTTTATGTGCAACCAATACTTTCTCTTAGCTATGACGACGCTGAATGTTATAGCGTGTCTTATGCTCACAAAGCGTCGTCGACGTTATCATCATTATAATCATTACTATCATCATCATCATAATCAAAATGATTATCAACAACAACAAATAATCATCAGAATATCTATTATTTATTTTCAGTTTCTGGGTCAAAGGTAAAATCCCCGGCACAACTTCCATCTTTTAAAGATACACAGTCAAGTTACACATTTCCAGAGGGAGCGTTGGCAGTTTTATACTGTTCCATACAAAACCTGGGGGCCAGAACAGTACGTTGTTTTGTTTTCTAACGTAATTTCTTTTAATTTTATGAAAATATCTTTATCTGGTGTCTATGTATAACCGATAAACTCTAGGCGTACAAGGTAAAACAGCAGCCATATTTTCAGACAACTGGTTCGGCCTTTTCAATCGAGGTCAACCTCTTAGTCATGACTGTATAAAATGAAAGAAATAGTGCATGTTCTATATCTAAACCGATTGACGGGAATTAAAAATTTATTGTAGCATTATAATAAGACAACGTGCAAAATATATGTCCTGGCTTTCTCGGATCAACATTGGCTCCCAAAAGAGATAAACTTTAAAAAAACAACCACATTTAAGTCTTATTGTTTCACAATTAATGCCAATTCTAAAATGTTTGGCATAAAGAATTGCCTTATGTACATACAATAATTCTTTAACTCACTTTAATGGTTTTAAAATGTCTCCGTCTTAGAGTGAATTGTACCGTATCTTATAGATGCTTAGTAATAAACATATCTTAAAGTTCATCTCCTCTCCCATTGCTGAGAAATAAGATATGGCATGCTTGATCAGTTTAACCTATCCCGGTTTACAATTACTTAAAATAAAACACATCTAAGTCTACATGCGTCAAATTAAAATGACAGAGCTTAGATATTTTGATATTTTGCACGGCAAGTTGATTAGAATAGAAAAAAATCTGAATCCCTAAAGAAAGGTCAAAACGACAAAATTTTAAATGTTGCAGGCTCGGTTTAATTGACTGTACTGGAAAGTGCAATTGTTGTAATATTTAGTCTTATGTTAAATGATGTTTTGTTCGATAATGACAATAACACTTCATTTAATTCTACTACTAACTCCTATTGTGTGTAGGCATCTTTCAATTATGGTTCTTGTACGCTTCACATATATCCCTTCCTCATTTTCGAGTTTCTGTATGGCATAATAGGTTGTGTGGCGTAAAGCAACGTATCCTAATCCGCTAACTGTTGGAAAAATGACGTACGTTCCAGATGATCGTTATCAGGTCCATCATATACCAGACAAAGAAGAGTGGAACCTGCTTATAAAAGATATTCAACACAACGACTCTGGAATATATGAATGTCAAATCAGTACAAAGGAAAAATACATTCGTAAACTAATACGGGTTATCGTAGTGGGTAAGACTTCCGTTAAATAAATAATCATAGTTTAAATACCGGTATATCACATTTATTTATGATAGAATAATCAAGTGTTATATAGAGATGAATTCGTATTAAAGTTTCAAATTTACCCGGAGTTAACATTTTGATGACCTCGTAATAACTTATTAGTATGTTAAATTTTTTCTCAAAAGTAAAATTATTGTCTTTATCAGCTCCCGTAAAATAATTTATATATTTTATAATTTAACTAATGTTGTAAAAGGTTATTTGACGACTTCTCGGCTTTACTGTTGAAATACCCCAGATGCCCTGTCGTACATTCTTTTCGTCTGTCGATTTTCCGATAAATATTTTTAACATTAATCTCCAAACAGAGAAATGAGTAAGAAAAACGAATGATTTGAGAGAAGAGTAAAATGTTAGTCTCAGTATCGTAAAATCGTAGTATGACATACGACAATTAGAAAATAGTTAATACAATTAATATTTATGCATTAAATTTAAATGTCTCTTTCTATATTTTCAGACAGACCATATGCAAAGAGAGGTAATTTTGACTTGTATTTTTAAGAATAGGTGTTTGTAAAGCTTTATTTATAAATAATATTTGTTAATAAAAGATAAATATTAAATTTAAATCTACCAATAATGTTTTATAGGCAGGGACTTGTTGATAAATGTGTTCCTTTGAAATATTAAAAAGACAGCTTATTTAATAGTTATTTACATTTCTGCCCGTATTAGGTCTTAATAGTTTTGCAAATTTATATCCAAAAGATAACTTTATAATAACATGTGACATAGATAAAGCAAATCAAATCATTCAATGTTATGATTGCTTCAGAACTGCTATGAAAAGTAAAGACAATACTGTTAATACATTAAAGGGAATTTTGGCACAATGTATCCGATACTATGATTTATAAGAACTTTTAGCATGACAATCACATGAACAGTTATCTTATTTTTCCTATTTTACACGTAATTTTATGGGCAAAGTGAAACGTTTTGTCTAATTACAGACATCGTGATAACAGGACGTCAGAAAATGAAGAAAGGTGAAACATTACTGCTATCTTGTAAGGCTACAGGTGGGAAATCTGCACCAGATGACCTTGACTGGATCAAGGGCAATAGGAAACTTATATCAGACAAGTCTGGAAGAATAAACATTACAAAACACATATCATATGTCACAAATACTATTATTAGTAATTTGACAATCAAACAAGCAGTAGCAAACGATGCCGGGACTTATGAATGTAGGACGACGGACTCCATGTCGAGACAGTTTAGCGTCGACGTCACAGGTGAAAGTTCGGATAAAGATAAAAGTAGGTATTAAGGGGTAGCGACATGCATGCGAGACTGTAAACACATTTTTCATTTTTCATTTTCTGATGCAAAACTTCTCACATGCTTATCATTATTTCTATAGAAATTAAATTAAGATATTATCAAATTATATAATTTATTATTATATATGTTTTTGACATGCTTAATATACATTGAGTTATACATAGGTACTTAGAAAATGCAAATTGTATACACTTGCATTGTATTGATGGCCATTTGGCGAACTCTTTCGCATCCCAAATACTTACCTTTCTCATCCAAAATCATCAACATCATGAAACTCATTTCTTTTCGTATATGTAGTTTATGTAGAGGTTTTCTTTATTCGAATGTAATAAATAAATTGAACAGTTACATCATATTTGTGATATTGTTTTAATGTATCTGAATTATCAATTTTTTTGTCATTTTCTTTTTCGAACGTCAAAAACACATGTTGATTTTTGATGATACTTTTAATCATTGTTAAAACCAATATCGGAAATTTTACAAAATGTATTTAGGTTTTGCAAAAGGCATTTTCAATAAATAACAATCGACGAAGAAATTGATAAGTAGTACTAATAAGTAGATTTTCACAAGCAAAGAAAAACGTTATTTCCTTTGCATACAAATGATTCAAATATTTTGGCGTTTACCTTTTGCCGTGTTCTATCTGTTGTAGGAACGATAACACAGCACGCACCTGCAACCTCGTGTGCTACGACGTCAACTGTTGTGCTCTACGTATTTGTTTTCTGTGTACATTGCTCATTTAGGTATAGACGAGTGTTACAACTATTGACAACAATTTTCAAATTCTGGATTGTGTTAGCACATTCAATCATGACGTGAGATTGTGTACCAGAGGCTAGGAAACGTAGAACATACACGTGTACTCGGCAGGTGAAATTATGATAATTTTCTGTATTCGTTTGGATTGACGTAACAGAAGTGGCAAATGCACGTTTGATCGTGTTTATTGCGTAGATAGTAAAGTGCTCTTGAATTAATTGATCTTTTATTGCATATGAAATGAACGTGACCTTGATCGGCATTTGTTCATCTAAGGGTACTGATCTACACTATTACATGTAGAATAACCTCTCATTTTGAAAGTACTTTTATCTTTTCGCTATTACATTCATCTGATTATTGATATCATTATATGTTGATTGTTGATTTCTCTTTTTTCATAGTGTATTTTAACCATTTCGTTTAGTAATTTCAGTAAACTCATTTTCATTTCAATGTAAAATTTAAAGTCGATGAGGTCATGATTTGATTTTTTCACATACACAATATTGAACTAGAGGGCTTAATGTCACTTTGTAAACAAATATGTTGTACATGTAGTACAACAGTCACACAGACCACTAAGTAAATTAAATGGCATTGTTACTTACTGTATCGTTATGCTGTATGCTACATATTATTAGGAATTTTACAATATAACACTGAAAGTGTTTTTGTTTTGTTTTTATCAATGTTATAGTTTTCAACCATAAATATTGATTTCACGTACCGATAAACTATCAGATTTATTACAAGAAACAAATTCATACTATTTCAGAATTAATCACCGAGTAAATAAGTTCGTCAAATGTTTCATACTTGATATATATTTAGTTTATATATTGCAAGAAAAAAGTACATTATGATGCGTACAAAAGACGTGTTGTTAACAGGGCGCACAACTTATTTTTCGCTGTTGGTCTTATATGATCTAATACATTATATTATTTCACGGGTTTTTGTTATTTTGATATATTTACGGATGTATGTATATGACGCTCGGTTTAAAAATATGTATAATTTGTGACAATAAGAGTGTTTTAAAATCAAGCACCGTTGTTTGGTTGTATATACTATTTTATAGAAAAATACAATATGAAATAAATTATGTTTAAATTATTGTGTTTCCTTATTTGTTAGTGAGAAATGGTTTTTTCTTTTTGGTTTTGTTTGATCATTTCAGGTAATCAAATGCACATTAAATCAGTCCTACATTTTGTAATCATTTAAACAGTGTGATAAAAATCAGTTGGACGTCAGCTCATCACTGTTGCCTAATCTTACGGAAAATCATACTGCCAACTTGTACAGTAGAAAGTCTCGATATGCCAATGTAAAGTAATTAACAAGGTTTAAAACATGATTATTAATATTTTCTGCTTTATTACTTTGTATTATAGTTAAACTATAATTTAAAAGTAGAACATTTAAGGATACTGAGTGCGTTCATGTCACAATGTATGACACTAATATTCTTACGGAGTATCTGTATATTTCTTGTATGAACGGATATTCTTCCGTAAATAAATTTATTTTGCACTTGATTGAGAACAAAGTTATGCCACGTTGATTACAATGTTTTAGCCTGTGTGAAATACAAGTTTTGGCTTTTTATTTTTCATTACTGATATCCAGACCGAAAATTTTGATTTGTAATAAAGCCTAATATGTACAACTGATATCAATACTTTTAAACTCTATTAAAATTATTCCTGTTATAATTTTAATTCAAACAAAAGGAAAAACGAGAAAATAACAAGAACAAAAAAGTTAACGTTTTATCATGACACAGAACCGTGCTATTTATACTCGATTCCTAGTTAATAAGTTAAAAATGATCCAACTGTGTAAGTATTACGAATAATCATACAATTTTAAGTATATATAATCCATACTTAAGAATTAATCAGTTTATGATTGAAGAAGCGTTTGCCACATGATGCTGAAATAAATAGAAATTAGTACAATGTATAACGTTAAGTACTTACATAACAAAAATATGTGAATATGATCGGCCAAGAGATGCCAAAAAATTATTTATTATCATCTATGCATCATTTTGGAAATATTTCGTTGATTTTTAGATAGGCACGATGCTGATTTATTTAAACTGCCATACACATATATTTGATTTACGTAAATATATATAGCATACATTAATTTGGCAGAATATTAAGAATTTGAAATATTTGCTTGCTAAACACCAAGGCTTCATCGTCAGAGAATTGTTTCAAAATAAATTTACACATAAAGAAATGCTGAATACGGAACAGCCCTAACTTGTTTGTTTTTTTTTACATTTTTTTCGGAGCAATTTGAATTTGTTCAATTTTTTTAACATAATTTGTTTAATTCAGTTTTTAACTGGTCTGACAAAAGTGTTAAACCAAGTATGATATCGCCTTTTTATCATCACTTAAGTATACAAAACATCTGCAGTTAAAGAAGTTTAATTGAACGTTTGAGTAAGCAAATCAGTAATTGAATAATGTTTGGGAGTCAGTGGACGAACAAGCAAGTGAGTGCGACTTTCACCTTATAAAAATAAGGCTATAAAAACGTCCGTTCGAGCTTGCAGAAGCCAGCACAATAGAGGCAGTAAAAACAATAACATAAACAGTTCAGTAAATATTCTGCAAACGATCTAAATGGTCTTACAAATATTTAAAATTCAAGAAGTATTATTTTGTCATATCTTTTTGCAGGCGAAAAGAATATTCATGCAGTAATAGTTACGCTCTAAAAAAGTCCATTGGGCATTGCACAAAACAAATCAAATACTCAAATAGACGTCTTAACAATGAAAATATCAAGGGCATGGTATTAATTGATTCCATTGTAGAAGTCGTAAAAATCAAAGTCATGCAAAGTTCCTTCTAATAAAGTGTGTTGAGAATGAATGCAGAATCAACAAAATGATGACACAATTAAAGAGAAATTAGCCGGCAAAGAAAGTAGGTTGAACAGCGTTGATCTGTAATATTAAAAATGTACCCTTTAGTTTTCAGTAGTATATGAAGACATAAAGAAATAAATATTGACATTGAAAAATTGGTTAATTGTTGCAGATTCGAGTTGATTAAGCCTATTATTGGACAGTAGTGGTTTATAAAATTCAATACTCTACCTTGGAAATTTGAAATATCTACAGATATATTCATACGGCTGTGAGGCGCGTTCGTGCCATACCGTGAAAAGTGAAATGCATCTACACGAGAAAACAATAACAATTAAAATTTAAATTTAAAAGGGATCAGGGGCTAAGAAGCCTGCATGTCACAATTAGCAATCGAAAAATATCTTAGTGGTGTTTGAAAAGGTACTTCAAACACAGCAAACACAACAATTATGTCTTCTAAACGAATCAACAACACTTAGTCTAACAAAAATAGAGAAAAAAAATGCAACATACAAAAACAAATCAGTTTGTGGTGATAGGAGATAGATGTGATAAATGCAAGCTACCGTAAATGTTATTTGTATACTTTAAAAAGAAGCATGCCAGGAGTCTTTTGAAGTTGTTGAAGATTTGTTTTATTCGAAATATTTGGAGGAATTTTTGCATAAAAGGCACAATGAATGTTTATCAGTTACAATTAGTTAACAAAATGTAATTCATTTTATATCGAATAAAGTATCATAATGAAAGTTTGTTTAACACCTTATTGTATAATGTTTTGGAAGAGTATATGCCGGAGAAATGGACATCAGTGATATTTTGTCTACAAAGGGAACACTTTTTGTTATGTTACCAAACTAAATTTAAAATAAATGATATATATTAAAAGTAGTATCAAAATAAAAGTTTCTTGTAAAATTCAATGATATAATTCAATTCAATGTTAATCAAACATATTTATTTCCCAGATTTACATCAACAATGGTTATAGCATTGGATTGGAATAAAAAAGTATATAAAGCTGCATGCCCCCAATTACAATATTTCAAGAAAATCAAACTTGTGAAAATTTGTGCCATTTGCGCCAAGAAATCTCTGTTGGGTATTTTAGTCATACCAGTTCAAAAGTTAAAAGGAGCCGCACAATTTCGGTACACGGTTCACCCGGTCATATAATAGGGCATGGTGATATCGTAGCTATAATGTTCACTGTTACTGTTTGTTTTTTTAAAAGAAATAGTAAAACGCTATTCAGAAAACAATAATCGATCTATACAGTTTAAGGGATTAAAACGGAATGAACCATTGCTCGTAGTGTTAAGTAGCGTAAATGATATTTTCCTATTTTTCTTTTGTACTGACTTGTTCACGTCGATGTTAATTTTTCGTTTTAAGTTAAGTCGTATTTTGAAGCGGAGCATGTGCATAACAATTTTTGTAGACTGGTTCTACTGATTTAGCTTCAATTAGACACGCAAAAATAGATGCTGCCAGCAATCATCCACAACACTGTGGAGGTGTCTGATGACCTCTCCAATTAAATTAAATCTCGCTAGAAAACAAATGTTATGTTTACATTACGAAATTCCTGCTATCAAGTTTATTGATTAAATGTTACAATATTTTCCTTATAAATATATATCGTCATATTTCAACACGTAACCTGTCAGAATGTAAGCTATCACATCAATTTTTCTCACTGAAATTCAAATATTAATCAAATATTGTGTTTATTTAGCCGTTATTTCAGCCGAATATATGTTATACATCATATATATTCCTGACATGCCTGTTATTGTTTCACTCTCAGCGACGCCTAAAAAGTGCCGACGAATAAACAACAATAACACCAAGTAATATAAGAAATAATGTTGTGTCTCACCTATAGAAAACAATTACTTTAATGCTAGTTTTGTCTCAAGAAAACAAAAAATATTCCCAGTTGAAATTATTTTCTTAATAACAGGAAATGCAACTCGTTGTTGGGGCACAATAAGTAAGTACCAGTGCTTAATACTTGCGACAAGAACAAGTCATATTCGCTTTTAATGGTTTGACGCAACAAAACTAATAAAAGTCCTGATTAACTGAAGGTTTTACTTCAGCCTGTCCGTCTGTACATCGATCCATTATGCACACATTATGTACACTCAACTGTAATCCAGTGGTAGGACTACGTCATCGCGCACCTGCAAAGTGCTCCCAATCTCGACTCGAAGATAAAAAAATATTCTCGTTCGAATATCAAAAAATAATGTAGCGTACCAAAGATTGGCTTTAGTACTTAATGTAATTTTTAATGTTTAAAGTTCTACTGTCTGGTCTAATTTTGTTTGGGAGTCTGAGAGAGAGAGAGCATTTAGGGAAACATAATTTTATCATAATAAAGGAATAAATAACTCTACAGTACGCTTTTATACTAATTATATATATTATGTAATATGCTTAATAATCGGATTTCATATATTCGCATAAAACTTGTGAAAAACATAGTTGTAACTGTACATCTTGAATAAGTCATATAATACCATTATGTGGAAAAGAGAGGCGAGCGTGGCCGAAAGATCAAGGTCGGAGATTTCAAACCACTTGACACTTACCTCTGTGGGTTCGATACCTGCCAGTGACTTGGTCTCTTTCATGTCAGGAAGTTATCCAGCTAGCTTATGGAACGTCGCTAAATATATTCAGGCACCCGTAAAATGCAAAACAAAAGCATGTTTTCACTGCAAAAAAAAATCATAAAAATAAGAAAGATTGGTTACGGACTGATTAAAACAAGAGTATTCCATCATTAGAGCGCAATTGTACTGTTCACCAGAAACATTACATTTTCCGAAATTAGTATTTTGTAAGCTTCGTGACGGTTAATGAATGAATTATGACAAAATGTGTGTTAGTCTAAAGTCATGCTGGTAATAAAATTAAACATTCAGTCATTAGCGCCGATGCTTTTGGCAAACAAAATCTAAAACTTCATGAGGCGTTGATTTTAATGAGAAAAGTGATAAACATAAAAGTCGAATAAACAAGATTTATGGACTTTATTGTCATAAATTAACGCCTGATGATTAAAGGCATTGCGTTTGATATTGGCATTTAAAACTGCACTCGTTTATAGACATGTCGACGAAATTGGCTGTATTTATAGCAGGTTCATTGACGGTTCAATACAAATTTGCAATATTTGGTAGGTTCGATTTATTTGTACTTTGTTTCATAAACATGTATAATGTATGACTTACAGCGTTACACGAGTGTCTGTTGGTGTTTTTGTTGTTTACCCCTCGGATCACGGTCGAAAGTGCAACACAATCACCGGATCGTTTCTTGACAGGCTGTAAAGCAGTCACCATATCTAGTGCCTTCACTTCCACAAAGAACTGATATTTCCTGCATCATGCAGCCATCGAACCGAGATCGTTTGGCTCTACCAGTTGCCCTTACTGAAGGGTATATAAAAGTGTGTGTTGCTGGTTTGTGGTTTCTTTATTTATAGAGTTATGTTTGCAAGAATATATCCAGCGTTTTACTTACTAATTATTTTATGTTAGTTATTAAGATAATGTTATATTTCCAAATCGTCTTTTGTAATTTAATTTCAGAATAAAACAAGAATGTAAGCGTTGAATAAAATTATTGTCGTCCATAGCATTGGTTATTACAACTCATCCATGAAAAAATCTGAAAGTAAAAAAGCTTTAATAAGAAATTAAGTAATCTTTTTGACACAGACTTCTCAGATTATGCTGAGACTTCAATATATACATATAATTCACAAAACACTGTTTGAATGAGGAGAAACATACATAGACAGACAGCATATGTAATATATTTACTATTATTAAAATGCTTATGAATTTGAATATCAATAAACAATTATAGTTCCTGTTGTTACGTTTTACTTACAAATTGTTTTAGAACAATGTTCTTATGTAAAGTATTACTATACTTAGAATATAGGATGATATTTTCCTGGGTAAGACTCTACTTTAAATTTACGAAACAGCATAAATGTATATATTATAATTATGTAGTCGTATTTAGTTATCCTTGTTCACAGAATGTTGCGAAAACATGTTCCTGAATTGTACTTTGTTGTAGATTACTGAATTTGAAGCATTATTTTACAATTTGTTTTATATAGTGTATAATCATAATGCGTATTTAAATGATACTATCAATCAACAACAATGTAAAACAATTAACATAGAGAAAATACAGAATCCCTTAAGAACGTTCAAAAATGTTGTCGGCTTGGTTTGATGGAACCTAATAAGAGTTGAAAGCTACAATAAACGCCCCCTAAGTATGAATATTTACAAAAGAATAAGTCCTAAATTATACAATTCATGTATACTTACTTGTGATGTATTCATGGTTACAAAAACCTAATATCATTTTTCAAGATATATCTTAAATTTTGCAAATATTAGAGGCAAATTATTGCAAAGATATTCAGAAGTGCAAATCACGTTGTAAGCGCTTTCAAAGTCTTATTAAACTTCTAATCTAACGTCTTTCTATATGACGCATAATTTTACCTACTGCGCTTTCATGCTGATAGCTTGGTTATATTATTATGTTACATGCGGCTAAACATATCAAACATTCCAATTTTTGCAATGAGGAGATTCAAAGCTGCATGCCTCAAGATGAGCCAAATTAACATTGAGAAAAATGAAAAAATGTAATAAGACTTTAAGAAAAGTAAAACGATTTCAGATTCAAGTAATAATTTACATGTTATGAGGAATTAAGGTCTGATGGCGATAATTCTCACCATATGCTTACTGCGTTACTAACGCAGTATGGTCTATATTTGCTATTTGGGACCTATTTGTTTTGGTAATTTACGTGGGTTGAAAATGATGCTTACAATGCGTTAATTACTTTCTTTGTTCACTTCACAATATTTCACTATTTTCACATTTATAAAATGTTGATGGAAATTAGCATGAATCTGGTAGCATGGTGCTTTAAATATAAATCGTTTTTACTGCATTATTTTTTATTATATACAAACCAACATTACATGTATTATTTGATGTGTTTGTTTGTTGATTTATAACATAAGTAGCGCTTGATCTTTACTGCTTTTTTACATGTTTGTTTTGCATTGCATTTTTTAATAACTACAACTTTAATCACTGTACTAACTTTTTAATACATTGTCTGAAATATTTTATATGCATAGAAATGCTTAAATACTGTATAGGAACATTGTATTTTGTATTTATAAGCAGTTTTGACTCCGTTCTAAGTAGTGATGGGCCGATTAGCTGGTATAACCGATTAACTACTAGAAAAGCCCAACCCATTCCGATAATCGATTATGTTTTCTCGGAGTCGATTATCGGATAGTGGGTACAAATACAGTATAGTGAAATCTGGGACATTTCCATATCCATTATGTAATATCAGTTGAAAGAACTTAATTTTATATGCAACTTGATTTTTTTTTCAGTGACATTCAATGTACATGTAAAAGTGTAAAACAGTTTTTAATGTGAATAATGTTGTTCTTTGCTAAATCTATAGAAAAGAAATATTTATAAATTAGATGTTATATAACTGTCTTTGTGTTTAAATTTGTTGTTTTTTTAAACGGGATGTTTTTCATAAATAAAAAGTTTTGATTTATTGTGGTCTCCCAGCTTTCCCTGTTTGCAACTCATTAGTGATTACGAAACAAATTTCTGTTAACCTGAAACCAGCTGAATAACATATGCTTGAGTTTATTACTTTATCAAAAGAATTTTATTTAAGACTACAATTTTTAAATATCCGAATAGTCAATTAATGCATATAAATAACAATTAGCCGATTATTTTTTTGATGTATCGCATCGGTTTACTAACCGATTCCAACCGATAATCAGTTGCATTTCTCCAACCGATATGCCATCACTAGTTCTAAAGTTATACCTCTGGTATTTCTGAGTTGGAAAACAATGTGAAATTATAAAATTCATATCGTTATCTAAGTGCAATAACAGGTTCACTCCTATAATTCAACAGGAGTTGACCCGTTACTGCACTAAGGTAATACTATGTAATGACACTGAAAACCAACCCAAAACACAAGAAAATTCTCCTACGCAACTGTTTTACACATTTTACAAATGGTTTATATTTGCTGAACTTTACATATTTCACATATATTTAGTTTTTATAATACCTAACCTACAAACGTTAAAAGCTTGTAAGATAATAAAAGTCATATCACAACACTTATAGGTCTAGATAAAGCGATTCTGTGTCGTTCGATATCTTTGACTGTGTATAAAATATCTCAAGACCACACATCTTATAATCTTTCGAGTCAATGTGCTATAATTATAATACTTAACGGGAAGCGCTTCTTGTGTACGTTAAATAATTTGATAAATGCAATCAAGCAAAAGCACCGTGTAAAAACAACAGAATGCAGTAATTAATTTAATAACACCTTTCGGCAAAATTTATCTCATTATATCTTAGTGTGTAAGTGGGAAGACTATATATCGAAAAAGCAATGTATGCACGAACTGTACTCACGTATATGTTTCGCTCAACGTCTAAATACACACTATAAAAAGAGACATGAAGCAAAGTGATGTACTAGGCATGAACAAGCATATCATTTTTAAAATTCTAGAGTACAAACCAATGATACTAATTCATAAATTGAATACCACTTTTAAAGAATAAACACTATTATAGATTAACAAATTCTACCACTTTTAAACTTAATTTACTTTATCATTTTCATTTTTAAGACCTTTTATACTTTAAGATTTAAATGTTACTTTATAATAATTGTAACAGTTGTGAAAAAAATCTTTTAATGAAGTCCTAGCAGAAATTTATATCGGGACAATTCCGAATAAAAAAGCTGGAGAAAGAGTGATACCTCGGAAGCATTTATCACAACAACATCACAACAAAATTGCAGACTCGGTTTGATTAAGTCGTTACATGAGGGATAATGAACAAGTGCAACATCGCTCATGCCCCACTAGCACCGGGTTGTGCGGTACTCAATTTGAAACACTTAAATGTGTTGGAAGGCACGGGAAGTTGCATTTTTTAAAATAAACATAGCGATCAAACGCTTAACTAAAAGGTGTACGATTTTGAGATTGTATTTACACATATAAATATTTAATTTAATGATCAATGGAACATTTTTACAAGACATTGGTCGTTTTTACACAATTACTGGTAGTGTATACAAAAGGAAGAACAACATTAAAGTTTATTAAGTTCGAATTTTTAGTACTCCACTTTCATAAATGATACTATCCATTGCTTCTCAGAGAATGCCGCTCTTCTGATAATATGCCAACATATCAAAGTTGCCAAAAGGAACAAATATGTATCTCATTGAACCAAAAATAACTATTCAATATTACAATTAAATAGATTTTTATAACAAGTGTTGGCTCATTGTATTTATATTGTTTTGCGACTAGTTAATATCAGAAATAGGTGAAATAAGTACGTATACATAAAGATTGTATATTGCTGTATGCAATACCCCCAATTATTATGTATTAAATTGTTTAGCATATCCGGTTAATTTGAACCCTTTTAATCTGCCCGCCTCGGTCGAGCGTTTAATTTCCATCTTGTATTAATAATACCACTCATGGTCCGTGCATGGAATGGTATAATTGTTTTACATGTAACGCCCCCGCACCCATGCTCACTTTACAACTGTTATTATTTTCTGTTGTTTTTTTGTACTTGGGGCTACATTCCGTGAACGGCGCTCTTACTAGTTGATCTTTGTATTCATATTTAAAAATGATATACTCGCACATCTTTAACGTTACTCACAATCCTGTACGTAATTTCATTTGATTCCAGGATACAAGTTTACTGACAATTTAGAGGTGAATATTTAAAATCTCGTTTAGCATCTTAGATTTATTTAGTAATAAATGCCCTGTAAATACACTTAGGACTCGTAGAATAGACAAGAGTTTGCATGGCAATGGAAGTTCCGTGTCATGTAGTAGCTTATTAACCAAACAAGATAAAAATAAATCTTGAATGAAGTAATATCATAACATTATCATCTTCTGTCTTTCTATCAATGAAAACATCGCAACAGGTATTGCTTCTAATATTTTGATCAGAGAGAATATAACCCTTAATGGAAACTATGAAGCAGCGTGGATAAAGAATGTGGTGCGCTTTCATATTTATTTTGAATAATACAAATCACGTACCTTCATAGTATTCGATCTATTTAAAATCATAACAATAAAAAACTTCAGATCCTTTTTATTCTCAAAACATTTTCTACGTATTTAGAAATAAAAGAGAATATCACATATTATATAAATGTTTAATCATAAAATTAAATGCATGGTCAATCATTTACCATGGCTACGATCATGATAGAATATTTAAAACTAACTTACACGTTAGTCCGTAGTAAATAAGTGTTTCACAATTGACTATTTCCACTTTTTTTAACAAGTACAAATTTATTTGCCAGAAGTAGCACGTGCGTTTCTCAATTAGCACATAATATAAGAATATTTACGTCAGAAATTACTGAAAATAATGTTTATCAGCTTTTTAATAAAAAATGAATTTGTTTGCAATATAAATGAATCATTTGATTAAAATATCCAACAGTTTTCAAGTATCATACATAACTGTTTTTAAACAAAATGATCATTACACTTATAACACATTACACTATAATTTGCCACATGCGAATAATTGAATATATTCTGACAAGTACTTCGTTATCTTTATAGCATTCGCCGTTAAGAAAAAAAAGCCATTTCTTAACTTCAAAGGAGCAGCTTTTATGAAAAAATACTCATGGGAATGTTATATATTTTCACACAAGAAAGCATCATAAATACAAAAATCGGATTCGTCAATGTGTCAATGTGAATTGATCCATTATATAACTATTCGTTATATAAATGTTCATTGAACTATGTCATCATTTCGTTTTGAAGAACTATTTCATAAAAATATTCAAATGATGACTTCTATGTTTTTAATCAATATTTGATTTTTTATGGAAATTTTGCCTATTGTAGACATTCCACTTTAATACAAATAATTCCCTCAAATTATGTGCTATTTTTAGATAAAATATACACAAATATCTATATTTGCAAATCCTGCACACCTGTTCTGAATCGTTGCAATTTCAATGACTTATCCATTGTATTAAAAAAACAGCAAACTGCAAGTTGTGAGGCATTTATTTTCCTTGCATACGAACCATATCAAACATTTTATATTAAGATATATTAAAACACTTAGAGTGGAATGTGGAGTAAACCAGCTGGTGTTTCTTTCATACACAGCTTTTTAAAATTATCTCTTGATTTATTCCTGTAGCAAAAGGTAAGATTGTTAAAGTTATTATGGGTTTGTTATTAAACGCTCCAATTTTGATTTCTTTTACTTGGAAAGCGTATTATGTTAATGATATGAACATTTTTCTGCAAGCAAATATTTACATTCCCAAAAAAAGATATATAAATATTAAAAATGTCAATATAATTGATAAGATATTTCTGTTCAAAAACATGAAATTGATTTTAAATGTCTTGTCCTTATGGCAAGGAATATATCTGTGATAGCCACAGACACTTGGGGTTTGGAGCTCAAAAACGCCTTTAAAATCCAAATAAAATGCATATTTGTCAATCCCAGCACATGTACTGATCATATATATCAAAAAAACTTAATATAAGCCGTTTTGAAAAAAATTCATATTTCAACATCTATAATAATACACAAGATAAAAAATGTTCGCCGGAAAAAGTCCGCACCCCTACCGTCATAATCACCATGTATTTTATTCCATTTCCAATATTTTCACATAATCCTTTGGTCCATCGACACAGAAGATATAATTCTTCAAGATGATGGTCAATTTTAAACTTCAACGGTAATATAAACAATGCAACATCCGAAATAAACATCAAGATTATCGCCGTTTTCCTCCATTTACAAAATCTTTCGATAAATTCAATCGTGACAGTCGGCTATGAACGAAGCCATCCGATTATTTGGTTCCCAAACTTAAAAGCGCTGCGCATTTTGCACACGGCACAGCTGGGCCACGTTTGAATTTATCGAAAGATTTTGTCAATTTATTTTGTAATTATTATAGATGTTGAAATATGATTTTTTTTCAAAACGGCTTATATTAAGTTTGTTTTTGATATATATGATCAGTACATGTGCTGGGATTGACAAATATGCATTTTATTTGGATTTGAAAGGCGTTTTTGAGCTCCAAACCCCAAGTGTAATATAACAAGCAAGAATTGGTACGTTTAAAAATCAAAATTCGGAATCAAAAACACCCGAACAAAAATTGAGAAACACAAAAAATAAACAAAAACTTGACAATGCATAAAACATGTTATTTCTATTTCATATATTGAAGATTGAAGGAGTGCACGTTTAATACTGAACCTATTATATACTGCCTATTGTCAGTGATTGGTCTCTTTATTTCCATAGCAAAAATATAGAATAGATTCTGGAAGTTCTCTAGCTAATGAAAGATAACGTTTTATCGCCTGAGAAATGAAAAAGCAAAGCGAAAATGCCACGTTAAAGCCAGACAGATAAATCAGGTGAATACTTCATCAGGTTTTTATCGAAAATAAATAAATCATTATTTTATTAAAATAACACTTATATCTTACGTCACGAATCATATGGGGTGTAAATGTAAAATAGATACATTTAAATGAAAAAAATCATCAGCTAATTTCTGTTATAATAATAGTAATAAGTTAAAGGCATAAAGTGGTTTCATTTTAACGGGAGATGATCATAGCAACATAAAAGTATTACCATATTCAGATTATGAGTGCATGTTAAGAAGACCAATAAACTGTCACAAATGAGCATTATTTTTTAATGTTTTATCTTAGGTCCACACATTACACGTAATCATAAAGATGAAACAGTTGATATCTTAAAATGGCCTTATGTGCTGAATTTAATGATAACAATTCATTTTTTTCATTCGTAAAGTTCGAACAGCAGTTTAACTTTTTTATGTAGTTGTGAAGATACATGTTGAATGTGGAAGTGCATGTCATAACACAATTGTTGACCAAAATTAATGATTTGTTCGTGGTTTAAATATAATATATTTATACTAAACGTCATGTTTATTTCAATAAACTAATCACCATGGTATTATTATACTTCTATATAAATAAATGTTACATCATTTTCTAATTGCAGTCATTTAGAAAGAACAAAGTCGTAAGGAAAAATCAACTAATTTGCAAGGATTTTAATCATAACATTTATGTTTATAGATGTAATACATAGAAAAGCATGCTTGAAAGAAAATATGTACATGGCAAGTACCAACTTTTATATTGCCTTTTATCTCGCATAACGAGGATAGATTTTGCAATAAGCAACACGGTCTTAGAACAGGCACAATCAAACGTAGCATGCAACAAAGTCAATTTTGACGTTTTTGTGTTTGATTACGGGCCCCTATGGACACTATGAAAAATCAGCTTTTCATTACTTTACATTTATTCTTTTCTAAACAATATAAGTCATTTATCTTAGTAATTTAAACAAATTCCACCAATATTTTTTTTTTGCCAAAATTTTTATCAACAGTGCATATATATGCATAATGTATTTTATGCCTCTGTTTTAATTTGTACCTTTAATATTTACAGTGACTTTAAATACCAATTGAACGATGCTTTAAAAATATGTATGCACATAAAATAACCTTTTCTTTTCACTGTTACAATTATGACAAACTTTTCTAACAACTATAACTAGTATCCATGTGTAAGATATTTATAAAAACTGATAAAAAACTGAGTAATATACATATAAACAAGTAGTTTAAATATAAAACACTTTAAATTTACCATATATATATAAATATAAATCTATACTTTAACCTCGAGAAAACATGTTAACCTCGATTTAAAAAAAGATACTAAAATAACCTAGTTGCCCGGACCGTCATTTGAACGCCATACCTCATACAAAAGTCTTATTAATCGAGCAAGTTAACCCTAGACCATATGCTTCTAATAAAGTCATTAGGAAAAAATTCAGAAGAAAGCCAAATGATTCTTAATTTAGACTTTTCAACAGGTCCTTAATCCTTAAGCGATTCCATTTTTCTATTTTATTGCTTAATGTATATAATGGAATGAGTCGATAAAATGTAGTATATAATAACATTCAAAATGTTATGCCATCTAAATATTTCGTTCATGTTATAATTTTGGTAAATTGTATTCTTATAAGTTAAATTCTATTTTAGAATATTATAGGTTTGTAAGATTTGATGATATAAAACAACCCTACTTTATTATTTTTAAGATGAAAATGGTAACATTGTTATAATTGTAGTATTAAGGATCTCTAACTGCAATTTAAATTACATCAATGCCGGTTTTAGATTCAAGTGTATCAATTTAGTCTCTCTGTTGCAAAATAGGAAACGCCGTGGGCCTAGAATATTTAATACACATAACAATTAGACAATTGCATATTTCATCCTTATTTAAATAACATAGTGGCGACATTCATGCAAACTGCGGCGAATGTATTATATATGGATGTTGTTGGTAAGTGTGAAATACATGTTCGATATTACATATCTATATATAGCGTACAGTTAATAGATTCCTCTGATTAGAAACAAAATAGTACTTATTTAATTATTTATCATAATTATGTTTCGACTAAATCATTTAGAACAATGTCAATTCTGAGATCCAACGAGTATTTGCGTCATATGAATCACTACGACCGTGACCTTCGTTGGACTGGGCTTTGGAGACAAGCCGCTTATCAATTCTGAAACAACTCCCCTAAATAAATGTAATACTATTTCAATTTCATTCTCTTTGCCGGGGTAAGAATAACACAATGCTCACAGTTTGAAATGAACTTGTCTTTATGAGAATAAAAATGTTCGCCTATTATGAGAAATACAACAAAGCATTATAGCGTCTAATATTCAGAAAATGAAGTAAATGAAAACACCATAAGTCAGACAAATAAATTAGATAAACCATAAATTACAAAACAGTCAATTATCCAGGCACTTAAATCTAATACGGCAGATCACACGAGGCGTAAATATAAATAAACGTGTTCATAAAATTCACATCAGATAATGCGATGTTTAATTATATTTCTTCAACGGGATAAAGATGTTTGATATTTTACAGTTGCAGATGATTATATTGTTAACATTTTGAACATTCGTTATTTGTCTTAAAAAAAGTTCCTCGAGTTCTAAAGAAAAAAAAAAAATTATTATGTGTTTGTAAGTTTAACTAATGATGTAGCATGTCAGGTAGATGTCTTAATTATACAACAGAATGCTGAACAGAATGCACGAAGTCATATTATATGCAGTTACACTTCTTTTATCAAAAACATATTTCTGAATAAACCATAGTATAGCCTTGGAAATATTTGAACTATTTTAAGTTTGATTAAATGCATTTTAGGATAAACAAGAAAGTCAAATTACATGCGAAAGCCAATAAAGATCTGATCCACCAAATTGTATAATAAAATTTATTTTTTGTATTGTGATTAAAATGCTTGACAAGGTGCATTTTGTAATGGTGGCACTGGAAATTTTACGATTGTTATCATGTTCATTGAATGTATAAATTGATAAAGAATTGTAATGTGCTACACATAACATATGAGTTTAAACTATAATACATTAAAATACTTAGTGTTTCTTCTTATTATTAAACTGTTTCACATTTATTAAAATACCAACATTTTATAGGTTTTCACTAAGGAGACGTTAAAACGTTGAAATGTTTACACCCTAGCAGTGTTTGAATACGATATAATTTTTCGTACCATTGCATATCTTCATATTGCGTATACTTCTCTATACTCCCTTCCCAATACCGAAAACACATCGTCCTTGAAAATAATAAGGCTACATTGCCCATCTTAATCTGAATTAAATTGTAATACGTATACTAATGTTTGCTTAACAAGCTGCTTATAGCTGTATCATCATTTTTAGTTATTTAATTTCATTCCCTTTCACTCCAATATTTTAAAGCTAATGAATGTGAAAACATAGCATAATACCTTTTCTTTCAAATGCACGTAACAAGAAATTTAGAGGGAAGAATTTCATAAAGCTTTGTCTTCCATTCTAACCCAGTTCTGAAATAATATTTGCAAAACTCTGTGTATATTGTAACATAAATTATATATACTAAGAAGTTTAAACCATGTAAATGCTTGTTTCTATAGACGTAAACATTAAGATAAATCACAACAAAAATATTTTCAAAGATATTTTGCTATGTATAGCGGCGCATTGCAGCTAATGACAACATTATAAATTTCAATAATTTAGCTTTCGTCTGAAATTATGCTGGTAATGCAACATTCAGTCATTAACGTTTATGATGTGTGCATCGTTAACTTAAAGTATATATTTACATGAGGGAAGCAATTATCATTAAGGCAGAAGAATTCAAAATTTTGTTTTTACATCAATACGTCTAATGTTAAAAAAACTATTAGACATTAAGTTTTAGCACATGATTTGCTGATGTCTTACTGTTGCATGCTATCCCTCAAGAATACAAAATGATTGTACAAAGGTAAACATAATGAAGCCGTTTTGGATTCCCCTGATAAAAGTTTATTTTTGTAAATCTTATACTATTTTCAAAAAGGTTTCGAGTTCTTACATTCCACTTTGTTTTATAATGCATTGACTTTGCTATACCTTACCTCACTATAGCTAAATTTCATATTGTGTCAAATGGCGTAAGATCTGTAACATTAATATCGTTTACTTACAGTGTTTTGAGATATCAGTTTAAAAAGTATATTCTAGATAATCATCTGTAGTATTATGAGTATCAATAAGAGAGATAATTCAAACATTAAGTTTTGCAGTTGTATTGCTCTAGGAATATTAAAGAAAAGATTTTCAAGTAAAGGCGATATTCTATGAACGCAGCCTTAAAAACATCCAGTTACCTTGGTTCACTGCACTCATTTTCCTCATTTATGAAAATGTTATCACTTTGCAAGAAAAGACGACTGTGGTTTTCGAAAGCGCTTTGTTTAAAAGAATAAATATCTGAATGACGATACAATGTTGCACATTAAAATGATCGAGCTAAAACTAAATTTCAGAAGGCAACATTATTGGTACAGTTGTGCTTTAACAGACGTCATAATTATATAATAATGACAATGTGCCATCAAATTAATATACCCAGTTGTCGCACTACATTGAACTATATGCTATTTTTCATTTCTAATATCGAATTCAGTTAAGAATATTTAATTGACTAATGTGCTTTAAGTACATGTATACATGTTTTTCCGAATACACAAAACATCTATAGCTGTTCACGCAGTAGATTGTGTATATCTTTGGTTGGTTACTCCGCTGTATTTTGGTACCACTTAATACCGACCTTTTGTAATTTAGAAAGTATAATGTGAATGCCATGAACATGTTTTGTGTAGAAAAATATTCACATTAATTTCTTAAAAGATATATACATGTATGTAAAAAACGACGATACAGTTTCGTAGTAAATTTATTTTGTTCACAATTTGATATTTTGTTCGTTAATTTTACTTCACTGAGAAGGGGTTTTTTGCTTTAACACCTAATAAACGGTAGTTAGTCAATACATTTAAAAATCCAAATACCAAACAGAGAAGAACCGGCAAGTATATGTGTAACATATTATTAAACTCAAATACAAAACGAATACTTTAAATTAACGTTGTCATATTATTTCATGTGATTTTATTATTCTTTACTTCTAAATTGAAATAAAAAGTACATTTAAACATAGACGACAAACCAGGCTCTTTAGAAAATAACTTAAACCTAGATTATTCGAAAATTTAAACAAAGTAAACTTTAAATAAATTGCCTTCTTGGCAAACGAAGCATATACATATGTAATGCATGTGTGCGAAGAGACCGTCTTTGAATCAGTCGCGTCGTTAAGTGTTTTAATCGAATGTATCGTTTAACCTTGAAGTGTTAATACACTACAATATAAGGTAGCGTACTTATTTCAAATTATCAGAGCACTTAGCTCTTAGAGAAATGTGCGAATCATATGGACAACAATATAAACACGTGATCAAATTGAAGTTGTTCATTTTTGTAAGTAGTTTATATCTAATAAAACTTTCAACGGCTGGTTAGTTTTTATTGAAATAAAGCTTGAATGAGTATAATAACTTTGTTAATCGTAAGCATTGCTTATTTCTTCTATATTCCTGAAATTTATTTCCTTATTCTTTAAGCTTTAATAAACCGGATTCTGATTGATCTTGTTCTTGTATTTTGTCACAATTAGGACAATAAATTAGAGAAAATTATGATTACATAGAGCTGTTGCTAGGTAAAATTGTTTACAGTAGAACTGATGGAACATCTAGCAATTCAATGCATTTTGTTTGCAATTTAATGTAACACAAAAAAGATTGCGGATTATTTCATATTTAAGTATACAGATACATTGTGGTAAACTGCTGTGAAAAGTTTCCTTATTATTGGGTAATGCATTTGTAATTTTCTAAATCAAATTCCCTCATTTTATTAATGTACTTTTACCTACTTTTATGAATGTACTTTAGCAATTGCAAATTAATGTGACAATGATTGCGAATTATTTCAAGATACACTGTGCTAGACCTCTGTGAAATGTTTCTATTTATTGTATTATATATTTGCCATTTTCTAAATCCTATTCACTCATTTTATTAATGTATTTTTAACTACTTTTAGGAATGTACTTTTATCTAGTCTTAGACAATTCAGTACAATTTGTTATACAATTTGTACAAAGAACACCTTTGTTGATTTATCTGCCGTCTAATTATTAGTATAATAACATTTGTTCCCTCTGTGTTTGTAAACTCTTTTATTCTGTTAATCAGATGAAAACAAAGTTAAGAAATATTGAATTAATAAGAAATAATTGAACTTATTAAATGATATTTACGCAAAAGGGGATGATGCTTTCATTTCATGATTATGACAGAACAAAACCAACTAAAATAACTGCAAAGATTACATGTACATCTAACATTATTGTTTAATCGTACATTTTATTTCTTTAAAACCATATATTCTAAACCTCTAAATGCGATCCTTATGTGATTAAGTTCTACATATAGTCTTTTATCATTGACTTTTCTACTCTAATACTGCCAATATTTGACAACAGAAGAGGGACATTAGTTAGAGATATACAATGTTCTTTCTTATATAATTGTATACATTCTACAATTAGATTAATATTTTTGTAAGAACATAATACCTTCTTCAATATTATTTTTATGTTTTTTTCCTTTGATATTTATTTTTAATATAACTTGCACAATGTTTATCAATGTTTTATATTTCCTCGTTGAAATATGATGATTAATGATTTTTTGGACAAGACGTTTGTATATTCTAATATTCTAAATTTGGCTAAGTTACAGTCAATAAATAACTCATCCAGGTTAATATACGGAACAAGAATATCACGGCTACTGTAACCATTTGAAATAGATAACATGTTCACCAAAAATAGTTCTTTCATGTGAGGAAGCTATACAGCTAGCTAACAGAACGTCAGTGTTCTACTCAGGCGGACATTTGTGCATAGATATTGCACAAAAATTGTATTTTCTAAATATTCATGAATGTTTAAACAACAACAACAACAACAACAACACAAAAAAACACATACAGACATTAAACAACAATAAACAACAAACTAACTTTGTTGCTAATCAATGTTCTATGTTATCGATTTCAGTACCAATATGAGCAATAAAATATGAGCGTACAAAAGCATCGATGATTGCTTTCAGCGAAACAAGTATTACCAAGAACAGCTGTTATTTCTTGGAACAAACATAGTATAATTTCCCGTTTAAATAAACAATCCAATCATTTCTTTTGAAGCTAATAAACTTATAATTTGTAGTTTCAGGTTCTTAAAAAGAAAATATCATCCAAAAAATTTAATAGTTCCATAGTTTTAGCAGTTGCATTGACTTTAACGATTCATTTGTTTCTTTTATTCGAAGAAGTACCAACTGGTAAAATGTTGTCTTTTTAATGTTACTTCAATCATCATGTCATTCCTTTGCAACGAGATCAAACAACATATAAGAGCTATATACGATGTGGACACTATGGATAAGAACGCTTTGTATGCTTTTTTACTCGTGTCACGTGTTTTATTGCATGACTGGCATAAAAATGAATCCCGTGCAATTGCAAGATTTTCACGATTTTAGTACTCACTCAATCCACAAAACATATAATTATTAGGAAAATTACAAATTATTTAAAACATTAATCGAGGTTTGAATAATAAATTTCACGCAATAGTATGCTGTTTTATTACATTTTTTTCACACAAAGAGACTACCAAAGCTATAATGTTTACATAAAAGAAAACGAAATTCAATTTAAAAATGATTTTTAAAAATTCGGTCAAGTATGTTTTAAGCTTTTCTAAGACTATTATGAACATTTGCAAAGTTTCTTATATTCGACATAAAAAAGGACCAGTTTATTATATTGGAATATATGAAGCAAGAATTGTGCATTATTAGTGAAAAGAGTATATTTTTTTTATTCCAAATCTATTTAAAGTTTGAACTTAAGTTTATGATATATTGTTTGAAAATATATAAGAATATTTCGTTTGTGACTCCCTAAGGTATTTCTCACTTCAAAATTCCTTTAAAAATAACAATATATTTCAACTTCATAGTTAGATTTGTTTTCTAACACTGGGTATCACTGCTTTATAAATACATTAGGCAAGTTTTGAACAACTGCGTAGAGAAGATATTCCGTGTGTAACAAATAAGAAGTTTTGCTATTAAATAGTAGATTGTTTCACATGTGCATAATATTTGCAAGTTGGTTGACTCCTAGAATGTGAAATTCTAAGCATACTTTAAACTATCAATACATATTTTTACGTTTGATATTATAAAAGCATTGTCTTCTCTGACATGCTCACTCTTTACAGTCATGCAATATATCAAATAAAAAAGTACGTAAACTTTAAGGATGTTAGGTTTTGGCATCGCTTCATAACTTATTTCCGCGTCTTTGATGAAAAAACTAAGTGACAGAATAATAGAGACCAAAGACATGTCTTTACTTTCTGCATTGACGAACAGGATAAGAATGTTTTTATTATATTGGCAGTTGGTTTTATTATCTGATGCTTAAATAAATTCACATTGCTATGGAAAAGATTCACATACAATTCGTGTATTCAAAGATAATATATGGCGCTGAAGTCGTTATAATTAAAAAATGTTTTGCAAACATTGAAAACAATAATAATTTTTTTCTATAAGAGTTGTATACGAATATTTATCAAAAAGGTATTATATTAAAATACTTATTCTCTAACAGCAGTGCATATCGAACCGAAAGGCGGTAGCAAATAACTTATCATTACATACAATAATGACATATATCATTCCAGGTAAATTGCGTTGATGATGCTTTGTAATATAACAATCAACAAACACTTCATGCTAACGATGCTATAATTGATATAGCACTTTTACCCGATTGACGCATATTCTGAACAATCACCTGATATTTGATGAAGAAGCCACGATCTACTCCATGGCCTTTTCTTGTTGAAGGTTTTGGTCCATTCCCCAATGTTTTATTGTGATTGCTGTTTAGCAATATTAATTAAAAATAATGAAATATTGCCTTTAATATATGAAGTTACATTCAATTCATTTTCTAGGTTCATATATAATTTTAGATATTCTATAGTTTATGTATGTTTATCTTCAAAATGTTTGAAATTATCTGTTTGCAAAGTATGTACCTTTATCAGTTTTGTTTTCCTCTTTTCACAAATTTAACAATTTCCCGGCTATGGATTGTCCACCGACGTTTTAATTGTAACATGAACATTGAAATAGAATAAATATTAAAATTTTTGATACTACATGAGAATGTTTTAAAAATGGTTAAACCTTAACTGCCAGCGGGTACACGCAATCTTCGCATTTGTTTCCCTTACAACAGAGCAATTAAGCAGTGAAATACAACTTTATTATAGCCACAGGTATACTTCATTATTTATTCATTGTAGCGGAATATCATGCAGCTCAAATATGCGGAAATAGGAGTCGTCATAAGTCCACCTTGACAATGTCAGAAATCCACCTTTACATTATCAAGAGTCATTCACATTTAATATACCAGAGAGTGTAAACGTATAAATATTTTATACCATCTCACAAGATATTATTGCTGTTCCATTTTCATCATATAATGAACAACATAGTATTCTTTTATATTGTGCCAATTATTAAACACTTATTTTATTGCCTATAATGAGTATGTCTGATGAATCAGACTATCAAGAATGAATAAAGTGCTTTGTGAACATTTTTGTCAATTTTATCAGGGGAAATACAGATCAATTCCGACAATTCGTTCTGTTATCGATATCAACAAAAATATATCATGTAAGACAAATATTACAAATTTTAAATGTATAGTAAAACGGTGGCACGGAAAAACACTAAACACCCCCCCCCCCCCCCAAAAAAAAAAACAACAAAACAACAACAACAAAAAAAAACGAGTTAAAAACAAACAAAAAATTTAAATGTTCTCCACTCGGTCATAGACGGCGGTCGTAATTACAAGATACCGTCAACGCCCCGTAGTACCTTTTTAGCAGGGTCAACATGTTATGTTGAAAGTTTGAATTAAGAAACATTCGTAGCTGTGTATATACAACGGTGTTCGTTCCATCCAATGAAAAATGGCGTATTATGCCACTGGCAGAACAATAATGATTGCGTCGTAAACAAAAAAACAAAATGTGGAAATAAATAAGATGGAATATTAGATTGGTTTGGATCAGAGGTTATGAAGCCTGCATATGACGGACGAGACGTCAAAATGCACATTTAAAAGCAGCCAACATATCCGAATGGTGAGTATACACTATTCAAGTAAGTATACTGAAACCAACCATCATGAAAACGATAAATAAAGAATCTAGATATACCACAAAATAACAATAATATCATTCTTGACCATCTTAAAGGTAAAAAATGTAGAATCGATTGAATGTACGTGGCGACTTATATCAGCCTCAACATGCTTACATGATGTGATAATAAGATAAAAAAAACACGGAATCCCTTAAGAGGGCAAAACAGAAACATAGTAAATATTGAAGTTTCGGTTCATGGATGTAGTAGTGGTAATTGCAAGCTACCATTACGTCCTCGCCTTACCCCCCTCCCCCTCAACTACCACCCCCTCCTCATGTACATTCACATGCAAGTTAAAATTTGACATAAGACATGATCTGTGCTTCAGTATTTAATATAAAATCCTGCTTTTTTTGAATGAACAAGTTATAAATACAACGTCTTGTATGAAAAATATCTAAAGGTTCACTTGCGGATGTAAGCCGCGTGATATGTTGTTGCTAAATGTAAAATACCAATGATTATATCCTGTTGAAATTATTTAACAGTATTTGTGAACATATCAAAAACACATCAAAGGGTGTAATGGAATATCAAATCAATTATCATCAAGTTTTACTTTTCTATATGCAAAATACTCCTTAGCTTTAAATAAAAAACACTTAAGTTTTAAAGAAGCAGAATTTTTAATGAATTCATTTCCCTTAGCTTCTAGCCAATTCATGAATAGTAACTACATTTATATTATATCATAATATATAATACTAAGTTTTAATAGCCTATGAAACAGTAACACTGTTATATATTCCAGAGTTTGCACTTTCTAGAAAACTGAAATTTCAAAACATAATTCCCCTGTAATAACATTTTTATCTTTGATAATTCAAGCAGATAAATATTTTTTAAAAAGGATTAGGAATGTAATGACATCGCTATCAGCCGAGATGCCATTCATCCTGGAATAATTCTTAAATATCACAAGAAACATTTTATTTCTTGAAAGTAGAAAATAGAAGTAAATTGTATTCCAACTTTTTTCAACTGAACAATATTGATAAACAGGGATAACAGCGTTATCTCAGAACTATTGAATAAGGAAATGAGTGGTATAATTATGAATTCAATAACAGCATTTTTTTTTAATTTTGTAAACAAAACAACTTCAAGCCTTAAAGCATCAGAATTTGTTTTCTAATTTAAATTTTGAGATGTTTTTTTCCAGATGTGTGTAGATCTAAGAAACGGCAATATTATAAAATTAATATAGTTTCCAATGAATGCAAAAGAATAGAGAATACATGTTCACATTTCAAAATTTCTGTTCTATTACCCTGTTATGTTTTTTCGCACGTCTTTGTTACCCACCATTGTCACTGCCACAATTATGTAATGTTAATTGGAATAAAGAAGGTAACCCTTGGACAAACATGTAGTCCGTACGATTTTATTCATAAACATACCTTTCGACTCAATTGTCGTCAACAGGTATGGGTAATTTATTGGAAAGGCAACAATGTCAAAAGACGTCAAGGTCAACGATGTTATAATGTAAAATGCATAATAAATCAGCACACTCAATCAATTTGCAAATAATGATACAAACAGATGCACCCGAAAAAATATCAGGAACACACAAATTAAATGAATACTTGAAAATGCATTATATATTATATTATTATGTCATATATAATTTTATTTTATGATGTTGTATTGAATAACTTATGTTGATAAATGGAAGGAAAATAAATTGCTGGCTGACAAATTTATCTATAGATGGACGCAGCTAAACTTTATTTAAAACCATTTGCTAAATTTTATTTATATTTTATCAAAACAAATTAGACAGCACAAGACGGCAAAACTGAAATCATAGCAACATGAATTTGACTGAGCCTGTTATTAAGTGCAAGCTGCCGTTCACGCACAATAACACAATCTTAAGTCAATTTCAAACTAAAATAAATAAATAAATAAATAAAATTATTGCTAGTTCAGCTTGATTGTGTCTTTTAATTAACGAGAGTTATAATTGCAATTGGTTAGTGAAACTGTCAACTACTCCAAGTGCTTACAGTAGATTTGTATATTTAAACATAAAAGTATTATTTTTTAAATATAATTATTATCAAATCTAGAGCATCTAAATCTTACATAAAACCGAGTCTGATTTGTTTGCCTAATGTCAGTTTTCTGTGTTTGTGATTGGCCTATTTCCATAGCAAAAATAAAAAAAAGAGATTCTGGACGTTCTCTTGCTAATGAAAGATAACATTTTATCGCCTGAGAAATGAAAAAGAAAAGCGCAAATGCCACGTTAAAGCCAGACAGATAAATCAGGTGAATACTTCATCAGGTTTTGCATCGGAAATTAATAAATTTTATTAAAATAACACTTAAATCTTATACTATTAGGGTGTAAACGTAAAAAGGTACATTTTAAAAAAGTAAAAACATAATTAAATAACATCAGAAAAATATTGTCAACGTTTTAGGAATTTGTTATTCTAATAATGTTTGTGCAAATTGCAAACGGTAGACTTAACAATACCCTTTTTAACCGACTGGAACAACCTTTAAATAACGTTGCTATTTGAAACTCGGTGGCAAAATTCAATTTTAACCACCACAAATATAGTCCAACTAAATTTTTCTTGACGTCTTAGAATAGAAATAGATCTTAGGCAGTATAAGACATTTATGTTTCATATATAAGCAAATGTCACTAATTTATTTTATTCTTTATAATTATAATTTCTTTTTGCAAAACCCCATCTTCAATAAGCATTGCATAGATAGATATTGGATTCACAAAAGTAAATTTTGAAATGGTTATAGCATTTTGAGGAAAGAATAAATAATAATAATAGAAAAATACTAATTTATGTAGTGAATAAAAAACTATAGAAGTGTGTATTTCTTACTGGTGGAATTAAAAATAACACAATTTTTGCTATGTTCATGGACTGCATAAATTGATTAAAAATTATGTGCTACTCGTAAAACATGCGTTCGTTAAAATATCCATCTACCGAAATCGCATATTGTCTGAAATAATAAAGTTGCCCATTTTAATCTGAATGGTTCGATATTAGATTTTTTATACTGATGTTAAGGTCTGCTTAACAGATTGTTTATAGTTTTGTCATTGACTTTAGTTAGTGGTTGCCCTTTCTATTCATTCTTTTGACTTTAAAAAGCTAATTAAAAATTAAATCATTACCTATTTCTAACCTTTTAAATGAATGATAGAAGAATCTTAAGAGAAGGCTTTTATAACACTTTGTATTCCATTCTAATTCTGTTTTGAAAGATAATTGGTACTAGTTTGTATAAATCTTAAACTGTGACATGAATATAATATTCATAGAAAAAAGATTAGTTTAAAGCAGTTTAAACTTATTTCTATAGACTTAAACATCTGTATATTTCCATCTGAAGGTAAACAGTTTTAACACATTTTGATATGTTATTCGGCACATTGCAGCTAACGACAACATTACAAGTTTCAATAATTTCGTCTGAAGTCATGCTGGTAATGCAACATTCAGTCATTAACATTTATGATGTTGGCATCGTTAACTTAAAGTATCAATTTAAATGAGGGAGGCAATTGTCATTAAGGCAGAAGTATTCAACATTTTGTTTTTAAATACACATTTTTACGTCTAAAGATTATAGAACTATTATTCATTATATTTTAGCACCTTATTTGCTGATGTCTTACTGTTGCATAAAACAAAATGATTGTACAAACACTTTCGTTACACAGGCATAGTGAAGCCTTTTTAGATTTCCTTGTTGTAAAACTTTATTTTCGTAAATCATTTAACTTTTTCAAAACTGTTTTTGGTTCTTTAATTCAACTTTGTTTTATAATGCCTTAACTTTGTTATCACTAAAGCTAATTTTTGTATTGTGTCAAATGACGTAAGATCTTTAACGTTAATATCGTTTGCTAACAGTGTTTTGAGATATCAGTTTAGAAGGTATACTAGTATTCTAGGTAATCATCTGTGGTAGTATGAGTATCAGTAAAAGAGATAATTCAAACGTCAAGCTATTAAAGCAAATATCATCAAGGAGAGGCGGTATTCAATGAACGCAGCCCTAAAAACATCCAGTTACGTAGGTTTTTCACCACCGTGACGTTATAATGACGTTTAAGAAAAGACGACTTTGGTTTTCGAAAGCGCGTTGTTTAAAAGAACAAATATCTGAACTGACGATACTATATTGCATATTAAAATGATCGAGCTAAAACATATCATAAGGCAACATTATTTTAATGCTTTTACAGACCATTGGAACTATAGTTCCATATACCATAATGACAATGTTACATTAAATAAATATTGCCAGTTGTCGCACTACGCTATGTTTCATTTCTTATATCGAATTCAGTTAAGAATATTCTATTGGCAGATGTACTTTAATTACATGTATTCCTTTTTTCAGAATACACAAAACATCCAAAACTGTTCACGTAGAAGAAAGTGTACATCTTTGGTTGGTTACCCCTCTGTTAATGTATTTTGGTACCACTTAATACCGACCTTTGTCATTTAGAATAAACATTAAAATCGTGAAAATATAATAAGCTGAGCGTTCATGCTTGATCGGTTACATGGGTACCATTGTAAACTTACCGGTTTAGCTAGCAGGATACCTCTGTGGAAAATAATGACTGTCAACTAAAGACCAGAGCGCCATATGTAAACATTGAGTCGAAGTCATTGGCATTGCCAATGGTAAAATCAGTGTTACTGTATATCATATAAACAACATAATCTGCAATATGCCCATTTCCCTGTATAAATGAACTGAAACAAAATCGAAAGGAAGTTCGTATTTACTAATTGATTTTAACTTTTTGCCTACACCAACGAATTGATGAATCGTAGACAAAACCAGTTACATCTTTAAAAGAGCAACAACAATGACTGCTCATAACCTTATATAATATGATGCTTAAATTAGTAGCTCTCCGTAAGTCTGACAACCTGCTGTAAATCTTTGCAAATCAAATTATCCATTTTAACCTGTACACTGTGATGCATTACTTTCTTGGTATACGAGCCAGATCGAACATATAACATATACTTGAATCGATACAGAGGTATTTTGAGTGAGCCAGCTGGTGTTTGTTCTGAAATAAAATTATTCTGAAAATAACCAGGCCCCGTGTTCACAAACAAAAGATCAGGATCAGGTTATCCTGGGTTTCTTTTCGTTGTTTTATAAAACTAAAATTGATTGTAATATGCTAGAATTAAATGGTACATATTTGAATTGTAAATAACTGCTTATTTGCAAAGAAACCAACCTATTTTGGGATAAAATCAACTAACAACAAAACAAATACAAAAATAATTGGATCAAAATAAGGATCAATTTTAGGATCAAGATCAAAATTTGGATCAACTGTAAAATGCCCATTTCTTGTAAAAATAAAAATAAATTTATTCTAAATTTTATAAACATGTTTAAACAATTTTTAGTCCATTTTTATGAATTTAATATTGAATATTTAATCTATGATGATAAATAATGGAGAATATTTGAATTTTTAAATTTGATCCTGATTTTGATCCTGATCCTATAATCTTTGTAAACATGGGGCCTGGTTATTTTATCCCAGTGGATTAAGGTGAAATTGTTTCTTTAGTTACATTGATAACATGATATTGAAAGACGAAAACGTATAATGTGAATGCAAGGAACATATTTTGTGTAGAGAAATATTCACATTAATTTCTGTAAAAGTACATTTATAGGAAACAATTATTGTACATAATCGTAGGTAATATATTTTGTTCACAATTCACCATATTGATCCTACATTTTGCTTCACTGTGAAAGGGTTACTGCTACAACACCTTATAAACGGTAGATAGCCAATACGTTTAAAAATCAAAATCAAACAAACGTAAGCACAAGCAGGTAATATTATTGTTAAACTCAACTTTAAATTAATGTAATCATAATACAGTCGAGACTGCCTTAGCGACCCCCTGATTTAAACGACTCCCTGTCTTATCCGACATTGTTTCAGTACTCCCAACGTATTTTCCTATATATATGGTCTGACTTAAACGACTCCCTGTCATATGTGACAAGCGACCCTAATTGTCTGGTTCCAATGCAATGTTTTGTCTGATTTAAACGACTTTCACACCATCTAATTGTCCGTTAATCAGATAAATAATACCTATTTTAACATTCAGAGGGCCAAAATAATTAAGTCCAATTATAATCCAGTAGCAAACAGTCTACACACCTCTGTCTCAATTACACAGTTAACATGTATACAGGTATCGAGTGACGTCACTAAGCGTCTGTTCATGGGAAGCATGATGCAATCGATGTGTGTGTAATGTACATAATGACCCGAGTAAACTGGATTAAGCTTGTGTCAGATTTTTTTTTAATTATAGAGTGCCAACGGAAGATATTTTAGGCAGCATTTTTTTAATTTACCTTTCTATGGCTGCATAATTAATACAGAAAAAATATTGATACCAAACCAGAAAAAGATTTGGATATAGATACAGTATGTTTAACTTTTACAAGTATGGATTTGAATGCATCAAATTCCAGTTAATTTATACCATAAAGATTCAATTTAAATCTTAATACAAAAGATAAAATTAAATTTTATGTGATTTACATGCTAATATATATATTGTTTTACATGGATTCTTTTTTTATTTACAAAAAATTTTTTTTCCCGAATACCCCTTGTTTATTGAAAATTCGTTAGATATTTTTTTTCCTTCAAAACGGGTTTTTAATTTTTAAAAACCCACAATTTGGAAATATGAAAAGATAGATGGAAATTTCATTTTTTTTTAATAAAAAAAAAAAAAGTATTTTTTAAAAAACGGAAAAAAGAACAAGGATTTTTTTAAAAAAATTTTAAACCAATTTTAAACTTAAAAATTCCAACCCAAAAATTTTTAAACAAATTTTAAAACCTTTGATAAATTATTTTTTTTTGGCAAATTTTGGAAAGCCTTTTTTTCCCCCTTTTTCAAATAAAATATGTCATACTTTGGTTCCCAACAAAGGAAATTCAAAGTCAACTTTTTGGATTTGAAAATCGGGGGGCGGGGCGACCAATTTTCCCCTGTTTACTTCGATAAAATGCACAGCTTTTTCAATAGCTTTTTTTTAAACACCCCTTTAAACTCAGTTGCTTCGTTAAGGTTTTAATCAAAACATCCCAGTACTTTTTTAATTTTGGAAATTTTTGGGGAAAATAAATTTTTTCAATATAAAGAAAAGCCGAAAATTTTTTTATTTCCCTTTTAACCCCTAAGGAGAAATGTGCGAATCATTGGGAACTTTCAATAAAAATTTAAAAACACGGGGTTTAAAAATCAAAGCTTAAATTTAAGTAAGAAATGTAAACTTTAAAAATTACTTTTAAAGGGGCTGGTAAACTTAAGCTTAAATTGAGAAATAATACTTTGATTTAGGGGAAAGCTTTGGGTTTAATTTTAAAACCACTGCTCTTCTTATATTTCTGAAATTTATTTCCTTATTCTTAAAGCTTTGGTAAAACAGATTTTAAATGATCCTGTTCTTGTATTTTGTCACATTTTAAGAGAATAAATTCGATGAAATTATGATTACATAGAGCTGATGCTAGGTAAAATTGTTTACACTAGAACCTTGGAACATCTAGTAATTCAATACATTTTATTGCAATTTAATGTGACACAAATATGATTGCAAATTATCTTATATTTAAGTATACAGATACATTGTGCCAGACCTCTGTGAAATGTTTCCTAATAATTGTATTATGTATTTGCCATTTTCTTAATCATATTCCCTCATTTTATTAATGTACTTTTACGTACTTGTATTAATGTACTTATCATGTAATAATAATGTATAATGTAATTTTAGTCTAATTAAATTGTTTCCCTCTGGGGTTTTGGAAAAATTATTTTTTTTCTGTTAACCCCGGGATGAAAACAAAGAAAAGAAATTTTTGGAATTTTATTCAAAAAATATTTACCCCAAAAAGGGGATGGTCTTTTTTTTTAATGATTTTTACAGAATAAAAATTTAAAATTAAAGTAACTGAAAAGTTTACAATTTTACATCTTCCTTTTATTGGTTTAAATCGAAAATTTTTTAAATTTTTTCTTTAAAACCATTATATTTCTAAAACCCTCTAAAACTGCAAAATCCTTAATTTGGATTTTAAGGGGGTTTTTCCCCCATAAAAATTCTTTAACCCCTTTGGGGACCTTTTTCTACTCCTAAATACGGGGGCCAAATATTTGGAAAACAGAAGGGGAAACCTTAATTAGGAAAATATAAAAAATTTGGGAATGTTTTTTTAATAAAATTTGGGGTAACATCAAAACAATAAGATAAAAATATTTTTGTAAGAACTTTAATTTTATTTTTTTTTTTTTCCCAATTTTATTTTTTTTAAGGTTTTTTTTCCTTTTGGGTTTATATTTTTTGTAATATAATTGCAAAAATTTTTTTTATCTTTTGGGGTCATATTTTCCTCGTTGAAATTTATGATGATAAATTTGTTTTTTTTTTGGACAAGACTTTTTGGCATATTTTTAAAAATTTTTATTTTTGGGCTAAGTTACGGGTCAATAAATAACTCATCCAGGTAAATTTTACAAAAACAAAAATAGCCCCGGCTACGGGTAACCTTTTGAAATAGATAAAAGGGTTCCCCCAAAAAAAGTTTTATTAAAATGTAGAAAAAGTTTTTAAAAGCTAGCTAACAGAAAAAACTTTTGGGTAGTTCTACTCGGCGGACATTTTGTCCCATAGATTTTCCCCCACCCAAAAAATTTGGGAATTTGCTAAAATAAGGAAAGGGACCGTTTAAAAAAACAACAACAAAAAACAAAAACAAAAACCCACAACATCCATTAAACAAAAAAAACAACAAATTTATTTTTCTTGTTTATAAATTTTCCCTATGTTATAGTTTTTTCCGGAAACCGAATATGAGCTTTAAAAACTTCCCCTTTTCTAAATGTGTATCTCGCAATATATTGTTTTCCATGCAGAAAATTCCCAAAACTAAAAAGGCTTTTAAAAATTCGGGCAAATTTTTGCATTTTTATCCTAAAAATTAGTTAAAAAAAAGCAACAAAGGGTTTGCCTAAAGCAAAAAAAATTTTTAAACCCAGGAAACAGCGTTATTTTTTTTGAAAAAAAAAATATTTCTTTTTTAAATTTTAACAATTCAAAATTTCAATTTTTTTTTAACTAAAAAAAACCTTAAAATTTTTTTTGGTTTTTAGGTTCTTAAAAAGAAAATATTATAAAAAAAAATGAAATAGTTCCATAGTTTCAGCAGTTGAATTAACTTAAACGATTAATTTGTTTCTAAAATTTTGTCTTTTTATGATACTTCAATCATGATGGTATTCCTTAGCAACGAGATAAAACAACATATTAGAGCTATAAACGATGTGGACACTATAGATAAGAACGCTAAGTATGCTTTTTTACTCGTGTCACGTGTTTTATTGCATGACTGGCATTGAAATGAATCCCGTACATTTGCAATTTTGCAATATGTTAACGATTTTAGTACTCATTTAATCCACAAAACATGTATTAATAAGGAAAATTACAAATTATTTAAAACATTAATCGCGGTTTAAATAATAAATTTCACGCAATAGTATGCTGTTTTATAACATTTTTTTCAGCACCAAAGAGATCTACCAAGCTATATTGTTTACATACAAGAAACGAAATTCCATTTAAAAATGAATATTTTAAAAAATTCTGGCTCAAGTAAGTTTTTAAGGCTTTCTAAGACTATTATGAACATCTTGGCAAAGTTTCTTAATATTCCACATAAAAAAGGAATCCCCCAGTTTTATTAATCTTAGGAATATATGGAAGCAGCGAATATTGCATTAGTAAGTGAAAAGAGTAGTATTTCTTTTTATTTAACCAATCAAATTTTTAATTTTTAAACCCTTAATTTTTATAAATATCTTGTTTTAAAATTTTATTTGGGCAAAATTTTGGGTTTGTGACTTCCCAAAAAGGTATTTTTTAAAGTTTAAAAAAATTTTCCCTTTAAAAAAAACAATGTATTTTAATTTTCAAAATTATTTAATTGTTTTTTCTTTAAAACTGGGGAAAATAAAATTTTGGCTTTTTAATAAATACATTAAATTTTAATAAAAACCTTAGGGGGTTGTAAATTATAAAAAAAATTTTCCCCCCCAACCCTCACTAGATATTTTTGCCTGGGGCCTTTTTTAAATCATTTTAATGGAACAATAATTTTTTTCTTTTGTTTTTTTGGGGGGGACAATTTTTTTAAAAAATTTAAAAAATTTTAAATTTGCCTTTTAACTCAGGGTTTACAAAAAATTTTGGGGAGGGTCTGAGAAAAAATTTTGGGATAAATAAAAGGAAATATTTAAGTTGCTTTGTGAACATTTTTGTCACTTTTATGAGCGGAAAAACAGATCGATTCCGACAATTCGTTCTGTTATCGATATCAACAATAATATCGCATGTAAGACAATGTTGAAAATTTAATTTAAGAAACATTCGTAGATGTGGTCATACAACGGTCGTGCAATCCCATAAAAAGCGGCGTATTATCCAAGAACAATAAGGTTTGCGTCGTAAACGAGAAAACAAAATGCGGAAATAAATAAGATGGAATATTAAATAAGGATCAGAGGTTATGAAGCCTGCATATGATGGACAAGACGTCAAAAGGCACATTTTAAAAGCAGCCAACATATCCCAATGGTGATAATACAATATTCAAGTAAGAATACTGAAACCAACTACAATGAAAACGATAAATAAAGAAACTAAATATTCCACAAGATAACAATAATGACATTCTAAACGATCTTAAAGGTCAAAAATGTAGAATCGATTAAATGAACGTCGCGACTTTCAACAGCCTCAACAAGCAACAAATTTAAAAACCCTGAAAAAAATTTGGAAAAAAAAAAATTGTGGGGGAAAAAAAAATAGTAAGTAAGATAGAATAAACATGGCGATAACCCTCTAAAAGGACAAAAGCACGAAAGAAAATATTGAAAATGCTCGGTTCATGGCGGTATTGTAATTGTAAGCTACCATATACGTTCGGCCATACCCCCTCCTCTTGTGTTTCATTCAAATTGAGGTTATAAATTTGAACATTTGACTATGATTGTTATGCCTTAAAGTATTGATATAAATTTGGCTGTGATTGCTGATGAAAAAGTTTATAAAATTTTATTTTTTTAAGGGGCTTGTTAAAAATATTTTAAAGGGGTTTAGTTGGGCGAGGGTAAGCGAGTGATATGGTTTTTTTGCTTTTTGGAAAGGATATAAAATGTTTAAATTTTCGGGTTTGAAAAATTTATTTAAAAAAAATATTTTGTAACTTTATTTTTAAAAACGAAAAAGGTGAAATGGAAAATATTAAAATTTTAAATTTACCATCAAATTTTTTTTTACTTTTCTATATGTTTTAAACCCCCCCCTTGGTTTTAAAAATAAAAACAGGGCCCCCCCGGTTTTTTGTTTTTTGGGGTTTTTTTCCTTGGGGCCCCAAAATTTTTTTGGTTCTTGTTAGCTGGGTAGTTGTGTTGTTGAGTAGTTTGGGATTGGGGGTTTTCCCAAAGTAAAAGGCCCCCTTTTTCCTTTTGTTAAAACCTTGTTTTAATCATTTTTTAAAAGAAGCAAAAAATTGTTTATGCATTTCACTTTCCCTTTTAGCTTCAAGCCAATTCATCAATAGTTAACTGCATTTAAATTATTTAATAATATATTATACCAGGTTCAATAGCCTTTGATACAAGAGATTGTAATTTCTAGAAAACTGAAATTTCAAAATTTAATTCCCATGTAATAACAACCTTCAAGCAGATAAATATTTTTTAAAAAGGATTAGGAATGTAATGACATCTTATGACATATTATATTTATAAAAGCTCCCTAACTAAAAATAAATAAATAAATAAATAAAACTATTGCTAGGTCAGCTCGATTGAGCCTGTTCTTGGACGAGACTGGTAATTGGTTAGTGAAGCATACCGTCAACTACTCCAAACACATACTTTAGCAGAATTGTATATGCAAACATAAAAATAATAATTTTTTTAAAAATAATTCTTATCAAATCTAGTGCATCTAAATCTTACATAAATCCGTGTCTGATTTGTTTGCCTATTGTCAGTTTCCTGTGTTTGTGATTGGCCTATTTCCATAGCAAAAATATAAAAGAGATTCTGGACGTTCTCTTGCTAATGAAAGATAACATTTTTATCGCCTGAGAAATGAAAAAAGAAAAGCGAAAATGCCATATTAAAGCCAGACAGCTAAATCAGGTGAATACTTCATTAGGTTTTTCATCGAAAATAAATATAACATTATTTTATTAAAATAACACTTATACGAGTATCTTACGTCACAAATTATATGGGTCGTAAATGTAAAATAGGTACATTTGCATAAAAACACTGCAGCTTATATGCTGTTATATCTATATTATGTTGATGTAAAGGTATAACGTAATTTTCTTTTTAACAAGAGATATAAGCATCGAAAAATAATTACCATGTTCACATAATAAGGGCATGTTCAGAAGACAAATACACTTTCACTTTCCACAAAATACACGAAAACATACACGATAACATCAACGTAAAAATTGTTCTTCCCGCTTTGAAATACACTGACGGAAAACAGAAAACAGACCGAAGTAAAAACCATCTAAAACAACTAATATTATAGCGATAAAACTGTTGATATATTAAAATGGCTTTATGTAATGAATTAAATAATTAACGATTCATAATCCAATCATACTTTTTCTTTGTAAATCTTGACTTTTACCTTGAGAAAACTTGTTAACCTCGATAAAAAGAAACTACAAATTACTCAGATGCCCGGACCGCCATTCGAACTCCAGACCTCTTACGTATTAATCGAGCAAATAGTCCCTAGACCACATGCTTCTAATATAGTCATTAGGAAAAAATAGAAGCAAACCAAATGATTGTAAAGTTAGAATGTAATCCTTAAGCGATTCCTTTTTTTCTCTTTTTCTTTTTGATTTATGTATATAATGATATGAGGCGATATAATGTAATATATAATGAAATTCAAAATGTTTTGTCATCTAAATGTTTCGTTCATGTTATAATTTTGGTAAGTTGTAATCTTATAAGTTAAATTCTATTTTAGAATATTATAGGTTTGTAAGATTTAGTGATATAAAAATCCCTTAATTTTAAGATGAAAATGGTAACATTTGTTATAATTGTAGTATTAAGAATCTCTTAAATTACATCAATGCCGGTTTTAGATTCAAGTGTATCAATTTAGTCTCTCTGTTGCAAGATAGGAAACGCCGTGGACCTAAAACAAGTAATACACATAACAATTAGAAAAATGCAGATTTGTGGATTTAATGTTTTTTATATAATATAGTGGCAAGATTTGTGGATTTTATTTAAATTAAAATGAAATATTTGTGGACTTATACTTGATTGTTAAGAAGACTTTACATTACTGCTTTAAAGTCAAGGTGTCAAGAAATATTCAGAAGAAGCCAATATTAAAAGAAGCACCGTCCATATATTTTATACTTAAAAATATTTATAAAGGTTGCCATGTGTTTTCTGTTTGTTAGTTAATTAGCCAATAATTTTTGTGTACATTCTTTATATATGGAAGCTTTTGAAATTTGGGAATTTTTTGCACTGGTCAAAATAGACAATACACAACTTAAAATGAACTAGTTCATAATGGAGGACCTATAATACCATAAGTAATTATGGTAGTAGTATTACGTAACATTTATGGCAGCAAACTGCGGCGAAGGTATTATATATGGATGTTGTTGGTAAGTGTGAAATACATGTTCGATATTACATATCTATATATAGAGCATATAGTTAATAGATTCTTCTGAAACAAAATATTTATTTATTTATTTTTTTTTATTTTAGACTAAATCACTTAGAACACTGTCAATTCTGAGATCCAACTAGTATTTGCGTCATATGAATCACCACGATCATGACCTTCGTTGGTCTGGGCTTTGGAGAAAAGCCGCTTATCAACTATGAAATAACTCCCCTTAACAAATATAATACTATTTCAATTACGTTCTACTTTCCCGGGGAAGGACTTGCACAATGCTCACAGCTTGAAATGAACTTGCCTTTATTAGAATAGATATGTTCGTCTATTACGAGAAATACAGCAAAGCATTATAGCATCGACGGCACTTAAATCTAATACGGCAGATCAGACGAGGCGTAAAAATATAAATAATCGTGTTCATAAAATTCACATCAGATAATGCCATGTTTAATTATATTTCTTCAACGGGATAAAAATGTTTGATATTTTACAGTTGCAGATGATTATATTGTTAACATTTTGAACATTCGTTATTTGTCTTAAAAAAGATTCTTCGAGTTCTAAAGAAATAAAAATACAATTTATTATGTGTTTGTAAGTTGAACTAATGATGTAGCATGTCAAGTAGTTGTCTTAATTATACAACAGAATGCTGAATAGAATGCACCAAGTCATTTGATATGAAGTTACACTTCTTTTATCAAAAATATATTTCTGAATAAACCATAGTATAGCCTTGCAAACATCTGAACTATTTTAAGTTTGATTAATTCATTTTAAGATAAACATACGGAAGCGTCCTGGTGCCAATTCATAATGTTCTATAAAAAAATAAAGTCCTACGTAGGAGATAAAAAAGCCTAATTAGGAGTTTGTAACTCCTACGTAGGACTTTTAAATCCTACGTAGGACTTTATAACTCCTACGTAGGACTAACAAAGTCCTACGTAGGACTTTATAACTCCTACGTAGGACTTTATAACTCCTACGTAGGACTTTATAACTCCTACGTAGGAGATAAAAAAGCCTAATTAGGAGTTTATAACTCCTACGTAGGACTTTTAAACTCCTACGTAGGACTTTTAAACTCCTACGTAGGACTTTTTAACTCCTACGTAGGACTTTATAACTCCTACGTAGGACTTTATAACTCCTACGTAGGAGATAAAAAAGCCTAATTAGGAGTTTATAAGTCCTACGTAGGACTTTTAAACTCCTACGTAGGACTTTTTAACTCCTACGTAGGACTTTATAACTCCTACGTAGGAGATAAAAAAGCCTAATTAGGAGTTTTTAACTCCTACGTAGGACTTTTAAACTCCTACGTAGGACTTTAAAAGTCCTACGTAGGACTTTATAACTCCTACGTAGGACTTAATAACTCCTACGTAGGACTTTAAAACTCCTACGTAGGAGATAAAAAAAGCCTAATTAGGAGTTTATAACTCCTACGTAGGACTTTTTAACTCCTACGTAGGACTTTTTAACTCCTACGTAGGACTTTATAACTCCTACGTAGGACTTTATGACTTTATAAGAAATGCAAATCCCAACATTCCAGACCGGTATATCGGCGAAGGAACAAGACACTTACCCTCCCCCCCCCTCCCCTCAAATCTTAAATATAGAGGACATTTCACCTTTGGTTCATACAGAATTTATTTAAGTTTGATTGTGTAGAAAGCTATAAGCTTATAGACACACTTTCGAATCCGTTCCTGGAACCAACCAGTACGTACTTTGCAATGAGTGTAAAGTTTCTTGCTCAAGGAAACAATGGCTTGCGCCTAACGGGGTTTGAACCCATGCGGCTAGCGATCATTAGGCTACTAGTCACACGGCCATGCCGCAACACTTCACCTTTTAATAAAGTGTCTCAGGTTTCTAGAGAGTACAGTGTCTTAGGGTGAGGTGTCTGTAAGAATTTGCGATGTATCCCGAAAAATTGCTTTACAGCTATTCGAAAAAAAAACTCGACATCAAGCATATATATCAAAATTTTAAAAGGCTTTAATGATTACGATTTCAATACGAACTAGCTGAACAAAACGAGCAATTTATCCATTTTCGGCCGTTTCAAATGATTAAGTCCTTATAAGGGGCAGGGGGGGGGGGGCAGTGAAGTGTCTTGTTCCTGCTCAGTAAAGTTTAAGAAGATAACGGTTTGCGGATGCATATGTTTAATAATAAATTACATTGTATATCCTACTTTGAACAAAGTTTAACCCATACATTTTGTGAACATGTGTATGATAAACATAACTAAACGTACATAATACAGAATAATCGTTTAATATATGCAGAGAATGACAAAATCATCTCTGGCTACAGACTAAAGGTATTTACTAAAGTGGCTTGCGACAATTACAACTTAACACATTTGAGCCGCGCCATGACAAAACCAACATAGTGGGTTTGCAACCAGCATGGATCAAGACCAGCCTGCGCATCCGCGCAGTCTGATCAGGATCCATGCTATTCGCTATCAGTTACTCTACTTGTAATAGGATGTGTAAGCGAACAGCATGGACCTGATCAGACTGCATGGATCCGCAGACTGGTCTGGATCCATACTGGTCGCAAATGCACTACGTTGGTTTTGTCATGGCACGGCTCATGTAATTTATTTTCCTACATAATATACTATCTTAAGTTATACTCTAGCATACATGTCCGTCGAACTCTGTGCTTTCAGTTCTTTGATGTATTCTACGTAGGAGTTATAAAGTCCTACGTAGGAGTTTAAAAGTCCTACGTAGGAGTTTAAAAGTCCTACGTAGGAGTTTAAAAGTCCTACGAAGGAGTTACAAACTCCTAATTAGGTTTTTTTTTATCTCCTACGTAGGAGTTATAAAGTCCTACGTAGGACTTATAAAGTCGTACGTAGGAGTTATAAAGTCCTACGTAGGAGTTTAAAAGTCCTACGTAGGAGTTATAAACTCCTAATTAGGCTTTTTTATCTCCTACGTAGGAGTTATAAAGTCCTACGTAGGAGTTTAAAAGTCCTACGTAGGAGTTATAAACTCCTAATTAGGCTTTTTTATCTCCTACGTAGGAGTTATAAAGTCCTACGTAGGACTTATAAAGTCCTACGTAGGAGTTATAAAGTCCTACGTAGGAGTTTAAAAGTCCTACGTAGGAGTTATAAACTCCTAATTAGGCTTTTTTTATCTCCTACGTAGGAGTTATAAAGTCCTACGTAGGACTTATAAAGTCCTACGTAGGAGTTATAAAGTCCTACGTAGGAGTTTAAAAGTCCTACGTAGGAGTTATAAACTCCTAATTAGGCTTTTTTATCTCCTACGTAGGAGTTATAAAGTCCTACGTAGGAGTTACAAACTCCTACGTAGGAGTTTATTTTTTATAGAACATTATGAATTGGCACCAGGACGCTTCCGTATAAACAAGAAAGTCAAGTCACATGCAAAAGGAAATAAAGATCTGATTCACTAAATTTTATAATAAAATTTTGTTTTTATATTGTGAATAAAATGCTTTACAATGTGCATTGTGTAATGGTGGCACTGGAAATTTTACGATTGTTATCAAGTTCATTGAATGTATAAATTGATTAAGAATTATAATATGCTACACATTATTTATGCATTTAAAGGGGCTACACTGAGGTCTGACGGGTAATTTGGTGTCCAAAAAAAATGTATACAAATTTCCCCACAAATCACAATATCATGACTAAAATAACAATAACTTACACTTTAACCAACCCTCTAACAACAATTATGCTAGAAAATGCATATTCACATTAGCTTTTGATGCAAAAATGAAAGTTGGTTTTCCCAGACATGTACAGAAGTTACCCACAATTCATCGGGTATAACTAAAATACGCAACGGACATTTTTGGAACAACAGAGTAAACGGGGGTAAAAAAGTCTATTGATTTTTTCTCAACTCTCTAACCTATCATGTTTATATAACTTGAGTATAACGAAGAAAAACTGTATAAAAGATAATCAAGGTAGCAATTTCGTTGTCTTGAAAAATCAAACGCCAGCGAAGCGGTCATTTTTCTAGACAAAACGGAAAGATATTATATACATGTGCAATTATTTTCATTGACATTTCAGTTTCAATTTCAATATTCTAAGGCAAACATAATGCATCGGTGATATTTATACTAAAACGAGCACAGTGTAATCACACTAATAAAAGTATTTAACGCTATCTATAACGTATTTAAATCAAATACAGTTAATGACATGTCTCATTTGATTTGATTGTTTGTATTTGGGATGGAGTGGGGGTTACGTCACACAAAACTGTGTAGGTCATTTTGGCGACTCTTCAGTTTTACTGGTGGAGAAAGAACTCAGGTGCCCCCTTTGCAAAATTGTTTCTGGCACAAACGGGCATCTGTGTATGTAATGAGTGACGTTTCGTAGGCTGTCTTGATAGGATCGTACATACACGTTCCACACACAATTACATCATATTCATACCATAGGCAAAATTAAATGCACGTTTCCTATTGTAACAATATGTAACCCCAGAAAAAAAACCTATGAACCAGCTTCTGAATGTGGCATTTCTATCGTTATTCCATAAAAGCACCCCCCCCCCTAAAAAAAATGAATACATCAATGGGCATGCTCTGGAGTGTTGGTATTTATTACCTGCACTCCAGTTACGCACTGTGCATGTATATGAATTCGATTTAACTCTGACACATTTTCAACAGAAAAGTCTTCAAACTATGATACAATAAATGTTTATGATTCTATTAGAAACTTGTTTAGAATTTAATGATTTTTTGGTGAAAACGATATAGTTTACTTGTACTACAGATAAGATCAAAGTGCTGAAGGCACTGAAGAAAAAACCGGATAAACTATCACATTTTCACTCCAGTTTCACAGGTAAATTAATTTTATATGTCGCGGTTTACATCTAAATATTAGCTAACCTTTGCTTTTTGAGACTTTTTTTTTGAAAATAATCTAAACGAGTAAAATAAATCCTCTTTTATGGGCAAATAATTTAATAAGTAGCATCCCCGGTTACTCTTTCATAAATTGGCTTTAGCAAATTCTTTTCTATTCAAATATTAAGAACATGTCAGTGACGTGTCCTCTACTTGAAATCTTCCTGGTGTGTTTTTTTCGGTAACAGGAAGAAAATGACAGTCTGTTCGTATCATTCGGTAACAGGAAGAAAATGACAGTCTGTTCATTTGATCTTGACAGTGAAAAATCATGTTTTGTGAACCAATTTATCCTGCCGATAAAGATTTTGCAAGCAATCTGGTGGGTTATGTTCTAGTGCTTTCACTTAATTTTTAATTCCAAAGAACATTTCTTAGGAGACCTTTAACGTTTGATTACGGTATAATCACTATAATCGAAATACTTAGGAATTAATTTTAATTCCTGTTACTGTGAAATTTTTCGTTCACGTGTTTAAAATACTTAAGTAGCTCTAAAATTTTCAAAACGATATCCAGTATTTCCGAAACAATTTAAAAAGGCTTTTAATACACAATCTTATGAATCTTAAAGTATTACGGGAACCACCCACATAATCTCCAGAAATACATACGAAAAACAAGATAAATCAAAAGGCTGCAAGCTCTGTGGTATTTTCTGATCTTTGCAATATATATCGCACTGTATAACTGTATTATATTCCTGTATAAGTTTATTTTTATGTACTATAATTCTTCTTGCTTGGTACCAGAGTTTGAAACATATGGAATTTTGCATGACTAGAGTTGCATCAAAAATCATTTATGTTCATTTTTATGACAGCCACACTTTATCCTTGCATATCGTGGCTATTTCCTTAACAAAGAAACTTTATAAAAAATAATTGCCTTGAATTGGATTTGAACCCCAGACACACTAAACGAGCGCGTTACCCTTGCACCACGGAGAAGATATACGAACAATGCCTGAATAAAATCAAGTAATACTAAATTTAGATTTTTCACTGCATTTCGGGTTAATTTCGAGGTTTTTGGTTCAAGATAAACCTGTTCTTTAACATTGATGTAAATAATTTAACCAAAATCTTCTCGCCAAAACAGTCCGACATGTATATATTCCACTACTCGACAGTCAGATTTATTTGTGAAATAAGCTCTCGACATCGCTTAAAATAGCATTTTCATTGATTAAAATGATATTCATCCGTGTAATTTGTGAATGTGCATTCATTGACAATTCTATAAGCCAAAGCTACTTTCAAACTTTGAATGCGTTGTAATTTGTTGGATACTTATAACAAAATGAAAATATTTCTTTCTTTTAAATCGGTAGTTTTCAGCTGTTTTAAGAACTGTTTGTTGTTAGTTTTGTCGTGAAACCGCTGTGTCAGAGATTGAATGTTAGCTTTGTATTTCCTAATCTTCGATCAGAAATACAAAAAGGAATGGTAACATTCAATGAATACAACACCCACACGACCAAGCAAAACAGGACCACAGCTAAATCATCAATGAAAACATTAATTTCAGGCTTTCAAGTGGTAAATAAAAAGAATAAACAACAAAAATGAAAAACAGGAAGAAAGACGAGACAAAAGTAGAGAAAAGTAAAGGTTTCGTGCTATAAAGAAAGAAAAGCAGCGTTCTCTCCCTAACTTATTTATGCAATGAAATGCATCCGATCAATATTTAGCCATTGTAGTTTTTGAAACCAGTCACTCGTGTTTTCAAAATAGTCGGGAAATGAACCCGACTTTTTTTATCAAAACATTTACAAAACTATTAACAATGAGTATGCCATGATAAACAGGCTATAACAAGTAAAAACAATGGTTTATATATGCATTGCCCTTTACCGTCTAGGAGTTGGAAGTATTATAAAACATAGTTTCAGCAATGGTTGTTGTATGAGGTGAGGTTAATAATATCTTACTGAATTCTTAAAGTTACTTTTACTTACCTTCCCTTCACATTTGTCTTGCTGTATCATGATTTTGTTTGTTTCGTTTAATTTGAAAGAAAGTTAGGGTTTAAAGAACAACAACTATATAATCAGTTTTAAGTTTATTTCACTAGTCACGGCAATAACTATGCTGTGGAAGCTTGACTATGTCGGGGGCTGCGTCATGTGAACGTTGCCGTCGCCTTGATTGTCTTTATTCCAGTTTTCCTTTTTTACTCTTATAACGCTCTCAATTTCTTTTCCACCGGGAAGCTTTCAATATATTGGTAACATTAAAGCACAGCTCAATTGACCCATCACTAATACGGAGGCCTTCCAATAAGAAAAAATTTATCAGGATATCTGCTTAATCAATAATGATAATAATAATATTAATAGAGCCAGATTGTAACTCTTTTCCGACCTTCTTGATAATGTTTACCATGTGCAAGAAACAGGTATCAATTACCTATAGTTTTGAATGTCTAGATCAAAACATAGTAATCTTTTCATCAACAAAGTTTACATCCAATGCAGATAAATATGCAAGTATGTATTTAAAATGATAAATATTAAATTTCAGATCTATCTAGCAAAGGAGATCGATTTTTTCTTAAAGAATTTTAATTATGTGCACTAGACATACATTAGAAATATTATCTAATAAAGTTGAAGCCTAAATGTCCTATAATGAGGCCGGATTCATTCTCTATTAAGCCAGTGCTTTCAGTGCTTTGATCAGAGTTAAAGAGAAATCTCTGGAATAACATTCTGTGTGTGCGTGTGATTTTTTATGCTTACAATACTCAAATTCATGTTCGTTGTATAAAAGGTATTACGAAGTTTTTTTTCCTGAACGGGTGTCAGATAAACCAAAGTGACCTTTGAAATAGGACCCATTAGCCTAGATATCAGGATATTTTAACCATTACAAAGTTAATACATAATATTTAATAATTACACGAAAGCTCTCAAATTAACATAGAATATTTGTAAAATTTGTGTATGTCAGTTCCGAACTCCGTACGTTTAGCTAAATTCATCATTGTAATGGAGAAAAAAACATGATTACAACAATGTAATGCTTTAAATATATTGAAATTGCTTTTGAAAGATTTTTCTCACAAGAACATATGTGAACAACAAGAAATTTAACAAACAAACCCATTATTTGCTTTTAAATTTATGGATTGTTGGTATCCGGTTTCGCACTTTCGTTGCTGCCGATACACAAAAATTTGTCCGTTTCGCTTTTTAGTCATCCCGAGAATCATCACGTGACCGTTGATTTTATTCAGATTTGCAAACTGAAAGGTGTTTAAACGCTTTTCCCACAAAATTGGAGAAAATATGTATTTCAAACGACTTGCCAATCCAAAGAACACATATCAATGTATCACTGATTCTGTTTGAATGTCCCTAACTCGCAGGTAACAAAAAATTATCGGTTCATGAAATTTTACTTTTTTTTGTGACATTCGGCCGTACCTCAGTGGAGTACCTTTAAACTATAATACATAAAAATACTTAGTGCTTCTTCTTATTATTCAACTGTTCAACATTACATAAAATAACAGCATTTTATAGGTTTTCATTTAGGAGACGTTACATTTTGAAATTTTCACACCCTAGCAGTGTTTATATAAGATATAAAATTCATATTACTGCATATCTTCATATTGCGTATACTTCCATATATTGCCATCCTAATACCGAAAACACATCGTCCTTGAAAATAATTAAGTTACATCGCCCATCTTAATCTGAATGAAATTGTAATACGTATACTAAGGTTTGCTTAACAAACTGCTTATACCTGTATCATCAACTTTAGTTATTTAATTTCATTCCCTTTCGCTCAAGTGTTTTTTAAGCTAATAAATGTGAAAACATAGCATTCTTTTCAATGCATGTTACAAGAATTTTAGGTGAAGAATTCCATAAAGCTTTGTCTTCCATTCTAACCCTGTTCTAAAATAATATTTGAAATACTTTGGGTATATTGTAAATTGTAACATAAATAATACATTACAAATTCAATAATTTAGCTTTTGTCTGAAGTCATGCTGGTAATGTAACATTCAGTCATTAACGTTTATGATGTTTGCATCGTTAACTTAAAGTATATATTTAAATGAGGGAAGCAATTATCATTAAGGCAGAAACATTTCGTTTTTAAATCAATACGTCTAATGATGATATAACACTTAGACATTAAATTTTAGCACACGATTTCCTGATGTCTTACTGTTGCATGCTATCCCTTAAGAAAACAAAATAATTGTACAAAAGCAAACATAGTAAAGCCGTTTTGGATTCCCTGGTAAAAATTTATTTTCGTATGTCTTATAACATTTTCAAAACGGTTTTGAGTTATTTCATTCCACTTTGTGTTATAATGCTTTCACTGTGTTATCACTATTGTAGCTAAATTTAATATTGTGTCAAATGACGTAAGACCTTTAACGTCAATATCATTTGTTAACAATGTTTTCAGATATCAGTTTAGAAAGTATATTCTGGATATTCATTGTTATCAATAAGAGAGATAATACAACATCTAGTTTTGCAGTATTATTGCTCTAGGAATATTAAAGCAAAGATTATCATGGAAAAGCGGTATTCTATGAACGCAGTCCTAAAACCATCCAGTGACCTAGGTTACCTGCACTCATTTTCCGCCATCATAAAAATTGTAATCACACTTCAAGAAAAGACAACAGTGATTTTCGCTTTGTTTAAAAGAATAAATATCTGAAATGACGATAAAATGTTGCATATTAAAATATTCAAGCTAAAACATTTTAGAAGGCAGCATACACAATAATGACAATGTGACATCAAATTAATATACCCAGTTATACTACATTGAACTATATGCTATTTTTCATTTCTAATATCGAATTCAGCTAAGAATATTTAATTGACTAATATACTTAAAGTACATGTAAACATGTTTTCCGAATACACAAAACATCCATAACTGTTCACGAAGCAGATAGTGTACATCTTTGGTTGGTTACTCCGCTGTTTATCTATTTTGGTACTACTTAATACCGACTTTTTTAATGAATAACAAACAGAAAAGAGTAAAATAAAATTAGCTGTGCGTTAATGCTTGATCGGTTACAAAGGTACCATTGTAAAATTACCAAGTTAGCTAGCAGGATACCTCTATAGAAATTACATGAATGTCAACTTAAGCCCAGGGCGCCATGTGAATTTGATTCGAACTCATTGGCATTGCCAAATTGTAAAATCAGTGTTACTGTATATCATATAAACAACATAAACTGCAATCAGCAATATTTCGATTAACCTGTGTGAATAATCTAACACAAAATCGAAAAATGATTCTTACTTTCTTATTTATTTTATATTTTTGACTACAACCACGAATCGATGAAACGTATTCAAAACCAGATATATCTTTAAAAAAGCAACAACAAAGACCGCCAATACACTTATATGATAGTATGCTTAAATTAATAGTTCACGGTAAGTTTGACTACCTGCTCTAAATCTTTGCAATTCCTATGATCTATTTTAACCTGCACGTTGTGATGCATTTACTTTCTTCGTATTCCAGCAAGAGCAAACATATAAAATATATTTGAATCGAAACAGAGGTATTTTAGTGAACCAGCTGGTGTTTGTTCTGAAATAACTTATTCTGAAAATTAACATGTTTATTTCATCCAAGTGACTTAAGGTGTATTTGTTTATTTAGTTACATTGATTACATAATTTTGAAAGTGGGAAACGTATAATGTGAATGCAATGAACATAATTCGTGTAGAGAAATATTCACACTTACTTCTGAAATGGTAGATACATGTTTGTATGAAACGACTATACATAATCCTAGCAAATTATTTTTGTTCACAATTTGTCATATTGTTCCTTAATATGGCTTCACTTTTAAAGGTATATTGCTTAATCGCCTAATAAACGGTAGTTAGTAAATGCATTTCAAAATCAAACTACCAAACAAACGTAAGAACCAACATGTTTAATTATGTGTAATATTATTTTTAAACTAAATTACGAAACAAATACATTTACTTCTAAATTGAAAACAAACCTTGTACATTTAAACATGGAAGACGTCCCAGGCTGTTAAAAAAACTGAATAACTTAAACCTAAATCATTCGAAAATTTAAACAAAGTTAGTTTTGATAAATTACCTTCTTGGCAAACGAAACATATGCATATGTTATACTTGTTTGCAAAGAGAAAGTCAATTCAAAGTCAACATTTGACTGTAACCAGAAACAGGCGATCAATAACCGAATGTTTACTTCGAATCGATAAATGCACAACATTTTAATAGCTTCTTTAAAAGCCTTTACGTCAGTTGCTTCATTAAGTATTTTAATCGAATGTATCGTTTAACCTTGAAGTGTGAATACACTTCAATATAAAGTAGCGTACTTATTACAAATTATCATAGCACTTAGCTAAGAAAAATGTGCGAATCATATGGACAACAATATAAACCCGTGTTCAAATTGAAGTAGTTTATTTTTGTGAGTAGTTTACACCTAACAAATACTTTAGCCGCTGGTCAGTTTTTATTGAAATAAAGCAATGAGTATAATAACAGTGATTAGCGTATACATTACTAATTTAACACTCTTCTTTATTCCTGAAATTTTGTTTCCTTAATTTTTAAGTTCTGATAAGCCAGATTTTGATTGGTCTTGTTCTTGTATTTTATTACATATAATGCTTATTAAGACAATAAATTCGAGAAAAGTATTATTACATGGAGCTGTTGCTAGATACAATTGTTTACAGTAGAACTGCTGAAACATTTAGCAATTGCAAATTAATGTGACACAAATATGATTGCGAATTATTTCAAGATACACTGTGCTAGACCTCAATGAAATCTTTCTATTTATTGTATTAAGTATTTGCTATTTTCTAAATCCTATTTCCTTATTTTATTAATGTACTTTTAACTACTTTTAGGAATGTACTTTTATCTACATGTAGTCTTAGACAATTCAGTACAATTTGTTGTACAATTTGTACAAAGAACACCTTTGTTGATTTATCTGCCGTCTAATTATTAGTATAATAAGATTGTTCCCTCTCTGTTTGTAAACTCTTTTATTCTGTTAATCAGATGAAAACAAAGTAAAGAACTATTGAACTTATTTAATTATATATACGCTAAAGGGTATGATTCTTTCATTTTATGATTATGACAGAATAACAACATCTATCTAAAATAACTGCAAAGATTACATGTACATCTAACATTATTGTTAAATCGTACACTTTATTTCTTTAAAACCATATATTCTAAACCTCTGAATGCGATCCTAATGTGATTAAGTTCTACATATATTCTTTATTCACTGACTTTTCTACTCTAAAACTGTCAATTTTTGACAACAGAAGTTGGAGCTATACAATGTACTGTATAAATTATACAGTTAGATTAATATTTTTGTAAGAACATATATTAATTTTATGTCTATTTTCCTTTGTTATATCTTTTTTAAATGTAAGTTGCACAATGTTTTATCTATATGTCATATTTTCTCGTTATAATATGATGATAAATGATTTTCTGGACAAGGCGTTTGTATATTCTAAATTTGGCTACGTTACAGTCAATAAATAACTCATCCAGGTAAATATACGGAACACGGCCACTGTTACCATTTGAAACATGTTCACCAAAAATAGTTCTTGCATGTGAGGAAGCTATACAGCTAGGTAACGGAGCGTCAGTGGTTCTACTCAGGCGGACATTTTTGCATAGATATCGCACAGAAATGTAATTTGCTAAATATCCATGAATGTTTATAAAAAAACACAAAAAAACACACACAGAGACATTAAACAACAATAAACAACAGCATAACTTTCTTGTTAATCAATGTTCTATGCTATCAATTTCGGTACCAATATGAGCATTAAAACGTCACTGCTTCTAAATTTGTATCATCTGCAATATATTGCTTGCAAGGAGAAATTGCAAACTCAAGGCTATAAATTATGCAAATGTTTTGCACTTTATTCTGAAATTACGTACAAAAGCAACGATGGTTGCTTTAAGCGAAACAAGTATTACAAGAAACAGCTGCTATTTCTTGGAACAAATATAGTATAATTTCTCGTTAAAATAAACAATCCAATTTATTTCTTTTAAAACAAACTTATAATATATGGTTTAAGGTTCTTAAAAAGAAAATATCATCCATAGTTTAAGCAGTTGCATTTACTTTAACGATTCATTTGTTTCTTTTATTCGAAGAAGTACAAACTAGTAAAATTTTGTCTTTTTTATGATACTTCAATCATCATGTTATTCCTTAGCAACGAGATAAAACAACATATTAGAGATATATACGATGTGGACATTATGGATTAGAACGCTAAGTATGCTTTTTACTCGTGTCACGTGTTTATTGCATGACTGGCATTGGAATAAATCCCGTGCATTTGCAAGATTTTCACGATTTAAGTACTCATTCAATCCACAAAAAGATAAGTATTAGGACAATTACAAATTATTTAAAACATTAATCGAGGTTTGAATAATAAATTTCACGCAATAGTATGCTGTTTATTACATTTTTTTTTCACACAAAAAGACTACGAAAGCTATAATGTTTACATAAAAGAAAACGAAATTCAATTTAAAAATGGTTTTTAAAAATTCGAAATTCGATCAAGTATGTTTTAAGCTTTTCTAAGACTATTATGAACATTTGCAAAGTTTCTAATATTCCACATAAAAGGGACCAGTTTATTATATTGAAATATATGAAGCAATAATTGTGCATTATAAGTGAAAATTGAAGTCTCAGTTGCAAAGAGTATGCTTCTTTTTATTCCAAATCTATTTCAAGTTTGAACTTAAGTTTAAGATATCTTGTTTTTTTAAATAAATTAAAATATTTCGTTTGTGACACCCTAAAGTATTTCTCAATTCAAAATTCCTTTTAAAATAACAATGTATTTCCACTTTATAGTTAGATGTGTTTTCTAACACTGGGTATCACTTCTTTATATATATATATATATATATATCAGACAAGTTTTGAACTACTTCGTAGAGAAGAAAATAGACTTTCGGAGAATCATTATTTATCTTAACTTCAACAATCCATAATGTGTAAAATATTTAAATATCCTTTATCTAACGGACGAGGCGCTTGTTTATTTCACATTTATTTGAAGAATTAGATTTTTAATTGTAAAATGAAATTTGTGAAACTCGGGTCATTTTTTAAAAGGGTTTATTTTTGGAACAAAGTGACTGTGTGTCTGGATAAGTAGGTATAACATATACAATATTTTAACACGTTAAACTCCAGATAGTTATAGCATCCATGTAAAAGGTAGTGCAAAAGTGTAATTTTATCCCAAAACATTGACCATTTTCAAAAATGACATATAATCTGTTGAAGTATGTACATATAAAACGTTTTACCATTATTCGTGTGTAACAGATAAGAAGTTGTGTTATTAAATAGTAGACTGTTTCACATGTGCATAGTATTTGCAAGTTGGCTGACTCCTAGAATGTGAAAATCTAAGCATTCTTTTAACTATCAATACATTTTTATGTTTGATATTGTGAAAGTATTGTCTTCTCTGACATGCTCATTCTAAACAGTCATGCAATATGTCAATTGGAAAAGAGTACGATGTAAGGTTTTGACATCGCTTCATAACTTATTGCTGTGTCTGATGAAAAAACCAAGTGACAGAATAATAAAGACCAAAGACATGTCTTTACTTTCTGCATTGACGAACAGGATTAGAATGATTTTATTATATTGGCAGTTAGTTTTATTATCTGATGCTTAAATAAATTCACATTGCTATGAAAAAGATTCACATACAATTCGGGTATTCAAAAGTGATATAAAACGATGAAGTCGTTATGATTAAAAAATATTTTGCAAACATTGAAAACAATAGTAACCTTTTCTATAAAAAATATAGACGAGTATTTGTCAACAATGATATTATAATAAACTACTTATTCTCTGATAGCATAATATCTAACCGACAGGAGGTAACAAATAACTTATCATTACCTACAGTTATGAAATATATCATTCCAGGAAAATTGTCTTGATGATGCTTTGTAATATAACAATCAACAAACACTTCTTGCTAACGATACTATAATTGATATAACACACTTACCCGATTGACGCATATTCTGAACAATTACCTGATATTTGATGAAGAAGCCACGTTCTACTCTGTGGCCATTTCATGTTGAAGGTTTGTGTTCCATTCCACAATGTTTTAGTGTGATTGCTGATTGGCAATATTAATTAAATATAATGAAATATTGCCTAAGATCTGAAGTTACATTCCATTAATTTTCGAGATTCATATCTTATTTCAGATATTCTATTGTTTATGTATATATTTATCTTCGAAATCTTTGACATGATCTGTTTGCAAAGGCATTATGATATGTACCCTTATCAGGGTCGTTTTCCTCATCTCACAACAATTTTCCGGCATCGACGTTTTAATTGTGACATGAACACTAAAATAGAAAAAAAAACATTAAAACTTTTAACACTACATTAGAATATGTTTTAAAAAGGGTTAAACCTTAATTGCCAGAGGGTACACGCACATATTCAAAATTCTATGCATCTGTTTCCCTAACAACAGAGCAATTAAGCAGTCAAATACAACTTTACTATAACCACAGGTATACTTCATTATTTATTCATTGTAGCGAAATATCATGCAGCGCAGATATGAGGAAATAGGAGTCGTATAAATCCACCTTTACATTGTCATAAACCCACCTTTACATTATCAAGAGTCATTCACATTAACTATACCAGAGAGTGTAAACGTATAAATATTTTATACTATCTCACTAGAAATTATAGCTGTGCCATTTTCATCATAATAATGAACAACATATTGTACTTTTATATTGCGCCAATTATGAAACACTTATTTTATTGCCTGTAACTCATAATTACATAATTAGTATGTCTGATGAATAAATAGATCATCAAGAATGAATAAGTCGCTTTGTGAACATTTTTGTCAATTTTATCAGGGAAAAAACAGATCAATTCCGACAATTCGTTCTGTTATCGATATCAACAATAATATCGCATGTAAGACAAATCAAATTTAAAATATATAGTAAAACAGATTCACGGAAGAACAATTAACCCAAAAAAAAAAAATTGCAAATGTTCTCCATTCGGTCATAGACGGGAGTTGTAATTACAAGCTAATGCCCCGTAGTACTGGTTTAAGCAGGGTTCAATATTTTAACATGCTATGTTGAAAGTTTGAATTAAGAAACATTCGGAGATGTGTTTATACAACGGTGTTCGTGCCATCCAATTTTAAAAGCTGGGGATTATCCCCGAACCCAAAAATAATTGCTCGTAAACGAGGAAAAACCCAAAAAGCGGGGAAATAAAATTTAAAATGGAAATTAAAATTTTAGATCAAGGTAATGAACCCCGGAAAGTGGGCCCAACAAAACGTTTAAAATGCAAAATTTTAAAAAAACAGCCAAAATATCCAAATGTTTATAATACAATATTCTAGTAAGAATACTGAAATCAACTATCATGAAAACGATGAATAAAGAAAACAAATATACCACAAAAATAACAATAATGTCATTCTGACCGATCTTAAAGATCAAAAATGTAGAATCGATTAAATGTACGTGGCGACTTTCAATAGCCTCAACAACGGAAAACTTTCTCGTGTACATTCACAATCGAGTTAAAATCCGACATGATTGTATGCTTTAGTTTTTAAAAATAAATCCTGCTTTTTGCGAATAAACAAGTTATAAATACAATTATACGGCTTGTATAAAAATATCTGTAGGTTAGCAATACCAATGATTATATTCTGTTGAAATTATTTACATATCAAAAACACATAAAAGGGTGTAATTGAATATTAAATCAATTACCATCATTTTTTTACTTTTCTATATGCTACATACCCCTTAGCTTAAAATAAAAATAAAACACTTTAGTTTGGTCCGTCTGGGCTCCTTGCCACTGGTTCTTGTTGCTGGGTCGTGTGGGAGTTGCGTTCATTGAACGCCGCCTTTCCTTGTTGATCTTGTTTATCATATTTTAAAGAAGCAGAATTTTTATGCATTCATTTCCCTAAGCTTCTAAGCCAATTCATGAATAGTAACTACATTGATATCATATAATAATATATAATATCAGGTTTAATAGCCTATGATACAGTAACACTGTTGTATGCCTCAGAGTTTGTACTTTCTAGAAAACTGAAATTTCAAAACTTAATTCCCCTGTAATAACAACATTATCTTTGATAATTCAAGCAGATACATATTTTAAGTCAGGATTAGGAATGTAATGACATCGGTATCAGCCGAGATGTCATTTTTCCTGGAATAATTTGTTAATATTACAAGAAACATTTTATTTCTTGAAATAATAGAAGTAAATTCTATTCCAATTTTTTTCAACTGAACTATTTTGATAAACAGGGATAAGGAAATGAGTGGTATAAGAATTCAATAGTAATTTTATTTTCAAATTATTAAGAAAATATTAAAGGCATAAAGTATCAAACATTGTTATGCTATTATAATTCTCAGATGTGTTTTTTTTCATTTGTGTAGTTTTAAGAAATATGTTAATGTTACAGCTGTTTTCAATGAATGCCAAAAATAGTAAGTAAATGCATTAAAGTAGAGAAAAACAGAATCCCTAAAGAAAGTCCAACACAACAAAATTGTAAAACCTACTTAAACATTTGCTAGGGCGCGTGAACGGTAGATTGTACTTTCCAGTACCATCAATGATCAGGCGCAATCAAACTGTATAAACATTTGCTAGGGCGCGTGACAGGTAGATTGTACTTTCCAGTACCATCAATGATCAGGCGCAATCAAACTGATCCTGCAACATTTTCAATTTTGCCGTTTTGGGCGTTCTTTTGGGGTTAATGTTTTTTCCTTCTTTTTTAATACACTCCAGTGCCGTCGTTTATAAAATTGCTTATTTTTTCTAAACAATACATGACTTCTCAAGAGCTTTTTCACGGAGCAGGATATACACCGTAACGTTAACTTGATGTTTGATTTTTTTTCTGGGCACATTTTGAGCGGTTGAATAATAACAGCAGTGAACACTCATATTTCGTGTCAAGTATTTTCATAAATTTACATAATTATTTGTTACACACCTATGTCACATACTAATGAGATATTGTATTAATACATTATGCAGGATTTGATTTGTACCATTACGTTTAGAGAATACACCACTGGCAAGTGATGTATCATGTATTACAAGTTTAAAGTGCACATCTATTCAAAATGTGATTTCACAATTTAATTTATTTAAAAGCAATTAATAACGTGAATTATCATTAAATATAGATGTACCCTTAACAACTTTTAAATTGCATCACACGTATGTTGATGGTTTTAATAAAAAAACAAGTTCATGAAACGTAGAGAAAAATAATAACGCCAATGGAAAGGATTAAATTGTGACACATATACACACTGTGAGTTCACAAAATCATAATCACGTATTAGAACTGTTGTAAACACATGACAACTTCATCATAATATCGATGCTATATACTAATTATATTTTGTCTACTAGACCTTAAACTATTCATTCCAACCGTGTCCGCAATTCAAGCAAGCGAACTTATTCTGTTCATTGCGCGCTGGGTCATGTCCTGCATCTGCAATGAGCATACAAACAGAAGCTAAACAGAACAGAGAATTGCATTTATGTATGACTACTCTTTTCTTGAAAATGATCCAGCCGTATGCATGAGCTTGTGTGTTGCATTAGGTCAGTACTGAGTTTCTAAATTGTTTTTGCTTAAGTATAGGTTAAGTTTTTAGTGCGTATTTACAACACTAAATTGGTCAGGCGCAGCGCAGCTGCGTAACCAATTTAATTTTTATAAAAAACCGTATTAATAAACTAGCATAGTATTTTAAATTATTTATACAAATAGTCGATTTACTAGACCGATTAACAGTTTGCCGATTTACCAAAGTAAATGTGTCACGATTCATTTGAAATACTGCAATCCTATCGGACAAAAGATAATTTCAAACACTGACTTCTGTTAAGAGATGTGGTGTATCTCCAATTATAAATGCTCACTGCTTAAATACTACAGAACATGTAAATCCTTGTTGTAATAAAGAGAAATAGAACTTAACGAACGCCCACAATGGCAATGTTGCAAAATAGATTTCATTTAGGCTGTTCTTTTGCGGTATTGGAAAACACAAGTTGCCATTTACGTCCACACCCCTCCCCAGCACGACTTAAGCAGACTTCAACGTTTTAGCATGAAAACGGAAAAAGTTAACATTTAGAAACATCCTCAGATGTGCTCATAAAGTGCTTTCATTGTTAAAAGTTCCATTGTTACTAATCATATTTTTCATTTAGTTTGTGTATGAGATTATAAACAATACATTATGAATTAGTTATTGGATCGTCATCTGAATATTATAGTACTAATATATGAAATATGCAAATAAAGTCCTTAATAATATACTATTTCAAGGCACATACATGCAAAACAATGTTTCGAATTTGTGATATCTGTTAAATGGTTTACAAACAACAATCCCCTCCGATCAGGTTATTAAATTTCTTTATATTTCTATGATTTCGAAAGGATTTTCATAATTACAGATAGATAATGGCTTTTATGATCCTCATACATATCATCATAAAAAGAATTATCATTTTGTCATACTTTACATGGAGAAAACAACACTTATTTCATGCAATAATTGTCTCATAAAATATCCATACATCACGTGTCTTCATCTTACCATATGTGACACAATTTATGTTATTTGTTTACACTGCAGTCTCTGTGTGTTCTTTTATCTAGCCATACCGTAATCGTAGGATGATGATATCGACCTTTTAACTTTTAACTACATTCTATTTCTTTTCGAACATTGATTTCTCGTTAAGGGCGCATACATTCATTGTGGTTCATTCACCGCTTTAAATGTAATGTTACGAAATAGAAATTGAAAATATTGAAGGTTCCGGCATATGAACACATCTGTGGATTTTTCTAAATTTAAGATTCACGATGTTAATGTTGTTATCCATTTTATCAATAAATTGAACTTCAAAACGTGCATTATTTTCTGCCATGCAAGCAGTTGTACTGTTTGTTTTAACACATGACTGATCTATACAATTTGAGATGATATCTCGTTTATCATGTATGTGTAAGATTTACAAGTATATATTTAAGTATAATACAGTGCGTAAACAGCAACATGAAATGATGTCTTAAAAGACAATGAATATAGCTGGTTCGTTGTTTTATTTCACAATGTACTTACAAAGTGTTTCTTTAGATGGTAAGCAGGCCACTTTATTTTACATCATGCTGCAGTATCATAATTTTTTTTGCATACATTTGTGTAAATCAGATTGTTTATTTGGTTTAAACGCTATGGTTTCAAAGTTTGCATGATTTATACAGCTATTCTATATGTTATATTAATATTCACACTGGTAACACACAATTTTGTCTGTAAAGCAGTACAACACATGTTAACTTATACCATACTTCTTGCTACAGGGACAACTGAAATGCTGTTTTTTTAGCTTTATTTATATTTGCAAGTAAATTGAAAAAAAATTATGGAGAAAAGGTGGTCCCTCGGATGAATAAGACACAACAAAATTACATGAAAATTGCAGACTCGGTTCGACTGAGTCTGTACATGAGGGATAATGAAACAGTGAAATATGAAACATCCCCATACCTCCTGGCACCGGTTTGAATGCTAATAAATTTGCGAGACTTATAAGTGCTGGAAGCCATGAGAAGTCGATTCAAAATCTTACATTCACACAAACGGAACTAGGAACGTTTATTATTTAACTGTTCTGATGGCAGTACAGTATTAAATTCATATATTTGTTTATATATGTATAATGCTTTATACTTTCTCTAGTCTATTAATTTGTTTTATGTTGACTATCTTGAGGCTAATGTTGGGACAGCACTGGTCATAACCGGCAATACAAAGGTTAATATAGCATATATTTGAAAATAATTAATCACTTTTTTATTCGAGAGATTGTTTCTCCGTATTTGAAAAATAAAAGAGAATATTCATTTACATATTTTATAAATGTTTATCTATGAGATTAAATGTCAAGTTAATCATTTACCACACCTACAATCATGATTTAATGTTAACAACTAATTTACACGTCTAAATAAATGTTTTCAAAATTAAATATTGGCACTTTTATATTAAGTGCGTGCTGCCGTTCACGCACAATAACACAAATTGAAGTAAATTTCAAACTTTAAACTAAAAATAAGTAATAAAAATAAAAAACCCTACAGCTAGATCGGCTTGTTTGAGCCTGTTCATGGACGAGAGTGGTAATTGGCTAGTGATACATATCGTCAATTACTCCAAGCGCATACTTAAGCAGAATTTTATAATCAAACATAAAATAGTGATTTTTAAATATAGTTCTGATCACATCTAGAAAATTCATCTAAACTTACTCAAACCGAGTCTGACATGTTTGCCTATTGTCAGTTTCCTGTGTTTATGATTGGCCCCTTTATTTCCCAAGCAAAAATATAGTAGAAATTCTGGAAGTTCTCTAGCTAATGAAAGATAACTTTCTATCGCCTGAGAAATGAAAAGCGAACATGCCATATTAAAGCCAGACAGATAAATCAGAATTTTCATCGAAAATAAATAAATTATTATTTTATTAAAATAACACTTATATCTTACGTCAAGAATCATATGGGGTGTAGATGTAAAATAGGTACAATTTAATTTTAAAAAAACCAACATATCAGCTTATTTGTTGTTATATCTATTTTATGTTGAGGTAAATGTATAATGTAATTTCTTTTGCACGGGAGATGATTTAAGCATCATAAAAGAATGACCATATTCATATTATGAGTGCTATTCGGGATACAAATTAAATCTTACATTATTTTTAAATGTATTTTGTTGGGAACTCACAAGTAAACATGCAAAATTACATCAAAGTTAAGAATTGTCTTTCCTGCTTTGAAATACACTTAATATTATGTAACAAAGAACGCTATTTTAATGTTTCAAAGCAGTTAATTATAATTTTATTTCACTATACATTATCTGTATTTTGCTTAAAAATAAAAGTAAAATAAAAACAGAGAACGTTTAAAAAAGTTGTAATTCTAAAAATGGTTGTGCAAACAGTAGATATAACGACATTTTTAACAGACTTTTAAAGAACGTTGCTATTTGTAACTAGGAGGAGGCGAAAACAAATTTTAACCACCAACTATATTTTTTCTTGACGTGTTAGAATGGAAAAAGATCTTAGGTAGTATAAGTCAAATATTAGCAAATGTCACTTATCTATTTTTTATTATAATTTGTTATTGCAAAAACCCATCCTTGTATCTTTGCCAAAATTTCAGTTAGTATTACATATTCAGGGAAATAATTTTTTGCATATGAAATAAGTTTTTATATATACACAATTTACAAAGTGAATTAAAGTAATAAATGATCGCTGCAGTCATCTTATTATAATAATAATCAAATTAATTAATTCGCATATTATAACAATAACGTCTCCTTTTCACAGGGTCAATAATGACATACCTTTTCTAACAACTATACTAATATTTACATAGATGTCATATAATAAAAGGACTAAACTATTTAAACTAAATCACTTAGAACACTGTCCATTCCTATATCCAATAAGTATTTGCATTATACGAGACAAAATGATCGTGACCTCCGTTTTGGTCTGGGTTTTCAGAAAAACCGCCTAACAACTATGTTACAACTCTCTTTAATAAAGGTAACACTGTTTCAATTACGTTCTCTTTTCCAGGGAAAGAATTGCACAATGCTCACAGCTTGAAATGAACTTGTCTTTATAAGAATAGAAATGTTCGTCTATTATGAGAAATACAGCAAAGCATTATGTTGTCTAATATTCAGAAAGTGAAGAAAATAAAAACACAATAAGTCAGACAAATAAATTAGGGAAACACTAAATTACAAAACGGTCTATTATCCAGGCACTTAAATCTAATACGGCTGATCACACGAGGCGTAAATATAAATAAACGTGTTCATAAAATTCACATCAGATAATGCGTTGTTTAATTATATTTTTTCAACGGGAAAAAGATTCCTATATCCAACTAGTATTTGCGTTATATGAGACAAAATGATCGTGACCTCCGTTGTGGTCTTGGTTTTCAGAAAAACCGTATAACAACTATGTAACAACTCTCCTTAATAAATGTAATACTATTTCAATAACATTCTCTTTTCCGGGGAAGGAATTGCACAACGCTTACAGTTTGAAATGAACTTGCTTTTATAAGAATAAAAATGTCCGCATATTATGAGAAATACAGCAAAGCATTGTAGCGTCCACTATTCAGAAAATGAAGAAAACGAAAACACAATAAGTCAGACAAATACATTAGGGAAACACTAAATTACAAAACAGTCAATTATTCAGGCACTTAAATCTATTACGTTGCATATAATTATATTGTTTTTTTTGAACATTCGTTATTTGTCTAAACAATTCAACATTACTTAAAATACCAACATTTTATAGGTTTTTACTAAGGAGGCGTTTAATGGTGAAATGTTCACACCCTAGCAGTATTTGAATACGATATAAATTTCATATCATTGCATATCTTCATATTGCGTATGCTTTTCTATACTCCCATCCCAATACCGAAAACACATCGTCCTTGAAAATAATTAGGTTACATTGCCCATCTTAATCTGAATGAAATTGTAATACGTATACTAAGGTCTTCTTAACAAGCTGCGTATAGCTGTATCATCAACTTTAGTTATTTAATTTCATCCTCTTTCATTCCAATATTTTAAAGCTAATGAATTTGAAAACATAGCATAGTACCTTTTCTTTCCAATGCATGTAACAAGAATTTTAGGAGAAGAATTTCATAAAGTTTTGTCTTCCATTCTAACCCAGTTCTGAAATAATATTTGCAAAAATCTGTGTATATTGTAAATTGTAACACACATTTTTTCTACTAAGAAGTTTAAACCATGTAAATGCTTGTTACAACAGACTTAAACATTAAGATAAATCACAACAAAAAATATTTTCAAAATATTTTGCTATGCAGCTAATGACAACATTACAAATTTCAATAATTTAGCTTTCGTCTGAAGTTATACTGGGAATGTAACATTCAGTCATTAACGTTTATGATGTTTACATCGTTAACTTAAAGTATCAATTTAAATGAGGGAAGCAATTATCATTAAGGCAGAAAAATTCAACAGTTTGTTTTTAAATAAATACGTCTAATGATAAGAACTATTAGACATTAAATTTTAGCGGATGTCTCACTTTTGCATGCTATCTCTCAAGAAAAAAAATAATTGTACAAATGAAAACATAGTGAAGCCGATTTGGATTCCCTCCTGGTAAAAATTTATTTTCGTAAATCTTATAACATTTTCAAAACGATTTTGAGTTCTTTCATTTCACTTTGTGTTATAATGCCTTGACTTTGTTATCACTATAGCTAAATTTTTATATTGTGTCAAATGGCGTAAGATCTTTAACGTTAATATCATTTGCTAACAGTGTTTTGAAATATCAGTTTAGAAAGTATATTCTGGATAATCATCTATAGTTGTATGAGTATCAATAAGAGAGATAATTCAAACATTAAGTTTTACAGTATTATTGTTCTAGGAATATTTAAGAAAAGATTTTCAAGTAAAGGCTGTATTTTATGAACGCAGCCCTAAAAACACCCAGTTTCATTGGTTCACTGCACTCATTTTCCCCATTCATGAACTTGTTATCACTCTGCAAGAAAAGACGGCTGTGGTTTTCGAAAGCGCTTTGTTTAAAAGAATAAATATCTGAATGACAATACAATAGAATAGATGAATACAGAATCCCTAAAGAATGTTGCACACTAAAATGATCGAGCCAAAACTAAATACCAGAAGGCAACATTATTGGTACAGTTGTGCTTTAACAGACGTCAGATACAATAATGACAATGTGACATCAAATTAATATACCCAGTTTTCGCACTACATTGAAATATATGCTATGTTTCATTTCTAATATCGAATTCAGTTAAGAATATTTAATTGACTAATGAACTTTAAGTAATGTATACATGTTTTCCGAATACACAAAACATCTATAGCTGTACACGAAATAGATTGTGTATTTCTTTGGTTGGTTACTCCGCTGTATGTTTTGACCACTTAATACCAACCTTTTGTAATTAAGAACAAACATAAAATCGTGAAAATATAATAACTTGATCGGTTACATGGTTACAATTGTTAAATTAACGATTTAGTTAGCAGGATACCTCTTTAGAAATTACATGAAGTCAACTTAAGCCCAGAGCGCCATGTGAAAATTGATTCAAAGTCATTCGCATTGGTAAAATCAGTTTTACTGTATATTATATAAACAAAATATGCAATATGTCGATTGCTCTGTATAAATGATCGGAAACAAAATCGAAAGTTAATTCTTATAAACGTTTTGATTTAACCTTTTTCCCTTCACCCAATCGATGTCAAAACCCATAACAAATTTTAAAAAGCCACAACAAAGACTATTAATACAGTTACATAATATTATGAATAGTTTACGGTAAGTCTGACTTCCTGCTGTTTATCGTTGCGATTCCAATTATGCATTTTAACCTGCACGTTGTGATGAATTTATTTTCTTCGTATACGAGCCAGATCAAACAGATAAAATATATTTGAATGGATACATATGTATTTTGAGTGAACCAGCTGGTGTTTGTTCTGAAATAACTTATTCTGAAAATAACCTGGTTATTTCATCCAAGTGATGTCATCCATTGAGGTGAAATTGTTGATTTAGTTACATTGCAAACATAATATTGAAAGTAGGAAAGGTATATTGTGAATGCCATGAACATGTTTTGTGTAGAGAAAAATTCACATTAATTTCTTAAAAGATATATACATGTATGTAAGAAACGACGATACAGTATCGTAGTAAATTTATTTTGTTCACAATTTGATATATTGCTCCTTAATTTTACTTCACTGAGAAAAGGTTTTTGCTTTCACACCTAATAAACGATAGTCAGTCAATACGTTTAAAAATCAAAATACCAAACATAGAAGAACAAGCAGATATATGTGTAACATTATTGTTAAACTCAAATACGAAACGAATACTTTAAATAAACGTTGCCATATTAGTTCATGTGTTTTTATCATTCTTTACTTCTAAAATTGAAAAAAGTGCATTTAAACATTCAAGACACACAAGGCTCTTTAACCAAAATATTCGAAAATTTATACAAAGTTAGCTTTTAAAATTACCTTCTTGGCAAATGAAGCATATACATATGTAATACATGCGTGCGAAGAGACAGTCTTTGTAGTTAAGTGTTTTAATCGAATATATCGTTTAACCTTGAAGTGTTAATACACTCCAATGTAAAGTAGCGTATTTATTTTAATTATCAGAGCACTTAGCTAAGAGAAATGTGCGAATCATATGGACAACAATATTAACTCGTGTTCAAAATGAAGTTGTTCATTTTTGTAAGTAGTTATTACCAGTCTTAATATATACTTTCTAGCGGCTGGTCAGTTTTTATTGAAAGCTTGATTGAATATAATAACTTTGTTTAACGTAAGCATCGCTAATTTAATACTCTTCTTTGTTCCTGAAATTTAAACTTTGATAAACCAGATTTTGATTGATCTTGTTCTTGTATTTTGTCACATATTAGGCTAATTAAGAAAATAAATTCAAGACAGTTATGATTTCAAAGAGCTGTTGCTAGATACAATTGCTTACACTTAGTCTAGAACTGCTTGAACATATTGCAATTCAATACATTTTATTGGAATTTAATGTGACACAAAAATGATTGCGGATTATTTCATATTTAAGCATACATATACATTGTGCTAGACCTCTGTGAAATGTTTCCTAAATATTGTATATGCCATTTTCTCAATAATATACCCTCATTTTATTAATATACTTTCACCTACTTTTATGAAATTCAATGTACTTTTATCTAGTCCTAGAAATTTCAGTACAATTCAGTTCAATTTGTACATAGAACACCTTTGTTGATTTATCTGCAATCTTTTTATTAGTCTAATAAAATTGTTCCATCTGTGTTTGTAAACTCTTTTATTCTGTTAATCAGATGAAAACAAAGAAAAGACATATTGAACTTATTCAATTATATTTACGCAAAAGCGGTTGATTCTTTCATTTAATGATTATGACAGAATAAAAACATCTAACTAAAGTGACTGCAAAGATTACATGTACATCTAACATTATTGTTTAATCGTATATTTTATTTCTTTAAAACCATATATTCCTAACCTTCGAATGCGATCCTAATGTGACTTTTCTACTCTAATACTGTCAATTTTTTGACAACATAAGTTGGAGCTATACAATGTACTGTATAAATTATACAGTTAGATTAATATTTTTGTAAGAACATATATTAATTTTATGTTTGTTTTCCTTTGTTATATATTTTTTTAATATAACTTGCACAATGTTTTATCTATATGTCATATTTCCTCGTTATAATATGATGATAAATGATTTTTCTGGACAAGGCCTTTGTATATTCTAAATTTGGCTAAGTTACAGTCAATAAATATCTCATCCAGGTAAATATACGGAACAAAAATATCACGACTACTGTAACCATTTGAAATAGATAACATGTTTACCAACAATAGTTCTTTCATGTAAATACTATACAGCTAGCTAATGGAACGTCAGTGGTTCAACTCAGACGGGCATTTGTGCATAGATATCGCACAAACATTAAATTTGCTAAACATTCATGTATGTTTTAAAAAACAGCAACAAAAAAAACCAACAAAAAACACACACAGACATTAAACAACAATAATAATTAATCAATGTTCTATGTTCTATGTCATCGATTTCGGTACCAATATGAACATAAAAAATGTCACTGCTTCTAAATTTGTATCATCTGCAATATATAGCTTGCATGCAGAAATTGCAAACTCTAGGCTATAAATCATGCAAATGTTTTGCACTTTATTCTGGAATTACGTACAAAAGCAACGATGATTGCTTGAAGCAAAACAAGTATTACCAGGAACAGCTGCTATCTCTTGGAACGAATATAGAATAATTTCTCGTTTAAATAAACAATCTATTCCTTTTCAGCTAATAAATTTATAATTTGTGGTTTAAGGTTTTTCAGAAGAAAGAATTATCGAAAGAAAAACCGTAATACGATTTAGCGTTTGCAATAACCTTAACGATTCATTTGTTACAAATACCAAAGGATACAGGTTTTTGTCTTTATTATGATGCAACAATGTTATTCTTCAGCAAGGAGTTAAACATCTTCATTAGGAGCTATATACGACGTTGACACTATAAACAAGAAAGCAAGGTATGCTTTCTTTACTGTATCATGCGTTTATAGCATGACTGCATAGGAATGAATCACATGTTTTTGTAAAAAATAAATTTAGTGTTCACTCAATCCACAAAACATGTAATTATGAGGTAAATTACAAACTATTTAAAAGATTAAACGAGGTTTGTATCATAAATATCACCAATAGTATGCTGTTTTATTACATATTCTTTAAATAAAGAGACTACAAAAACTGTAATGTTTAGATAAAAAAACGAAATTAAAAAATGATTTTTAAAACGCCGGTCAATAGGTTTTAAGCTTTCCTAAGATGATTTTTAACGTTTGCAACGTTTTTTTTTATATTTCACATAAAAAGGATCCGTTTAATAATATGGAATATTTGTAGCAACAGTTTTGCATAATAAGTGAAAATGGAATTCTAAGTTGCAAAAGAGTGTATTTCGTTTTGTTCTAAATCTATTTCAAGTTTACTTAAGATTATGATATCTTGTAAATATAAATATTATATTTGAAACATATCAAAACATTTTGTATGTGACTCCCTTAGGTATTTCTCAATTCAAAATTCCTTTTTAAAATAACAACGTATTACCACTTTATAGTCCGATGTATTTTCTAGCACTGAGTATCACTGCTTTATAAATACATCGGGCAGGTTTTGATTTACTGCGTAGAGAAGGAATTAGACGTTCGAAAAATCATTATTCATCTAGAGCTTAACAATCCATATTCTGTAAAGAGTTAAATATCCTTTATCCAACGGATGAGGCGCTTGTTTATTTATCATTATTTTAGTTTAAACATATTTTATTCATAATCATACACAGTACATAATATACAATCGTTCAATATATACAATGATGAAATGGATTAGAACGAAAGATATAAAATCTTATATAGTTCTTCTCCGACTCTACTTTGAATTAACAACAAAGTGATGGCATCAATCTACTGAGACAATGTGTATGAATTCATATACATATATTAGATATACATATGTTAGAAAAAAAACCTTAAGGATACATACATTTTCAGACATATATAATAAATTGGGGGAATTAGTTATAATTATAACGTTATCCTAGCACATTAAGAACTGACTTGCTTTGGCTGGTTATGGAGAATACAAATTTAATGGTAAAAATACGCCTGTGATAATGAGTACAAGATGTTTCAATAAATCATGTTTCGAACCTCTTACTTAGTTTGATATATTTATGAACTGCAGGAAATATAATCTCATTTGCTTCAATTGATTTGGATTCCGTTCCGAACAAGATGATCTCTAATGAAGGAGCTATAATATTTGATACTGTATTAAACAGAATACGTCTTACGTTATCAAATCTTTGACATTCATAAAAATAGTGGTAGGTTGACTCAATTTCACCACACCGACAAAGGGGCGATTGAACAATATTCTTTAAAAATAAATGTTGATTGAGAGAGCTGCAATTTCTCCGGAGTCGCGTGTGAAGTACTTGATATTTCCTGTCACCGTAATAGAATAAAGAATTGCTTTTGCAACTTCCCTGATTTAGGAGAGACTTAAAGTTGTTTAATGAGTTTGCATTTCTTACATTGAGTGGTAACTCATTCCATTCTTTTAATGTTGAAGGAACAAAAGAATTAGCGTATGGAGAAGTTCTTGTAGGTATAATTTGGAGATTTGTTGAGTTACGAAGATTATACTGACCTACTGTATTAGGAACAAGATTACACAGATATTCAGGAGAAATCCCATTTACCATCTTAAAGAATAAAATTAATTTATGTTTACGACAGCGCTCAGCAAGACTTTCCCAGAATATTTCGTGATAGAGCTCCGATACGGAAACAAGTTAAGTGCATCCACGTACAATTCTTGCAGCATCATGCTGTATCCTTTCGAGTTCTTCCTTTTTATAGTTGGAACAGTTGTCCCAAACTACATCAGAATATTCTAAAACTGGTCGAATAAAAGCACAATATATAACCGCCAATGATCTACGATCAAGCAAATAAATAAGACGTCTCATAACATTTTTTCGTGACCAAGCCTTGTTTTTAATGTAAGAAATATGTTCATGCCAGGAAGCATCATCTGAAAGAAAACAGCCCAGATGTTTGTGAGATTCAACCACAGGGATGCTTACATTAGACATAGACAATGGAGGATGGTGGGGTTTATTCATCTTTTTAGAAATTACCATTGACTCAGATTTATTAGGATTGAATTGCACAAGCCAATTGTTAGCCCAGTTTGATATCTTTTCAATATCCAATTGCATTTGAGCTGCTGTTTCTACTGGAGACTTATCATTATTTTGAGAATTGCATTTACATATTTAATGGTAATAAGAAACTTGTGAAACTCTGGTTATTGTTTGAAAAGCTTTAATTTTGAAAAGAGTAACTGCATGTGGATAAGTAGGTCAAATATATACAATGTTTTAAACGTTAAATTCCACATAGATATAGCATCGATGTAAAAATGTAGTTAAGCCCACAAAAGAAATGTTAATCTACTCAAAACACTGATCGTTTGCAGAAATTACAAATAATCTGTCGTTCATTCCGTTTGTAACAAATAAGAAGTTGTGTTATTGAATAGTAGATTGTGTCACATGTGCATATTATTTAAGGTTGGTTGACTCCTAGAATGTAAAAATCTAAGCATACTTTTAAATATCGATACATTTTTTATGTTTGATTTTGGAAAAGCAATGTCTTCTCTGACATGCTCATTCTAAACAGTCATGCTGAGTATCAAATAGGAAAAAATACGTAAACTTTAATTATGTTAGGTTTTGGCACCGCTTCATAACTTATTTCCGTGTCTTTGATGATTATACCAAATGACAGAATAATACAGATCTAAGACATGTCTTTACTTTCTTTATACACGAACAGGGTTAGAATCTTTTTATTATATTGGTAGTTGGTTTTATTATCTGATGTTCAAATAAATTCACATAGATACGGAAAAGATTCACTTATAATTCGCGTTTTCAAAAGATATATATATATATAGCGCTGAAACATTGAAAACTTTTCTATATTAAAAATATACGTGTATATATCAAAAAAGATGTTATATTAAATTATTTATTTTCTAATAGCAGTGCACCGACAGAGGGTAACAAATAACTGATTATTACATACAATTATGAAATTTATCATAACAGGAAAATTGCCTTGAAGGTGCTCTGTTATATAACAATCAACAAACACTTCATGCTAACGATGCTATAATTGATATAGCACACTTACCCGATTGACGCATGTTCTGAACACTTGAAGAAGCCACGTTCTACTCTATGGCCTTTCTATGTAAAAGGTTTTTGTTTCACAAATGTTTTATTGTGATTGCTGATTGGCAATATTAACTAAAATAATGAAATATTGTTTTTAATATATGAAGTTACATTCCATTAATTTTCTAGGTTCAAATCTAATTTTAGCCATTCTATAGTTTATGTACGTTAATCTTCCAAATGTCTGACATTATCTGTTTGCAAATGCATTATGATCTGATGTGATATGATATGTACCTTTATCTGTACTGTTTTCCTCTTTTCACAAATTTAACAATTTCCCGGCTATGGGTTGTCCACCGACGTTTTACTTGTACCATGAGCACTGAAATAGAATAAACATTAACACTTTTAACACTATATGAGAATATGTTTTAAAAGGGTTAAACCGTAATTGCCAGAGGGTACACTCACATATTTAAAAATCTACGCATCTGTTTCCCTAACAACAGAGCAATTAAGCAGTCAAATACAATTTTACTATAACCATAGGTATATTTCATGTAGCGAAATATCATGCAGCGCAGATATGCGGAAATAGGAGTCGTCATAAATCCACATTGACATTGCCATAAATCCACCTTTACATTATCAAGAGTCATTCACATTTAATATACCAGGGAGTGTAAACGTATAAATATTTTACACTATATCACTGGATATTATTGCATTTCATCAAATGCCAATTATTAAACACTTATTTATTGCCTATAACTCATGATTACATAATTTGTATATCTGATAAATAAAGAGATCATCAAGAATGAATAAGTCGCTTTGTGAATATTTTTGTCAATTTTATCAGGAAAAAAACAGATCAATTCCGACAATTCGTTTTGTTGTCGATATCAACAATAATATTGCATGTAAGACAATGTTGAAAGTTTGAATTAAGAAACATTCGTAGATGTTTTCATACAACGGTGTTCGTGCCGTACCATGAAAAGCGGCGTATTATCCCAGAACAATAATGTTTGCGTCGTAAACGAGGAAACTAATGCGGAAATAAATAAGATGGAATATTAAATTTGGAAGCCTGCATATGACGTACAAAACGTCAAAAGTCACATTTCAAAAGCAGCCAATATATCCCAATAGTGATAATATAATATTCAAGTCAACTATCATGAAAACGATAAATTAAGAAAATAAATATACCACAAAAATAACAATAATGTCATTCTGAACCATCGTTAAGGTAAAAAAATGTAGAATCGATTAATTATTCGTGGCGACTTTCAACAGCCTGAATAAGCACATAACTGATGTGATAATAAGATAGATAAACACGAAATCCCTAAAAAGGACAAAACGGAAAAAATATCAAATATTGAAATCTTGGTTCATTGACGGTAGTTGTAATTGTAAGCTACCAATACGTCCCCGCCATACCCCCCCCCACCTCGTGTACATTCAAAATTGAGTTAAAATTTGACATTTGACATGATTGTATGCTTAAGTTTTTAATATAAAATCTTGCTTTTTGTGAATGAAAAAGTTATAAATACAATTATACGGCTTGTATAAAAATATCTGAAGGTTAGCTTGCGATGTAAGCTGAGTGATATGTTGTTGCTAATTGTAAACTACCAATGACTGTTGAAACTATTTAACAATATTTGTGAACCTGTAATGTAATGGGTGAAATGGAATATTAAACCAATGATCATCAAGTTTTAATTTTCTATATGCAAAATACCCTTTAGCTTGAAATAAAAATGCATTCATTTCCTTAGCTTCAAGCCAATTTATTTAAGTAACAACATTTATATTATAGCGTAATATATATTACCAGGTTTAATAACCTAGGATACAGTAACACTGTTGTATGCCTCAGAGTTTGCACTTTCTAGAAAACTGAAATTTCAAAAATTAATTCCCCTGTAATAACAACATTATCTTTGATAATGCAAGCAGATACATATTTTAAGGAAGGATTAGGAATGTAATGACATCGCTATCAGCCGCGATGCCATTTATCCTGGAATAATTCTTATATATCACAAGAAACATTTTTTTAAATAAAAGAAGTAAATTGTATTCCAATTTTTTCAACTAATCTACATTGATAACAGCGTTATCTCAAAACAATTGGATAAGGAAATGAGTGGTATAAGAATTCAATAGTAATTCTATTTTCAAATTATGTGAAAAAATATTAAAGGTTTAAAGTATCAAACATTGTTTTTCAATTAAATTGTGTTTTTTTTTTAATTTGTCTAGTTTTAAGAAAAGGCAATCTTTTTATGTTACGTTATCAATGAATGCCAGAAATAGTTAAAACATTTGAGCCTGTTTAACCTTTGCTAGGGCGCGTGAACGGTAGATTGTATTTTCCAGTACCATCATTGGACAGGCGCAATCAAACTGATCCTGCAACATTTTCACTTTTGCCGTTTTTGGCGTTCTTTAGGAATTTTTTTTTTTTATTACACTCAAGTGCCGCCGTAAATAAAATCTTTCTTTTATTTTCTAAACAATACATGACTGTTTCAAAAGTTTTTATTCTGAAGCCGGTCATGCACCATAACGTTTGCTTGATGATTGATCTTTTATTGACGCTTTTAGAGCAGTTGAATAATAACAACAATGAACACTCATATGTCGTATCAAGTATTTTCCTAATTTTACATTTATAATGTATTATTTGTTAGACACCTTTGTCACATACTGATTAATGAGACATTGTATTATTAAATTATACAGAATTAGATTGTACTATTAGTTTGTACTGGGTCGGGTGGGGGCTGCGTTCATTGAACGCCGCCTTTCCTTGATGATCTTGTTTATCATATTTTAGAGTAAACCACTGGCAAGTGATATAGTATGCATTACGCGTTTGAAGTGTACATCTATTGACTTTGAAAGTAATTGTTAACATGGTATGTTTTGCATTTTGCACTTTCTTGTAGCATTTAATATATATGTAACCTTATCAACTTCATAATCACATGAGTCGTATGTTTATGGTTTTAATATAAAACAATGTCACAAAATGTGGAGAAAATAATAACATTGACCTATTAAAGACAATGAGTTCTCCAAATCGTAATCGCTTGTATGAACAGTTTGCTTGTTAACATTGATGTAAACAAACACAACTTCATCATGATAGCGATGCTATTTTTAAGCAGAAAATATGGCGGATTTCAAAGTTGCACGCAACATTTTATGATAAAATAATAAATTTCTCGTGGGTTTGAAATGGCCGCAACCGGCCACCATAGGATCATGTCTTCTATCTGCCATGAACATACAAACAGAAGTTAAAAGAACAGAGAATAGCATTCATGTATGGCTTCACTTTTTTATACGAAACCAGCCGTATGCATGAGCTTGAGTGTTGCATATGAGAGCTCGGACTCTACAACCTGCCTGACAACTTGACAAAACGTTTGCAAGAGAAAAGTAAATAGTGTCCTTTTTAGTAGTAAACAATTGCATCAAATCAGCCCTCAGGGCATTTACCTCTGCAACATTCCGAGGAAGATGACTATTTTCTTAATATGTGTGAAGATAACTATTTATCTAAAAGTTAAAGATTATTATTATCGAAAAGCTGATATACATTATACTTATCACAATAGTTAGGAGTACATAATTTGTAAAATATAGTTAAATGATTTTTATCAGAACTAAAAAAAGGAAAATCAATTAATGTTTTGTATCAGAACTAAAAAAAAGGAAAATCAATTAATGCAGCAAAGATGACGAATCTGCAATATTTTCCCTGTCAGCATATTTATTATCTGATATTGTGTTTTATATTATTTATATGTCTAGACAGTAAATGTACCACTACATGCATGAAACGTTCAAGTTTAGATAAATCATGAATAATTGATGTGGATTGTAATTGTTTTAAAAATGCTAGACAAAATATTTTCCTGGAAATTTTTCCTTCGATTTAAACCCAAAACATGTTGCAGAAAGACAGTTCGAATATTATCATAATGAGTTTTAAAGTTCAATGCGAGTTTGCAGGTTTTTCAATAATACTTTGCAAGACTGTCAAGTAAAATTTCTAAATTGTTTTCCTTAACTTTAATTTATGAAATACTTATGGTGTATTTCCACTTATAAAAGTTTATTGCTTAAATAGAACAGAACATGTGCATCTTTGTTGAATTTGAGGACAATAAATCCATAACGAACGCCCAAAACGGCAATGTTGTATCCGGTGTGATTGAGCCTGTTCATTGGCGGTACTGAGACGTGCAATATATGCACCCCCCGTAAAAAACAAAACAAAAATACAGACTTAATAGGAGTTGACAATGGCAAAATTTTATATTTAGAAACATCCTCAGATGTATTCAATAAAGTATTTTGATTGTTTTACTTTCCACTGTTATTTATAATATTTACCATAAAAGTTATTGAATGAGATAAATGAGATCATAAAGAATACATTTAAAATTAGTTATCGGATCGGCTTCTTAATGTTACAATACTAATTTATGAAATATACATAAAAAATCTTAAAAACATACTACGTCAAAACTCATACATGAAAAGACAATTTTTTCGCATTTGTGCTTCTTGTTATAAATAGTTTGCAAGCAATAATCCGTTCCAAACATGTTATTAAAAATTATATTTCTATAATTTTGAAAGGATTTTCATTTTTATAAATAGGTTCAGCTTTTGAGGATACTCATACATAGCATAAAAAGCTATCATTTGGACCTACTCTATATGGATAAAACAGCATTTATTTCATACAATAATTGTCTCATATTACATTCATATCATACATCATGTGTCTTTTTCTTACAATATGTGACACAATTTATGTTATATGTTTCCACGGCATGCGTTCATTTATCTTTTTAGTTGAGTTTATCCATGCCGTAACAGTACGACGTTGATATCGACATTTTAACTTTAAACTTAATTAAGTTTCGTTTCGACAATTGTTTGCTCGTTTTTTCATTCTTTTACTTGGGGATCATTAACCGCTTTAAATGGAACGCAACGAATATGAAATTGAACATATTGAAAGTTCCGTCATATGAACACAGATGTATCTAAATTAAACTTTCAAGATGTTTATGTTTTCATTCATTTAATTAATAAAGTAAACTTCAAAGAGTGCATTATTTTCTGCCATGCAAGTAGTTCTACCGTTTGTTATTACACATTTTGTCAATACAATTTGAGATGATGTATCGTTTAGTATGTATGTGTATGATTTACAATTCTTCAGCAAGACACAGTTTCATATTGATTGTGCTTTAACAGCAACAGGCAATGATGTCTTATATCTTGGCGATGAATACATGAAACACCTGTGATGCTGTTTTTGTTGTTTTGTTTTCCAAAATATAAGTATATAAACTAATTTCAAAACGTCTTTTTTATTAAGATGATGTTTTTACGCTGTATAGGGAATCAAATTTTACAGCATGAAACGTTTTTGTGTTGCAAATAATTAGAGGGATTTGCTGAGCACTTTTCTTCATAAGCAAGCGTACTAGCTTAAATACATACGATGGTAAGCAAGGCACTTTATGTTTAAATCATTGACGACTTGACAGACAAAAATGTTGTCTCATCGCTTTCTAAAATACCCGCATTGCATACATTTCTGCAAATCAACTTCATAATATGGTTTATATGCACCGAAAACATTTGTTTCCACGCTTGCATAATTATATTGTTATAAAATAATTATGTTATAAAATAATTGCAAGGTGGTCTACACATATTTATTTTATCTGTACACATATTTACTGTAACCATAATTTTTACTGCACTTAAGCTTCATACTCCACTTCCGTCCATGAACAGACTCATTCAAACAGAGCTTGCAATATTGCCAGTTTTACCGTGTTTACACATCCTGAAAAAACATGTCATGATATTTTATTTGATAAATAATGCAACTTTACGTTACGAATGAATGTTGCTATCAAAGCAATATTGAAAAGATTGCATGCATTGTTCAGCCAGAGAACAGGTGCTTTAAGTGTACGCATTTATAAAAAATAGATGAATTAATTAGGTTAATTTACAACCAAGTGCTTACTTCAGTTTTTTTGAGTTATGCCTTTCTACGATATGACTTGTACAGTAATTGTTTTACAGAAAGTGACATCCAACGTTTCACTACTTTAACCCTTTCGTAATAGTAAAGACCCTTTTCAGTCGTTATGATTTGTTTCATGAACTATTTTGGGGTCATGTTTTAGTATTATATGAAATAATACAAAATAAATCATACTTAACTCTTTATGTGTTATCTTAATTGTTCCTCCATTGTTTGCATCATTGATAAAAGTAAATAATTATAGAAAAATCTTGAAAAGGGAGATCCCTGGGATGCAATTAAAACAACAATAGTACATGAAAATTGCCGACTCTTGTATGATTAAACAATGTAGCTACAGTTCACTTCAAAAGTCATGACATTAGATTTGTATGTGTACGAATATTTTCAATTATGTTAGTTTAAAGTTATATACGTTTTATCATACATTCCATTCTTTATTTGATAACTAATAATACATTCTTTATAACGTATCAAATTTTAACTAAGAAAATACGTTGGTTGTTTGTTGAAAATATAATTACATAATATAATTCATTGACGTTTTGTCAGTTTGGTATATTTCAATTTTTTATTTCATTTTGTTTTTAAAGAGCTAGTGAGACGAACGATAATCGGATCCAAATCTAGATATTTCACAGACTCATGCAGGCGCAATTCCTAGTGAATCGCAAATAAATGAAGAAAAATATCAGAACCAACAACTAGCAAAGGGATAATAATGACCTGTTTCAATTTAAGGATCAATTACCTTAAGGTCATAATCAGTAGTCTATTACTTAGCCAGAGGTCCGACAGAACGACGGCTGAAAAGAAATTCATCTTGGTTGAGAAAAATAAGTGACAGAAATAAAATGTTTTGAAAGTATTGTGAGAATCTAAGTGGGTTCTCGGTCATTTTTTTGTAAATGGTTGCAAATATTACCAACGTTCCAAGACACATAAAATTAAAAGATCACGTTAAATTTAACGACGCATTGAAGCAAAAATATTATATGCTGGCAGGTAAAAAATCACAAAACAGTGTCGGAGGCTCAGATCCAGACTGCATTGAAGATTGCGGAAAAACTTGCCAAATCGTTAATATCCTAACTTATCTGTTTTCTAAGGATATTTGGACATTGCTTCTTTAGAAACAAATGTTAAGGCTCTAATGCAAATTGTAAAGATCATATGCTTATGTTAATGGTGACCCTTTCTAGGCTGAAAAAGCAGTTGGACATGTATAAGAAGAGAACAGCTTTTAAAGGTATTTATATTTCCACAAAACTTCCATCTAACCGTCATCATGTTTGTGTTAAAATGCAGAGAAGTCTGATAACAAATCTTTTGGCACAAAATGTGTCTTTTGTCTGATCTCAAACGAGATTTGAGACTTGTAAATGTCAACTAACTGGAACGCTCTTTCCGTCAATTTAAAAATAATTCGAATGAGCGACAGAGCATTTTCATTGCAAAAAAGTTCCTGTAGGCGAATTGTTAATAATGCCCATAATCTGGCCCAATCAAATCAAGTCTGCATCATTGTCAATTCTGTCCTTTATAGCGTTCTGTAGGGATTCCGCTTTTCACTGTTTTATGTAACGTTTTAAATGTGTTGGTACAGTACCCTCGTTCAAAAATATGTAATAGAAAGAGCAACGAAACACGTTAGATTGTTAAGTGTTTTGATGTTCTTTCTCTAGTGCATTATAGGCAAAAAACCCGTTTTTCTATCGCTCACTCTTCTCCTGTCGTCGCAGTAGTTAAGCCCCAGAAACAATGAGCCAATCAACGAGCATGCTCTAGACAGAGAGTGAGTGCGGGTTATTTAGTTTTATTTAGTTCCGCCCATTGTTTTCTCGTTTAGGGCACACGCATTCTTTTACTTGATGACCATACGCCGCTTTTCATGGAAAGGCACTACTGTGTCACATTGAAGGTTCCATGAAAATCGCCGTATGAGCACATCTGCGGATGTCTCTAAAAATTCAAAATTTCATCATTTTTCGTGTTTAAATGTTGAATTCTGCTTCTGCTTAGGTCGGTGCTTTAGGGCGTGGACGGTAACTTGCACTTTCCAGTACCGTCCATGAACAGGCTCAATTAAACCGAGCCTGCAACATTTTCAATTCTGTCGTGTTAGTCTTTCTTTAGGGATTCTGTATTTCTCTATTTTACTTATACCTGCATTACAGTAAACATGCATGTATCGGTATACGATTTAACTCTGACAAGTGTTCAACAGACTATGATATAAACATTATGTTATGAAGGACGGGAAATGGTTATGGCTTATTATAAAATGTATTTTACTCAGGCCTTTGTTAAATAAGCTAGATTTGATTGTATCAAGAGATCTCTGTTTCTGTTTTTACCTGAAGAAATCTTTGCAGACATACTTCTATGAATATAAAAAACAAGACATGTTTGTAAAACATGTATGCCCCCTATCGGCAGCCAATTAGTAATGTGATCCGTTTATTGTGACTGACTTTTGACCTAGTGACCAAAAAATCAATTAGAGTTAATTACTGGCCTTGACTAGTCACTAGGTAAATGTGACCGCAAAGGTTGTGTGCAGCAATTTTATGACAAAGTTATTTCAAATCTTACCAAATAATATATGCATAAAATTTATGAATCATGTAGGCCTCATTTATGACAGCCAAGTTGTTATATTACATAAGGCCTTGAAATGTGTATATCAAAAGGATTTTAGTTTAATAAAAAATATCAACAAAGGCAACTTGAGTTTGTGAGTTATTGGTCAGAAACAGTCTTTACATACAAGGTCAATATGACATTGACATTTGACCCTAAATCAACAGGGGTTATCTACTGGCCAAGACCAATGCACCTGTGAAGTTTGAAGGTGAAGGGCCCATGTGTTGGGATATTGATCAGAAAGCGTTGTTACGTATAAGGTCAATGTGATCTTGACCTCTGACCCCTTAACCCCTACAAATCCATTGAGGTCATCTTATGACCAAAAGCAATTAATATGTAAAGCTTGAAGGTCAAGGGTCCATGGGTTGTCCAGTTATTGATTGAAAACCATTTTGAATTACAAGGTCAATGCAACCTTGACCTTTGTTCCCCTGACCCCAAAATCATTAGGGGTCATCTACTGGCCAAGACCAATGCACCTTCAAAATTTGAATGCCAAAAGCCCATATTTTGTCAAGTAATTGATAGGAAACCTTTTAACTACAAGGTCAATGCAACCTTGATCTTTGACCCCTTGACCCCAAAATCAATAGGGATCATCTACTGGTCAAGTTCAATGCACCTACTAAGTTTGAGGACCAATCATCATACCAAGTTTGAAATTCCTATGTCAAAGCATTCTTTAGTTATTGATCGGAAACCGTTTTTACCTTCAAGTTTAAATGTGACCTTGACCTTTGACCTCTTGACCCCAAAATCAATAAGGGTCATTTGCTAGTCATGAACAATCATCAAACCAAGTTTGAAGTTCCTAGGCCTAACCGGTTTTTAATTATTGATCAGAAACCGTTTTTACCTACAAGGTCAACGTGATCATTGAATCTAAAATCAATAGGGGTCATCTGCCTGTCATGAACAATCATCATACTAAGTTTGAAGTTCCTAGGCTTAAGCGTTCTTTAGTTATTGATCGGAAAACGTTTTTACCTACAAGGTAAATGTGACATTGACCTCTGACCCCTTGACACCAATATCGATAGGGGTCATCTGCTGGCCATGAACAATTTTAAAACCAAGTTTGAAGTTTCCTAGGCCTAAGCGTTCTTTTATTATTGATCGGAATTATTGGTCGGAAACTGTTTTTACCTTCAAGGTCAATGTCACCTTGACATTTGACCCTTTGATCCCAGAATCAAAAGGGTTCATCTGCTGGTCTTGAACAATCATCATACCAAGTCTGAAGTTCCTAGGCCTTAGCATTCTTTAGTTATTGATCGAAAACCGTTTTTACCAACAAAGTTAATGTGACCTTGACCTTTGACCCCTTGACCACAAAATCAACAGGATCATCTGCTGGTCATGAACAATCACCATGCCAAGTTTGCAGTGCCTAGGCCTAAGGGTTCTTAAGTTATCACTCGGAAACCGTTTTTACCTACAAAGTCAATTTGGCCTTGGCCTTTGATCCCTTGACCCAAAAATCAAATGGGGTCATCTGCTGGTCAATATCAATCACCATACCAAGTTTGAAGTTCCTGGGCCTAAGGGTTCTTTAGTTATCACTCGGAAACAGTTTTTACCTACAAGGTCAATGTGACCTTGACCTTTGACCCCAAAATGAATAGGGGTCATTTGCTGGTCAATTACAATCATCGTACCAAGTTTGAAGTTCCTAGGCCTAAGGGTTCTTTCGTTATCACTCGGAAACCGTTTTAACCTACAAGGTCAATGTGACCTTGACCTTTGATCCCTTGACACCTATATGAATAGGGGTCATCTGCTGGTCAATAACAATCACCATACCAAGTTTGAAGTTCCAAGGCCTAAGGGTAGTTATCACTTGGAAACCGTTTTTACCTACAAGGTCAATGTGACCTTGACCTGTGACCCCTTGGCCCCAAAATGAATAGAGGTGATCTGCTGGTCAATAAAACTCGGAAACGTGTTTACCTCCAATGTAAATGTTACCTTGACCTTTGACCCATTGAACCCAAAACCATTAGGGGTCATCTACTGGTCATGTACAATCATCGTACCAAGTTTGAAGTTCTTAGGCCGAAGCGTTCTTTAGTTATCATTCGGAAACCATTTGGTCTACGGACCGACGGACCGACAGACAGACCGACGGACCGACAGACAAATGCTAATCAATATACCCCCACTTCTTTGAAGGGGGGCATATTATAAATTAGTAACATAAATCTTTAGAGTTTGTTCATTTTTTCCCACAAGTATTCTAATATATTTAGCTTTATTAAAATAAATTTCAATAAGTTTTAACTTTGTTATTATACAGGAGATCCTTATTACATTGAAATTATACATGTATAATACACTTATAAGCATCAAGAAGGCATGACTGCATCATGATTGCGGTTATAAAATATTTTATCAGAATAAGGCTTTATGGCCGTAAAGAAGTATTCATAATCACGTTAAAAGTGTCGAAATTTACGCTTTGTATTAATGTGGAAGCAATGTTCTTTAATCAAATTTTAAAAAAGTCACCGCCAACTTGCGTAATCGCCTTTTTATTATAACAACCCCCTTAAATTCTGTTTTAATGAATTTCTTACAAGATAAATCATATCGATTTTGTAGCATTATTTTCCATGTAACTATAAAATATTAGAGAAGTCCATTTAAACCAATATATCATGTCATGAATACTCTTATCGCGAATGTTACGTAAGAGTACATTTTGCATGTTAAGACTATTAACATAGACCAGATATCGTCATAGCTATCATAATAAATCATATTCTGTAAACTTTGGTTGCAAGCGATTTATTTTTATGAGCATATTTATATATTTTCATGTGTTTTCACATTTTTCCTACTAGAAATCAATGTAGACATTACCTTGAATCCGTCAAACTAGTCATATACATACATTGATATAATCACTTAAAAACATCCGACATGGCAAAATTAAAAATGTTGCAAATTACCCTTAACAGGAAGTGGATAATTAAATATTTACCTGTTTAGCTACGAATGTGCGGTTTTTATTTCAGAATTAGATTGAATACCAGAATATTTCCAAATGCATTTTTACCTTAAGTTTTAGTTTACAGATTAAATCCTTCTGTTGATATGACCTCCTATTTTGCTCTCAAATAAGTGTGTTGAAATTAAATATAATCCCTTTACACCGTGTTTATCCAGTAACGCTGGAATGTGAAAATAACTCACGATTCGTGCAATAAGTAACGCAACATTGTGCAATAAATCGCGGCTACCTGACAGGATTTCCAACGCGGTAAGTAAACTGGTCAATATATTTTTTATTTAACCGAACGGTAAAACATAAAAAGCTGCATACGGCTGCAAAGACATTACTCTTTATCCCTAATCAAGATTATTTCCACGAAATTGTTTACCTTTCAAGATAATTCGTGAAATTGATGACTTAACTACCGTTTGAGTGAGATTTTGGCTTTTTGTCGACTCTTATAAGTACAACAATGCATTATATTCCGTATAATTTCGATTTTAGTTAGGCAACTGACATTTACTGAACTTCTGGTGATATAAAAATTTGAAATAAGCTGATAAAATGGGATTCAAGTCTTTTTATGAGGTAACGCCGATGTACGTGAATAGTGCTTCGCGGTAACGCCTGAAAATGTGATATGAAGATGGATTTCGTAAGCATGACGTCTATTTGAAAGTATCATGATAAATTGATAATTTAAATAAACAAAAAAGTTTTACTCTTTTCTAGTAGCGCTGAAAATTGTTTCCTTGAACGGCTTTCAGCGTTATTCATTCTTGCCGATGAATGGCTGTCGATGTTATCATTAAAAAGAGGCGAACGGCTGATGACGTTACTTAAATTTTGATGACACTCCAACTTAAATACCCTATAACTTTATCAGAAAAGCATTTTTGAAGATATGGTTTGAAATATTTAATGACGAAATGTTGACGTTTACGAATCGTATGATAAAAGGATTTATTATCATGAGAAAATATAAGTTCTTTTGACTTAAAAATAAAAATGCCGCATCTTATCGGATAGTGTGGTTATTTTCAGTCAAAATTCAAGCTTGCACAGGGCCAAAAAATTGTTAGTATGCTCCAGGCCTAAGGATGTTGACTATGAATCCATAACATTGATTTACTCGAACACAAGACTGTAGCGTAACCGTTGCGCGGAGTTTGGCAAGTTACATGTCACATACATAAATAGCTCTGCCTCAGTAAATACTGTAAAACAGAAACGTTTTAATGAATGTTTTTCATATTTCTTCTAACTCTGATACGGAAAGTATGAGTTTTATAACGTTATGATATTAGTTTTAGCGCACGTAAATTATAAAGCACATTAAGGAAGTAGCGCTGAAAGGTGAAAGTATTTGTATTTAAGAAACAAAATGTAAACAAAATTAGTTATTTTGACTTCCATACAAAATTACTTAATCACTAGGTAAGTATGATACGTATTGACAAAAACACCAGGAGGCAAAAGTTGTGCAGTTATGTGGCCAATAAGAAATATTTTGAGCATTTAGCAGGACAGCAAAATAACACGTTGTCGAGAAATGTTTCCGAGACATGCTGGGCCTTTAAATCGTTTGTTCTTGTTGACTCTAAAGCAATGAAATAGCCTTGGCAGATATTTGCCCTCCGAGATACATAAAAGGGTTTTAAAGGTGTAAAAGTATGTGAATGTCTCATAGACTTATGTGCCAGACGATTATTGTCTGTGAATTTCAGCTTAGCCTCTTGGGTATTTTGTTATTTCCATTAGTATATATATTTTCTATTTAAATCATATATAAAACTTAGATAATTTATAACACTTCATCAAATTTAAGTTAGTGTTGTTGAGATATCATAGTACACATTTTGTCATCAAGATCAAAATAATAATCACTCAAAAAATAAAAGACGACTGCCACAAAATATACTAATATTAAGAGCTGGACATTTGTAATACAGTTCTGAAAACAACTAGGACACGCTAAAAATAAATATTTATTCTTTACTTTATGCTTTTTTTAAATACAAGAATAATTGCATAACCAATGACGTCTCGATGAGTTATTTAAAATGATAAGATCATTCGAAACTTTGCAGAAATTTGGGAAATGTTGTTAATATATTTAAAAACACACACAGCCTTTTTAATAAAACATGCTACGATGAGATCTTAAGAAATATCACAGGCATCTGCTTGGAGAATATTTAAAATGTTCCCTGGAATTTGATCATGGGTAAAGTTTTAACATGGAACACCACAGAAACTGTTAAAATGTTCCTGATGATTGTAAGTGACATTAATAGTTTGTATATTGTATTTCCAACTTTACTGTGCTTGTTCACTACTTTCCCTATTCAAGATACCTTAAACAGAACTTCAGATTGAAACTATCACGTCATATGTTTTTCTTCATTCTGCGTCTCGTGCAATTTAAGCCACGTAAGAATTTACAATAGTTCGTGTAATTGATGCTTAAAAATAACAATTCTTTTTTGTATTGCAACTTTCTTTCTACGAGTAAAAGGATCTCAACAGGTGTTCTTTATATTGCTAATGAATTGTCTTAAATAAAATACGTACCTACCTTTTCGTAATGAGGACAACCACTGAAGTCAATACAATTATTGTATTTAACGTTATTTTGTACCTTATTGTTTACAATCTTAATAGTTCAGTGAAAAGAGGATGATATAGGGTACATACCTTGCCAAATATTATAAATGTGCTTCCTTGTTAATTTTATAATGCACATGATAATGGAAAAGTACAGCCCTGCAGAACATTGTGCAAATGCTTGTTTTATTATACTGCTCTGCAGGTCATTTACAGTACATCCCTTAAAGAACGGTCCTGTACAGGAACAACAATGCCTTCTAAATGCGTTAAACATATACAGGAATTACAGTGCTTTTCCAATATCAATCACAATCATCAAAAAAGAATCACAAACAGTTTTTTGTCTGAATCGTTGAACGTTGCAGATCAAGATGTAGAAGCCAATATTCTATCTTAATTTGTGGAAAGGTAATCACCTAGCAACCATTAAAAAGTCCCACAAATTTGTTTTCGTTATGTTTTTTATTTTATTTTATTTTTTGGTCAATTATTACATTTTTGCGTTCAACTGTATATTACGAAGTCTCCTTTATATATTTCATTATTTGTAATGAAACTAGCAATAGCATATATAGTTCAAAACTCTATTAAGATAGTGTTACACCTAATGCATTTACTGTCAACACATATAGAAATAGATATACATTTTAAGCGTTTTGATTTAGAATGATGCAGAGTTCGAGTATTGTAATTATTTACAAATCATTCGAATCATAATACAACGAGACAATGCAATTGAAGATATTACCTTTCTATTATGCTTCTTTTATGCTCTAAAAAGAAAAAATACGTTGAAGAAACAGAACGCAAAGTTATTCCTTGGCGTCATTTAGTTTATTGCCGTCACATTCGATGTATTATGACGTGTCAGAATTCCTTTTTTACCTTGCATGCATCGTACAGAAATTGTTAGCGGGACATAATGCTAGTACATGTATGTTTCATTAGTGATTAAAAATGATACATCAAATAAAATAAATGTATTTGAAAAATTAACTATCCCTTTCATGCATTCGCCTTTAATTCAAAGTATTTAATCTAAATATGTATTCAAGTCTCACCAAAAGTATTTTAATGTGCAGATATTCTTAGAAGGTACCTCTATCAATTATCTTTTTTGCTGTGTTGTATCATAAAATATTTTAGATAAGTAAATAATACTTTTTTTCTGAGTATGCATAAAAAATAACATATTATTTATTATAAAAGTTAATGACATTTCAAGACCTACTCTGTACACACACCCTAAATCAGTAAAGGGTCGTTAACAATAACAGGTGTCGCTGGCAAATATCTAAGTTATTAGCAGGCAATAACTGTCATATTTTATATCAATATTACATATAAATGGTTTCACAGATTGTTAATGTAATTTCGTACAAATTTATATTTGAAATATATAGGTCGTAAAGCGTTTGCCTGGTAGAACATTTTATTACCACAATCAACTTGCAGTCATGCAAAGTTTTCTACCATAAACAATTTTGGAGCTAGAATACATTTGTATGAATTGCTTGCAGATAGATTGCCTTTAAATTACAAAAAATAATAAAATAAATAAATTCAGTAAGGTCAGAAAAAAACCTTTATTATTATGAGTTCTCTTTCTTTCGATACTCATAAAAAATAGTTCCTTTTTTATGGAATCATTAAATGTTAAATCAAAATGAAGTGCCAGCAAAAAAAAATTATTAGTATTAATTTTTTTTGTTAAAAATAAACAAATAACAAGTGAAATAAATGCAAAAAATCATAATCCCTGTCTGCAATATTAAAACAATACAAAATGCATGACCAAGTTTATTTGATCGATGTTTATATTTATCGTTTTAAATAAAGTATACTGCTGAAAGTTACTAAAATATAAATAGTGCAAACCAGGTGCTTAAAATCCATCAAATTGAAATATTCTTAATTTGTCTTAAATCTTATTTTGATACCTTGGACAGCAAAGGTTTAAAACTTTAAACAGAGAGTGTCTAAGATAAGCTGTTTTAACCACAATATATGTCAATGTTCAGTACCTTAATTTCCCAAGTGTTTGGATATAGATATTAACATCCGTGCACCGAAGAAATTGCTGAGTAAAAGATAAGTTAGAAATAGTGTGCAAATACATAAGACTACCTCAAAAAGCTCCATATGTTATTAGTAAATGGATTTTAATCCTCATAAGTACGTGTCGTTTCAAGCTATATGACTTCAATTATTCATTGAAAACGTTATCTTATGATTTGCGATCATAAATTGACTAATAAGTAAAATAGTGGTTAAAATAATAAGCTTCAAGCAAATACTCCAGGTAAAATGGATATTTTGAAAAACACACATAAGAGCAAGAGCACCCGTTAAATTTTAACCTTGCAGTTAGTACACTGTCTAATAAAGTTGTAAATGAGATCAAAGGAGCTTGCCGTACGTGTGTAGTCTGCAATCATGGTTATCACCATTATCTAGATAAATCGTGTCTATGCTTATTTAAAAATGAATTTGTTCTAAAGTATTTCTGGAAGATTAGCTATTTTTATCGTACATTTACATGGCAGACTCATCAATTACTTACCAGATCTTTACATGAACACAAACTTCTTTATATAAATTGGATCTGGTTCTCTGTGAAAGAGAAAGCGACAAAGGAATATAGCGTCATACCTTTTACTAAGGTATAATTATTAAAAAACGTATTCATGAATTGTTGCGCTTCGCATATGAATAAGAATCGCCTTTTATTTCGCGTTTACTAAAGGCGACTTGTATGCTGATTGAATATCAAAAGATGTGAAGGAAAAATGTAAGTTATTTTCTTGCTGATTATTCTGCTTTGTGAACTGGATGTTAAATAATAAAGATATAATCAATTTTGTCGTTTATCAATGGTTCATTCAAAGATTACAGGTTGGGTGTCACATAGTAGGACTTGTTTATATAGATAATGTTTGAAACGTTGATAAATCTTTTAATTGCACAAATGTTTGTTTTTCTTTAAATCTAAAGGTTAACTGACATAAGACAGAACTATACTGAATAAACAATGTTGATATATATTCCTACTATCAGAGCTGCTCAGATTTTTAAAACATAAACATTTGTGATTACATTTATACAAAACAATGATTTTCTCTCTAATGATTGATTATTCTTATTTTACTTGACATTTACTTAACAAAATTGACTTTAAAATTGCCTTTTCAAATGAAATGTTATTTTTGTAAAAGCTATGGAATTAATGACTAACGTAGGTTATCGTTTTTACAAAGTACTTCGATAATGATGCTGTGGCTGATATAACTAATGACCATTTTGAGTTAAAGTGTTCTTCAAGCGCTTTTTGTTTCGGTTGGTATTAAGATATTGATAATTATGAACAACTGCGACTTTTGGGACTCATACAAATGTCTGTACAGATGTGAAAATCATTAAGATACACAGAATCCCCATGACCGTCTTTTATAAAAAGGCGGCGGACAGTTTTGACTTGGCTTTGCAGTTCTTAAGTGTAAAATGCCATCTCCCGTAAGGCCTTCATAACGATTGTCTCCGTCTACGGGTTTTATAAACATACGTTTTAGCGAACTTTTTTAACATTATTTAGATTATAATATTTGTCAGTGCATAACGGATGAACATTCTATTTTATGATGCTCCGTTTGTAAGAAGAGAGTATTAGGTGCGCATCGCAAGAACAATGTCAACTTTAAATTGTATTTTGTGTAAAAGACCTTTTTGTTAAATTTCTTCGAATTAAATTTCTTGGAATGCAACGTTAAATCATATTGAAAGTAAAATGTTGACCACTTAACTAAATGTTGACCTCTCTTAAAGAAAGTACAATTGCAGTCTTATAGATTGAAGAAAATCTTTAATATGATATATGTTGTTGTACAAATGCCTAAAGCTTGAAACAATTCACGATAGAGTTATTGCAAAATTGCTCTAAAGATGCATCATTTTACGGACATTAAGTCAAATAGAAAAATAAAAACAAACACACATATTGATCTGATAATCTAAACAGTGTAATTTTATGTAGTACTACACTTTTATAAATTAAATTTCAAGACATTCGAATGGTATCATAATAGTATGTAAAAGACAAACTAAAGAAGAAAAACAAATGTTTCGTATTCTTCTAGTTATTTAAGTGATATTATGAACCATTTAAGGTTCTGCAACACAATCGGTTCAGTTAATTATGTTTTCGTCATGAACTTACTTGAAAATTATAGTGGACAACTTTTGTTTCAAAGCTAATATGTTACCACCTTTAAAATGAAATAAGCAAAGATTGCTTTGAGAACATAACAAGGACAACAAATATAGAAGCTTTATTGTTCATAAAAACTTAATCCTATATCAATATGCTTCAGCTTATAAATAATTGCAGTCTAGACAAATAATACTTTCTCCTAAACATTTGAACTTCACTTGATGTAGAGTTTATATCATATCTGGCAACGTTATATTTACTCAAACAGTGTTGAAGGTTCGGATAACACTTCAGAATAATGAAATGTCCTGATCGGACATACTTTTTGCAGTAAAAAATGTTATATTCAATTACTTCAATCCATATAAATAACTGTATCTATAAAGTTTCAGTAAAGGATACCATTTCAATACATTACCTTCAATTGTTATAATTTTGGTACTAAATTATACTTTTTTTACATTCAATGCTTCCGAGAGATCAGATCACACTTTGTCCAGATTTTTATACTTCACAAAGCGCGTGTCAAGTGTGTGTGACAGATGTAAAAATTTGCCCCGTACTTCACTTTAGTGTTGTTATACTTTGATGGATCTTCGGGATCATTGATCAGTGAGTGTTGAACTGAGTACCTCTCGCCGGTGCTAGGGGACGTGAGGGATGTTTCAATTTTTCATTATCCCTTATGTATAGACTTAATAAAACTAAGCAATGTGCATGTAATTTTGTTGTGGTTAATTCTTCCGAAGGAATCCCCCTTCTTCTAGATTTTTTTTAATTGTTGCAAAAAATGTTATACAACAAGAAAGTATATGAATATACCTGTTACGTACATATGCATGTACAGAGTTATTGCGACTATATTAGCGTCACGTTTTGCGTGACTCGCCTTTTTATATGTTATTTTATTTTCGTCATTATATGAGTTGACTTCCGGTAATCAGAAATAAAACAACGTTATTGAAGAACCAGTGCAATCTTTTGATTATTTAGTGTTTACACAACATTTTTGTCCCGCGAACCGGATTCGAACCAGTGACCTAAGTATTACAAAAAGTGTTACAAACAAAATAAGATAAGATAATCTTTATTTATAGTCGGTTTCATAAAGACATATAAACATTAGCTATATAAGCTATTTTCTGACATAACTGACTATTTTATAATAATTCAAACAAACAATCTGTATAAAAGAAAATATATAAAAGTATTAAGAAGATCAATGTACATTTATGAAAGACTCTGTAAAACAGTTAAGATTTATCAGCACATATAATAATGGGTAAGAAAGCATTAAATGATTAAAAGCAAATATAACACTAAAATCAAACATCACATAAAATTACATCATACAAGAATTCTATTTGTGTACACAACCCTAAAATCAGAAATAGAATTAGAATTTTGTTTAAAAATTTAAATTTTTAAAATAAATTAAAGTAAATGATTCAATTTTATTTTATTTTAATATAGTTGACCTACTTTCCAGTATGATGCTTGAGCATATATCAGTAGCAGCATCTGATATATACATAGTCATGAAAATATGGGTGTAACTTAAACATGTACAAGTAAATTCATGGTCTAAGTTAATTAATTAATTAATTAGAACCAAAATAAAATAAAAGTAGAAATAAAAAGGTAAAAAATAAACTTTAAGTAGCTATTGGCCCCTTTATGGGATATATGAAAAGCTGATCAGCAGCTGGCACACATACAAACACTTAAACATGCATTGCCAAACGACTATACAAATATACACACAAGAAGCACATGAAAAGCATTACATGATAAAAACAGGTCTTATACAGCAGACCATTTTATCATAGACAAACTTTCATTTTCCAGTACAGATTGTAAAGAGTCAATATTGGTATCACAGTAAGATAATGTGTTGTCATCAGCATAATTGTACACAGTGGCTGATTTAATAAAGTAAAAGATGTCGTTAATAAAGATGTTAAAAATAAGAGGCCATAGGATGGATCCCTGGGGAACTCCCTTACTTATTGACATCCAGTCACTGCATGCTTTACCAAGTTTAACCCTTTGTTTTCTATTTGACAGGTAGTTGTGCATAAGTTCTGCAGCTGTGTCAGATAAGCCATAGGCCTTAAGTTTCAATACGATCAAGTCATGTGGGAGACAGTCAAATGCCTTTGACAGATCCATGAGTATTGCTGCTACATACTCATGTCTATCCAATGCATTTTTCCAGTCTTCTATTAGCCGTAAGAGAGTACTTTGACATCCAAATTTAGATCTAAAAGCTGCCAGAAAATTATGAAAAATGTTGTCAAAGTATGAAACTAGTTGTTTATTTATTGATTGTTCAAAAATCTTCGAGAAAGTGGGCAGAATACTTACATGCCTATAATTTTTCTTTTGAAAAGGATCTTCTTTTTTATAAACTGGGGTAACCTGAGCCATTTTCAGGGACTCCGGAAATGTATTATTAATAAAGCATTTATTTATTATACATTTTATAGGCTCCGCAAGAGATTCAGCACCTGTTTTTATAATTTTTGGAGGTAGGTTATCAATACCTGTGGCCTTCTTACCATACCCACTGTGAAGAAGCTTATGCACTTCCTGAGATGTAACAGGTTTAAATGCAAAATTATTATTGCTTTGGATTTTATCAGAAATAGCCTGTACACTAGGGTGTTGTTCATTAATCATTATATCACTGTTAATACCAATATTTTGAGCTATATTAACATAAAAATCATTATGTATGTTGCATACCTTATTTTGATCTGTTATTTATGTATCATTTTCATTTAATATAATTTGAGCATCATTTTTGGCTGTATTTTTACTAGAAAGAAAAGGTTTTTATAGTAGGCCAGAAATGTTTTGACTTTGGTCCCCCACCACACCTTTCAAAAAATATATTTGCATTGAGTTTCTTTTAAGTTTTGTAACTAGATTTCTCTGTTTCCTATATTTTTCCCAGTTTTTATCAGTTCTTTATTTAAAAATGAGTTCTCCATTCATAAAAGGGGGAGATTCTTTTTTAACCTTTTTTGTTTGATTGGTGCATGTTCATTTACTACTTCTTTGAATAAGGTTTCATTAGCCCAATAAATGTCATCGACATCTTCAAATATGTGGGCTACATGAAATGGTACTTGTGACAGGTCTTTGTTAAAATCCTTCTCATTAAAATTTTTGTAGGATCTAAAATTTACATATTTAGATTGGGTCAATTTACATTGTTCTCTAATGGTTGTAGCAATAAACTTGTGACAGTCACTCAGTCCTGAATCAAAATTTATGGTATTACAGATTAGATTTGGTCTATTTGTCAGAATAACATCTAAATATGATGGCTCATAGTTTTTCATTTGGCATGTTGGTCCTTTAATGACATTATTTAAGTTATATGTGTCACATATTTGAGTGAGGGGTTTACATTTGTCAGGTTTGTTTAAGTCATAGTTCAAGTCACCTATTGTTAAAATATGGTCATAGTTTAAGAATAATTTGTCTAAAGAAACAGTAATATTTTCAATAAAAACATTATCTTTTGTATTTGGGGGTTTGTAAATAGCTAAAATACCCCATTTTCGTTTTGCCATACAAAGCTCAAAACACATTGATTCTAAAGACTCACATTCAAATTCTTTCCTCCTTCTAAAAGGTAGGTCATCTCTTACATATATCAAAATCCCACCACCATGTTTGTTTCTATCTTTTCTCTCCATCTTATAACCTGGAAAATTATAAATATTATTATTGTATGAGTTATCAAGTTTAGTTTCTGATAGTATTAACATATCAACAAGCTTTTCTGATAAAATATCATGAATTTCTGTAAATTTGTTCTTCACGCTATTAATATTTAGATGTGAAATAAGAGGTATTTTTAAATTCGCTTTTCTGAGGTTTTTGAGTTCATTCAAGTGATCTACATCTGTGTTTGTTGAGGTATTTATGTCATCTTGGAACGAGTGGTTATCATGTTCTTCATCGGGGTTTTGTTCAGAGACACAAGAAGTAGTTGAGTTAAAGCTGAGATCTCCTTGCTGGAATATAAGACTGTCATTAATGTTATTCATATTAAAACAGGTAGAAGTTGTTTCATGATTTATAGGTTGTTCAAGGTTCAATGTAGGTTCGATGTTTGTGTTCTGCTCACTTATATTTGGTTCAGTAAATCCATTTATACAATTTGTATCTTGTTTGTAAGCTGAATGTGTACATTTCTGGTTTATTGATACATCATTACATGTTTTACATAGCCATGGGTCGTCTAGGTTGCCAAGCAGTATGTACTCTGCTGGTGTCACATTCCCACATTTTATATGAATCCAGAATTCTCATGATTCACATTGCAAGGCTCGATGGTTTTTAGCCACTGGTTTTGCACAGACACCGCATGGAAATTTTGTAAGTCCTGGGTTGGTTGCGATATCACCGGCTAGAATTATTAGTAAAAGTCTATGGCATTTTTGTGGTTGTAAAGCTTGAGCCAGACGGCTCCTACAGTCTCTAGTGTGGTAGAAAATTGACTCCAGAGGACTGATCTGTATTCTTTTGCAAAAGTAAATTGGTTCGATTTGCATTTGTGAGGATATCTGTCTTCAGAGAATATATCACGGTTATAGGTTGTGTGGTTTACCTGATTACTTGATTGGATTGTTTGTTCATTCTTTTTCAATACAACATCTTCTTTGATTGACGATAGGACACAATTAAGGAGAAAGGATATTTTCCACAGTTTGTTTACCATCATAACGATTCAGGCGATGATTATAAACTCAGCATGGCAAAAATGCGGAGAGACCTACGAATTGATAGGTTTTGTCTGTATTCAGCTTTATGTTAAGGTTATCCTTCTTTAGGGTATACTTATATTGACTTATGATAAGTTAAGACTATTTAATATATAATATTTGTTGAGGTAATACTTCATTGTTTATAAACAAAAACATCATTGTCCTTGATATGTCAAAAGTGTTTTGAATTCAAATACAAAAATGAAAAGAAAAGCCGGACCTACATTTAACCCTTCGGTACTTTAGTATTAGATTTGGAATTATATCAAAGTCGAGATAGAGTATCCTATTTTAATAATCGTTATTCTGTTTTATTATTGGTAATCGAATTGATATTGAATGTATCGGCCCTGAGTTTTGTTATAGGTATTATAAACTCAGCATGGCAATTAGCCCAAAATATTTCAATTAAACGCGGAATTGAAATACTTATCTGTTGATCTTCTTTGTTAAGATGTTGTAGCATTTTACAGTCACAGTGTATGAGCTCATAAATTTACTTCGCTGTTGGACAGGTTATTAAGTTGTATCTAGGTAAACATTTGAAAACATCATTAAACTTAAATACAAATAAAAGAAAATACCTTTCATTTTTTGCATTGGGTTAACTAGTTTCGTTTTTACACAAATTGTAGTTAAACGAAGAGGAAATTTGAAATGATATCATTTTAGTTAAGTAGTATAAGAAAGATCAATACAGAATTAGTATTTTCATTTCTTATTTGTTGTCATCAAAATGTATTTCAATGTCATGAAGTTATGGTATTTAGTTAAACTTTTGGCAGCAAAAGCACACAACAAAAAGCTTGATAAGCAAATATGATTTAAAAAAACAATTAAAGGTATTTTGATTGTAAGCGTTCTGTAGAGACATCATCCAAACCAACACACGACTTTTTTCTGACAATTCATTACTTTTGTAACTAAATTTGTAATGGAAGTTTGTCTTTAAAAAACTGACAACGGTTTCATAATCATATTGTACATTGTGCATAATGTGATTTGCGTTGTAATATTAAAGATAAACTATGCTCATCATTGAGTGAAATATTTTAATCAGGGAAGTTTATTGAAATTTGTGAAATTCTTTCTTAATAGATATCTGTAATTTATATTTAATAATAAGTCAACTATGTATGGAAAACTGCATTCCCTATTACAAGTAAAGTAAAGTTGTCACTATATTGGAACCACATATAGTGTTTACAATTTTAACAAACATATCTGCTTTGTTTATGGTCAAACATGTTTATTTTATATTTACAAAGAGACTGTGTAGCAATTATCAATATATTATATATTCTTATATAATCGGAGCATATATATCTTTAATCAAAACAGTTATTAAATGATTTACCTCGAAAAGGTTCAAGTATTTTTTAAAGGTATACAAATAATGACTTACGTGATCCATGGTAAAGTTTACGAAACTTTAAGTTACCAGTATAAAGTTATTTGTTTCGACACTGTACCATGCGTTTTATTGTTTTGGTTTTGTTAATAATTATCATATTTACGCTCTGATACAAAATTGTGATACTATGAAAGATATAACACTTTTTTTACAAGCATATAAGCTTCTGTCACGATCCATCTAACAAAAGTCTGTATGTCTACAAGATTGAATAGTATAAGCAAGGAGACTGCTCATACATAATTCCATGTTATCAAATGATTCTAAGTACATTTATAGTGTAATGAAAATAGAATCTTGAATCCAAAACATTGTTAGACTTTGATAAGTGTTTTAACATTATCATGACATGAATTTGAACATAATTAAAATTTAATTTATTAGAAGAAGGTCTAAAATTTCGATAAAGAATAGATATATAACATACTCATAGTCACTGGTACAGTGTAAGTTTAAGGGAAATGTGCCTTTATTCGCAAATCGAAACAGTCTGTAGACTTAGTAGTTTGTAGATTCAAAATATGGATACCTCAAACATGTAAACATGAACTACTCAATGATATCTCTATAACGTAGACTTGAAAATGACAGTCAAATGTGTCAAATGTTTCTAAATATTACAGATTTTTGGCACTTTAAATATCACACGAGTTGTTACTGATGATGGTTTCTACAACCACCTGCTGCAATATTCGCAGAACTGTAAAGAAGCAATTAAACATCTGCTATCTTTATTGCATGTTTGCTTAGTTCTCTAACAGGGCTTAATAAAGGTCAGGCACAGAATAAAAAAGAAGTAGTAAAGTAATAAAGTAAACGTGAAATAGCTGGATGAAACAGTTTATTAAACATGAAAACGAGAATAAATATCAGTGGTGTGGGGCAGGATACCGTTTTATGACGCAAAGAAAAATGACCGGATACATTCTTATAACTCACTCGGTGTTATATAACATAAAGCAAACTGAAAATTTGAATGTTTTCTTTCGTTTCATATATACATCAACACATTTTGAATAACTTATTCTTCAAAAATTGAATTATGATTATATATAAATATGAAATAAAATAGTTATAAACACATTGATACGAATTATTTAATGACCACCGCTTTGATTTATTATTATCATCACGAAAATCTTTAGAAAGTATGAAATGTCCACATTTTACTATTGTATTATATAATCGCCCTGTGTGTAACAATGATATTAAATAGAAAGAATTGTTCGGAATTTAAAAATTTCACATCTTTAGATATTTTTGAACTTATTGCATATTAGTTCTTTGTAAGAAACATTCCATCCATCCATGTAGTTACTTGATCTCGTAACGATTGATATAAATCACATAATAATACCTATTTGAGTGCTTTTATATTTCATCAAGTCAACAGGACGCTTCATGACAATTTAGCGGGAATAAATTGATTATCTTTTTACATCTATTCTATAATTAGAGGAGTTTTCAGGAGAAAAATATATGTTCACATAAATTTCCCCATAAACACACATTGTCGGTTATAATAAAAGTATAACGTATCACATCCAGGTGATAAATTTTATGATCCACTGAGTTCAAAGAATTCTCGTTACCTTTTTATTACGATAATAGTTAAAAGTTTCCCACATTTGCCAATTTGGCATGATCCAATATTACATTCAAATAAATCAAAGTGTATATTCTAATTATTCATTTAGAAAAAAAAGCAAAAATAAACATTTACCTTGATAAGTCTGCTTTAATGTGTTTTAATAATTAAATATAACGTTTGCTCAATATACATGCAACTTAACCTCAAATAACAAAATTTACAGTAATATGACACATAAATATCTAACCACATAATTTTAGAGTAAAGGTAGATTACATTCCATTTTAACTGGGTAATAGGGCGTTATCGTTTAGCGTGCTTCTGCGTATTTCGTTTGGTAAAACGTGTCACGTTTGTTCGTATAGCGTGTAACCTGCGTACGTATTTTTTCAGAGCGTGCGTTTTGCGAGTGATCAGAAACGTTCATCCTAATTTATATGTCTCTATATATAGAATCCAATATGCTTTTTGAACGTAAATTGATTTTAAAGCTTTAGACATGCCTAAAAAATGTTTGAAGAGAGCTAAAAGGCAGTGTAAATAACATACTGTTAACCTCTACTCTCCAAGTATGCTTAAACCAAGTCTTTGTCAAAAGCATTTCATTTAATGAAGATGTGGTCAAAATCTTTCTAAATAAATAAAATTCCCTATGTCTGCAATTTATCAGTACGCATTGTGATATACAAACATCCTAACACTCTATTTAGTTTCTTTTTAAACCGGCAAATACGTCAGGTTCTTTGTGTTTGTCATTTGTCATCCGAGTGCATGCATACATTTTGTTTTGTATTAAGGCTGCTGAACAATTGTAATCGGATGTTTCATTTGAAATTATACATCTTTCGTAAAACTACCTATAACTTTAGGAAATGAAAGAAAAATAATGAGAATGTATATAGTGCATCGGTGTATTTCTTTTATTTTACAAATATTTTGATACATCAGGAAATTGTTTTGCATAAGTAGATGCCTTAAAGAAACTGTGAATATCTGCTATCAGGATAAAACAAAACATAAATGCTGGAAGACTTAAAGTCATTTTATAATTTGTCTTAAATCTTTCTTCAATAAAGAAGACCTCACACGAATATTTATCTAAGCAAATTTGAAACGCATGCTATTTTCACTAATGATTTAAAGCGTATCTTAATTTAATTTGTTTGATGTGCTAACATCTTAATTCCTTAGGCAAGTGCAAAAACAATGTAATAAAAATAAAGACATATGACGCCAGAGACAGCTGAACATATTCTGTAATATGTGTATCTATGAACAAATTATATATTTTATGTTAAATTTAATGATACACTTTTTTGTTCCTCTGTGATTTTCCCTACATTTTTTCTGACATATTATCAATCATTCACTGAGTTCATTGTCTATTTTCATTTTGTCATTAACTACTGTATCCTTTTTTAAAAATGAATATTATTTCATGGTTGTTCCGCCAAAAACCTATTTTTTAATCACTGATTTATTTGCTAAGCTTACAATCGTAGTCAGAGACTAAAATTAGAATCTTTAACTAATCTGGTTCTGTTACATTTGATATTGACACAACGAGCTCCTAATTGAATTGATATTCACAAGTTTGTTATGATCTACATAACAGCTTTCAGCTATGGTACACATTCCTTTGTTTCTTGCAATTGCACAGTTAATGTTAATGCTTAAGAGCTTATGAGGATGTTCAACTTTGAAAGATATTTCTTAATAAAGAACTAGATTAACTTGTTATAGTTAACACTTAGCTAACCGTAGTAATCTGCACCTGCATCATTAACCAAACATGAAACAACCAGAAAACAGTTATAACGTATTTTATTTCTTATTAAATTATGTCAAAATATAAATTAATACATGCTAGGTAACTAAGACGTTTTAAAGATCATAAAATACAGAGACATTAAGAATGATGCAGATTTTCTCAATATAGAATAGTGGTAAATGCTAGATATTATTCACATCGGGCTTCCTTAGCATCACTATTAAACACCACCAAATATACTACTTAAATTCCAGATCGCTATAAGAAGAGAATTTAATTAACGATGCATTCTTTTGTATATGTTTTATTCTCCAAATCGTTTTTGAGACTTGCACGTCAAGGAGAAGGTACAAGGCAATTCAATGTCAGGTCATCCTAAGTACCAGGTGTGATTGACTGACCTGTCGTGAGCAACTCGGGAGGGTGTGGTCCTACAAGGGGTCGTTCTGAACGACGCCTTGATGTTCTTGTCGTCTCCTCCTGCTACCACATAAATACAGAGAACAGGCTGGCAGAAAGTTCAGCACGAATATGACTTCTACGAACGAGTGTTAGTGAACATGTCCGCAGACTGTTGTATGTGCCACTACGTTTCATGACCAAACTAATTAAATCGATCTGAAACATTTTCAACTGTGCCGTGTTTCAACACTATCTTTGGGATGGAATCTGACTCGTGTTAACAGGCATTTGAAGTAAATTTCAATAATAAAAAGTTCCCAGGATCTTCTACCAATGTACACCTGCCCCTCTCTAACGATTTATTATAACGCCAGTATTATTTCACTTAACAAGGTTCAATCTCTCAAACTGAGTCCAAAAGTTAATGTTTGACGCTCATTTAACAAATCATAACGTACATATCTGACAAGAAAACTGCCTCATATATTTGTTTTATCAGTTGTATGTAACTGAAGCATAAGCTAATTGGTTTCATCTAGCTAAAGGGTTTATAAAAATTAGTGAGATGAAACGATAAGGAAATGTTTCAAACAAATGTGAACTACCTAGTAATTTTTCTAGTCAAATTGTGTTATTCATATTTATGATATCTTAATTTGGTTATTACGGAACTATATATTGCAGAATGTGTTTGAGTTTTCTGTATTTATGAAATAAATATAAGTTTCTTTCAAAACAGGTGTCAATAAGCACAAAAATAATTATATTTTACATCTAAAACGGCATTCTTATTGAAAATGTTACCTGAGGGCTTTAAGGAACTACTGTGTAGAAGACGCAACGGACACTTGCTGATCGTGCTATTGTGACCACAACTGCGCAATAATTTTACAAATTGTGCCCATTCTTGCGAGCAAGTCATATCAGCATCAAGTCAATGAATTTCCTGCCGGTAATGTCAAAAGGTAGAGCATTGGACTGTATATTGAGCAACTCGGGTTTGATTCCCAGACAGTGCATGTCACACTTTCGTAGTGATTGATCATAAAATTCTTTCTTTGGTCAGTCGCACTGTATTTCTGCTCTGGCATGTATCTGTTCCTTGTGAAATGAAGGCAACTGGTGCTAAAAAACTGCTGAACAGCCTGCCCAGGAACAATGCGATGGCTGAAATGTGCTGCGGAAAATTCAAAGTGAACTGCCGTGATCGGAGGGTATACTACCAACACAACCACCAAACCCAGTAATAAATGACACGTGTCCCTTATTACCTAAACAAACACCTTATTATTGTAGTAACGCCACACGTCTGGTTCACGATGCGCATGAAGTGTGATTGCTTCATGAAGTTAATTAAAGCATGTCTTTAAATGGAAATTAAAACAGAGAGCCGCTTTCTGATATTAATCTAAAAACAACAACATAATTGTCCCAGGCATTAAATTTCGTTAATAAGATTAGCAGATTAATAAGCAATTTCATACAGAAAACGCCCTTTTGACCTGTGCTAGAATTTAACACGTCAAGTCGAATTTGTATATATAATATACAATAATGCATAACATTCACAAAATAATTATATTTACCTATTTAGATATATATCTTTAGTGCGATTTGCAATTGTCAAAAATATGCATACTGGTATAGTTCTTATTATAATGTACTACTAAGTCAATTCTATTATCAATAAACGCGTGTATTCTACATTCACTTATACGTCATTAATAGAACATATGATTTATGTCCCTATAAATGGCATTCCATATAGAAAACAGAAAAGGTTTGATCATATTTATCATTGAAGGGTGTATAGCCATAATAAGATCTCCGGAAATCGCATTTAAAAAAGCAAGGGTCGTATAAGAAAATTCAGAGACCCCGGGAACTGTCCACTACCATATTATTTTCAGATAAGCCAGGATCGTTTGAACATCCAGCGATTCCGGGAATTGACGCTGGCCATAGATTTCGAATTTTTCTTTAAATCAATAATGTAAAGCATACCAAAAGAATCTTTTCAAAAAATGATAATAAGACACATGAATATAAACTTAAGCTAAAATGTGTATTTACATAATCTTTGATTTTTGTATTTTTCTGATCGTAAGATCAGTAAATACATAGCTAACATCCACGGTCTAACACAAAATTTCCTCACAGTCCTAACAACGCAAAGTAGTTCTCACTCAAAACTGCTTAAAAACCAGCAATTTAAAAGAAAGAATATTTTTTAATGAAGGCATTTAACGAATTACAGAGCATCAAAATTAGATTAGTCAACAGAAATATGAGGTTACAATCACAAATTTCGCGGATGAATATCTTTTTTACCCAATGAAAAATGTTTGGCTATTTCCGTAAAGCTTCGGATTATCATGAATATCATTTTAATCAATGAAAATGCTATTTTTAGCTATGTCGATTACCGAATACTCCAGAGCGTAGTACACAAATAAATCTGACTGTCGAGTAGTGGAATATATACATGTCGGACTGTTTTGGCGAGAAGATTTTCGCTAAATTATTTTCATCAGTGTTAAACAACAGGTTTATCGTGAACAAAATACCTCGAAATTAATAAGGACACGAAATGGAAATTCTCAATTAAGAATTACATAATGTATTCGTTTTTATTCAAGGTACATATGTATAACTTCGCCGTGGTGCAGAGGTAAGCGGTCTCGTTGAGGGTGTGAGAGGCCTATGGTTCAAATCCTAGTCGAGGCAATTCTATTTTTTTTCATGCAAAATTCCATATGTATCAATCTCAAACTGTTATAGAAGAAAATCAAAACGCTGTCGCTGCGTAAGATGAATTATAGTATATAAAAATAATTTTACAGGAAAGTACATACAGATAGTCAGTATGATTTAGATTGCAAAAATCAGAAAATACCATAGAGCTGCAGCCCTTTGATTCTATTTAGGCTTAGGTCTTTCAAATTTGTTAATATTTAGCTCTTAATGTATTTCAACATTTTGTTATATCGGTCATTACATACGATATAATCACATTTTTTAACGTTTTATTGCCTTTAATAACAACAATAAATATCAAAACAAATATGATTTGTTATTTTCCCCTATGTTTCCAAATTAATTAATACAATTCCCCCTCACATCTATCTCCATTTGTGTCCGTTGTTATTTGTGAACAAGGCTATGGTATCGTCCTTCAATTTAACAATTCGGCCCAGCAATTAAGTATAGTATGTTTGATTTGATTTGACATAAAACGCAATTAATAAATAATAATAAATAGATAACATTAGCCATCTTTCAGGATATACATGTAAAGTATGCACATGTCTCTATGTCTGGAAAGAACAGGAAGCGTTTTAACAATATTATTAAGCAATAGATCTCTCCATATTTTTACTCCGAATAATGTTAAATGTTTTTGAATATACTTTAGATTTTCTTTTTTTAGCTCTCTTTTTTTTACTCCAAATAATGTTAAAATGTCTTTAATATACTTTAAATTTTCAGGTTTTTTTATCTTGAATATTCTTTTTTATTTTTTCGAAATAAATGAATATATGGTAGATATATGGAGTGAATGGGTGTTTTCATACTTTGTAGTGTTTTTGAAAATATAGGTGTGAGTCTAAGAATTATCTGTTATTATGTATGTTTGTATTGTTACACTTCAAATATGAAATAAATGAAAAAAAAAACAATGGATTTTAATCATCGCACATAGACTATTATACATGTATTTACGAAACATAAAGTCAAGTAGTTATCACATTGCATTTGTCATAAAGACAACAATTTGAGACTACTATAAAGCATTTATTACATATTTACTTCTTAACAATAATTTGTCATTTTGCACATGACATAAACTCAATAATACAATTTTCGGATTAGCAATTTTCAAGAAAATTCCCCACTATTGCACCAATACATTTGGAATTTTGCTTTTATGTGTGTAAATCAATAGACATAGAAAATGGACAAATATGATATGACTTGTATAAATATGAATGAAATGAGCATACATGGATTAGCAAATATTAAAATATAACTGCAGCCGGATACATATGATTTTGATGCATATTCCACTCTATAGAAGCCAAATATTCAACATTACCATTTCAAATTGACTGTAGTGTTAAAATAAGTCTTTCTGTATAAAACAACAGAACAACAAAAAAAATGTGAAATCTAAACCTTCTCGATATCATCAAAAATATATTTCAAAGGCATGTTTTGATTTCCGAATCTTCGTGAGAGAGCCACATTTTAGATTAATTGAATTACTGAAAATTTCTAAAATGGTACACATTTTCGTAAGGCATCATTGAACATGTGTAAATTCAATACATTTGTGCCTCACACAGTTACAGATCATTATAAAAGCAAAAATCAATAATTTGGCATGATAACAAGTAATAGCTTTACATAGTATAATATGTACACATGCATGTCTTCGTATCTTTACTAATTTTAATATAATAAACCAAAACGTTCTATGGAAGAACTAAAACATTTTAGGTTTTTTAAGCCACTGCTAAAATACTTTAACAACTTTCGCACACTCTGTACTAAGCGTTGCTTCTAGGACATATCAAACATGTCACGCTAAAAACCCTGTTTTACCATTTCATTAAAAAAACTTTAGTCAGTGTTAAAACCAGTCAAGTTGTACTCTACATTTCTTCGTTGCATATAACATTATCAAGATTCTTTGGATTTAGTCCTGGATTCTTTCCACGATTTCAAACATATGTATTCAATGTATTTTTGAGTAAAAATAATTTTTACTTTGATCCTTTTTATTAACAAATTAAAAACAAACAGCTTGAAGCCTAAATTCTAATTAAGCACATGTTCATAAATTGGTAATGACTATTATTTGTTGGTACATTTCATATCAATCTGTACAAAAAGGAGGAATCTAAAATTCAAAAAAACAGAGATCGACAAGGTAGATCGAGGTTAAGATGCAGCCCCGGCAATATCGACCCAAATAGCTAGTTCACAAAGGCATAAAATAGAGCACCGCAAGCTGGAAATGTTTGTCCTATCAACTACATGTATTTTAGTTACATAAATGTACATATCAGAAAGTGTGTTATTAAAATACTTGTTCCAGATATCAATGTCTTACGTAAACAAATATGTTTCGATATACTGTGTCTGGGTAAGAATTGTTTTAAATTTTAAATGAAGATTTTAAATGTAATCATCAGAATGAAAGTATTCAAATTATTTATAATGCTGTCAACATTCCGTATATCGTTTTCTTTGATATTTAAATAACTTTCCAATCTATTACGCAACGGCAAAAAACGTGATTACGTTCTCTTGACATTGATGTATTGAGTAAACATTTAGGGTTTGCGACCATTTAATATCATATTCATAGACAATGCATTTGTAGAAAAAGAATGATTTATTTTATCTATGTTTACAGAAAATAAAATAGTCTTTCATCAACATTTGTATAGTTCTTCCTCTCTCAGGAATTGGTACTATTCATCTATCAATCAGCTGTACTTATTCTTTGCAATCGGTTAAATACTCCGTGCTCCTCTATGTGTGTTTTTGTTATACTTTTCAATCAAATTAAACTTGCAGATGCAATATTGAGGCAACGATTTCGCCAGAATAGTACACAATGGATTTTTAATGTTATTGTTAAAAATATATATAGTGCAAAATACTTCATTTGCATCGTTTGCATGAAGTATTTTAGATAAATTATTAATGTTGCGGCTATAAAAAGCAAAACCACTTGCAAAATATGTACATTGTAATTGGCATGCTATTCTTTCAAACAATTAAAGATTTATCGTTAATTGACTGATTTAATACGAAAAACACATCACTAGTAAAAGAAATTGCAAAATACTTTTAAATATAATAATGTAATACAGCACTTGCTTAAAGAAATTTGTCATTATTTATTCGGAATGTAACGAATAACTCTGACAATTTTCAAAATTATGATAAATAAGATCGTTCTAACTTTGTTTTAAAGCTACATGCCTCCAGATGAGTAAAAATATTTCAATAAAATCAAACTTGAGAAAAATGTACTAAGATGTAAGGAAAAGTAAAAAGTTTAAAGATTCAAGTAATATTTCACATATTATGTGCGATTAATGACTGACTTTTCAGTATTTACAACTATATTTCTACTGCGTTACTAACTATTTATGCATATTTTGACCAATTTTTGGTAATAAACGAGGTTTGTAAGTGTCATTGATAATTTGTAAATTGCTTCCTTTTGGTTAATTCATAATATTACACATTCAAATACATTTTCATAATTTTCATGAAAATTAGCATGAATCTGGAGGCGTGCAGCTTTAATATATATTTATTTATATGAAATAAGTTAAATGTTTATTATTTCCGTTTATTTTTCCCTACACAAGAAGCAAGTGAAAACCGCGTTTTGTAATGTTTTGCTGAAACTGATACAGTGTATGGATATATATCTTCTACCGACATGCTTATTATATTATAAAGGACTCGGAGCTAGTATCATTTCACTTGCAATCTTTTAACCTTCCCCAATTGTTAATTGTTGACGCTCATTAGGCAAATTATGCATAACATATTTGACAAGCAAGCGTCTTTGACTGCCCTATATTATTTTCAGTGTGTAAAGTCGAGCCGCAGTACACGAGCTTTTTTGAACATCCGTTTAAAAGGGTTTAAATGTTATTTCGGTTTTCTTAACGCATGGTGATTAAGTGACAAATACAAGTTTAAGAAAATGACTCTCATTTTCACCTGCTATGTTCATGATTGCACAGAAAATATTTCTTTAATTGTGTTGTATTTCTTTCTTTTTGTATCTTTTTTAATTTCCAAGTTGTTCTTTATTAAATCAAATCAGTAACAATGAAACTAAAAAGCAGGTTGAGATTTTTTGGATGAGATAATTTCATTTTGAATATAAAATTATCATGTAGAAATGTACTTGAAGCAAACTCACATGGGATTGCATTGTATATTGTTAAACAAGGTAATGCACCACTGCTTTTGACGTTACATGGTACAAAACATGACTATATGAACGTGACATTTAATTTGCTGTTTACTAAAATCTTTTCTTTATCAACATCCTTTTTCCAAACTGTCGACTGTCGGGTTATGTGTTGACACATTTAAATTTAGAAAAGTGATTTAAGCATCAACGTTAAATGATAATAATAATTAAGTATTCTATATCAGAATCACGTAAATATCAATAGGTACATGTGGAATGTATGAAATGTTTCAATCAGGATACGTTTTATCATCATTAATTTGATTAGTTTAATAGCTTTTTAATTTTTGCTGAATAACAATAATACACATTATTATAAGGCCAAAACTAGGGCAATTTTACTCAATATAATTATACTTTCTTAATCAATATACATAATGTAATAGAAGATAGAGATGATATTCTGCAAGTTTCATTAATTACTAATTTTACAACATTTATTTGTAAGATAAAATTAATATTCATACAACATGCTTAAATACACATTTCTTACCTAGACCATAAAGTTAAAGTTTTTTTAACTTTTAAAATAACATACATTAAATCTACATATTCTTTTAAATCAATTTAAGATGTATTTGAAACAGCATTTACTACAGCGTAAAAGAAATAATTGGAAAATTGTTATCATTAACGTAAATGAAACAAGAAGTATGCCAATCCTTTCGAAATGACTTATCATGTCATAGCTGCTAAACCAATTCCCTTTACGTAATTCTGATCTTATTTTGTTCTTTGTAATATCCACGGTTCAACATAATGATTTCTTCAATGTTAAGTCTAAAGTCTCATGATTATTTGATTACATAAGTCTATGCCAGAACGACTGTTTCGAGTATAAGCATATATATTTTTAGAAATGTTAGGATTGCTTATTATGAAATTTCCATTTGGTTTTAATTTCCCAGGAGCCACTTCTTTAATTGTATATTGTTGTAAACACTGGAAATATGCACATTTTAAGAATTATTTACAATTATAATTATATTGTAGTCGCAATCTAGAATTTGAATATTTAGTTTAGCATAACTGTACTGATTTTCAAAGTACATTACAATTCTCAGAAAAGAAGAAAAGACTATGCATAATATTGTGAAATATTACAAAGCTTGAAAATGGTTAATATCTAAACTAAGTTAAGATACACCGATGATATGCATACTTTTAACAGTATATCCATAATAAAGTATATGAAACAATTAGACATCTGTTCAGTTTAAAGTTAAATACTTGATGCTGCCCTTGTATCTTCTGTTTTTGTTGTTGTTGTTTTGTTGTTGTTGTTGTTTTTAATGGATTTTGTTAAGAATCGACGTTCTGTCTCCCTGATATATTGCGGAAATGTGACTGATACAACATTGTTATGACTATAGCTTTAAAACGTCTGTCTCCTTTAACATTTGAGATCTCACTGCTGTGAATGACACATTTTATCTCACAATCCATGTCTGCAAGAATTGTATGAATAAAGTTTGTAGACAGCTCATACCTTTTTTTACTTATTTATATTAATTATTTTCTTAGTACTCTATAGCTTAAATGAATATCTTCGAATTCTAAAATGCTGCTAGACTATGATAAGCATTATAATAGTCACAATATATAAACTTTAACATATTCGAAAAAAAAAGTTTGAATCAAAAATGAATTCCAGCCGTCAGTATGTGCATGCATAAAATACAGTGTAAGGCATATGTGCAAATATTGCAAACCGAAACGAAAGTACTTTTGAGGTTAAAAATCAATATAACTAAACTATGTTATCTTGATTGTGAGTATGTATATATGTCTTATTCAAATCAGAGAAAGTACTTTTGTTTAACTTTTATACTAACCTTCATGCGAAATCTAAGTAATTATTCATTGACACCTTTACACCGAGAATACTGTTACATCACTGCAAGTTCCTAAAGGCGCAATTTTAATAATGTAGGGAACAGATTATTTAATAAGTAAAATTGTAAGGAAATATAAGATAATTATAATAAAAGCAGCTAAGGCTTTCAAGGCCTCACATGAAGCTAGTGTTGACAGTGTGTTATAACAACAAGGAATTTATTAAAGGCTGAAGAGAACAACACGTGTTCCTCTTGCGGTCATAGTGGAATGGCATGAGGTTGTCACATTTAAGGTTCTATGATAAGCGCCGTATGATCACATCTGCGGATGTTTCTGAATTCAGAATGTCACAAGTTTCATGTTTAAATTTTATGTCTCCTAAAGCCGGTGCTAGGGGGCGTGGACGGTTACCTGCACTTTCCAACATCTTCCGTGAACAGGCCCTGCAACATTTTCAATTTGTCGTTTAGGGCGTTCTCTAGGGATTCGGTTTTTCCTCTATTGTAAGAAATGTTCAAAACTTGTTGGTACTGTACCCAGGTTTGAAAATTTCAGTTGGCATGCTGTAACACTACTCGTATCTACGTGTTAAGTACTTACTTCTAAGTTTGATTCCACAAGACTTAATTGTTGAATACCAAGCCAACTCGATGTTTTCTATGTACGAGTATATACCAGATTAATTGCTATCGTGTTAGATTAATTATATATAATTTTATTTATGAAGGACGGATAATTGTAATGGCTCATAAATGATATACTTTACTAAAATCTTTGGTGAATAACCTAGATTTGTCTGAATAAAGAGTACTCCGTTTCTGTTTTTTCCTGCAGGAATCTTACAGACAGACTTCTATGAATGTAATAAATAAGTGATGTAAATCTTCAGAATTTGGACAAAATTATATTTTATTTTCACAATCAATTACAACACATTTAACTTTGTTAAAATAAATGAGATCATTATAACATTGAATTTATATAAAACACTTATAAGCATCACTGATTTGTTTTTGATCAAACGAATATATGACTGCAAAATGATTGCGGTTATAATGTTTTACCAAATAAGGCATACATTGAACTGCCGTGTGTTTTTTGAAATACAATTAAGTTAAAACAATAATATATTTTCAAACAGATTTTGTTGTTCAAACTATGCGTTTTATGTGCTCTTTATGTAACTATAAATTATTTTAGAAGTCCATTAAAACCAGTATATCATGTCATGAGTAAACATATGCTGCGATGATTACTTAACAGTATTGAACACATGTTAAGTCTATTTACATTGACCAGACACCGTCATGGCTCTCTTGGTAAACTTTGGATGCAGGCGATTTATTTATTTTTTGAGCACATTTTTATTCTTTTTCTATGTTTGCACATGTTCCCTATTACAAACGATTGAAAGAACAGAAGTTAGAAATTACCTGGAATCCGTCAAGCTATGCATAAACATCCTTATCGGACATTAAGATAGAGAGAAAAAGAATCCGTAAAAATATCAGAAGGTCAAAATTGAAAATGTTCAAAACTAGACAGAACAGGAAATGGATAACTAAGAAATATGTATTTTACTGTTTAGCTAACAATTCGTGGCTTTAAAGTATGTACATTCAATATTGAATGTGCGTTTTTAATTTATGAATTGGATTGAATACCAGAATATTTCCTGATGCCTATTTACCTTAAGTTTTAGTTTACAGATTCGATCCTTCTGTTGGTATGACCTCCTTTTATGCCCCAAATAAGTGTTTAAAGTTTAAATTTATTCCCCTCAGTAGTTTTAAAGATATCAATGTGCACGCTTAAACTTAACCAAATTGTGGCGCCAACGCCGACCAACGCCTGAGTGAGTTCAAAAGCTCTCTCTGATCGAATAGATCTCCCTATTCTCCGAATAGTCAAGCTAATATTGAAAGACGGACCAAAGCTTGTTGGTAAATGGACAAAACGTGAGGATAGAAAACAAACCTCCTTACAATACATGTATATATCTATATCAGAAAATACATGTATTTGTTCTGATACTCAGATATTGCAACCTTGCATATAATTTATGTTAACTTTATTCACCAATTCAAAATATAGCAAGTAACTAATCTTCTACGCAGTGATCTCCTCTTACAGGATTAGATCTCTGCCATCACAACATTTTCGTCATGATTTATTTGGAAAAAAAAACTAGACACGGTTTTGCTTATGTTTCAAGACCGTAAGGTGTTACATGTTAACTTAAATAAAAATGATTTCGGGAACATAAATATTAGGAAAATAATTTTTAATATCGCACCGTTTATTTCCAAAACAATGACCACATTCGAAAAAGAAATCATTCAAGCAATTACTAATTTCGATTCTACACTTAAGAATTTTTTTCAAAAATATCGACAGACCTGACATAAGAGCTTATGTTATAATGTCGCTGTTTCTTACAAATGGAACAATTTTTCAACGATTTTTGGCGTATCCGCCATGTTGACACAGTCATGTGATAACACCATCATCACATGATTTGTTTGAAGACCGTAGCTTAACCGATGCGCCGAGTTTGGCAAGTTACATGTCACATACATAAACAGCTCCGCCTCAGGTACAACTGAAAAAGAAAAGTTTTAATATATGTTTGTTATATTTCTTCTATGTCTGATAAGGAAAGTATGAGTTTTAGAACGTTATAAAACTAGTTTAAGCGCACGTAAAAAAGAAGCGTTGAAATGTGAAAGTATTTGTAATTAAAATGTTAACAACATTAGTACTTTGACTTCCATACAAAATTACTTAATCACTAGGTAAGTATGATACTTATTGACAAAAAACACCCTTAAGGAAAAAGTTGTGCAGAAAGTAAGGGTTTTGAACCCTTAGCAAGACATCAAAATAACACGCTGTCGGAAAATGCAGTACAAAATATTTCCGAGGTATGCTTGGACTTTTAAAACAATTTTGTTCTTGTTGACTATAAAGCAATGAAATAGCCTTGGCAGATATTTACCCTCCGAGATATATAAACAATTTTAAAGGTGTAAAAATATGCGAATTTCTCATAGACTTCTCGAATGTGCCAGACGATTATTGTCTGTGATTTGCAGCTTAGCCTCTTGGGTATTTTGTTATTTCCATTAGTATATATATTTTCTTTTTAAGTTAGTGTTGTTGAGATATCATAGTACACATTGTGTTATTAAGATCAAAATAATAATCACTAAAAAAATAAAAGACGGGGAAACTGCCACAAAATTTACTAATATGAAGAGCTGAACATTTGTAATACAGTTCTGAAAACAACTAGGACACGCTTTTTATTTATTTATTTATTTATTTAGAATAAATATTCATTCTTTACTTTATGCTTTTCAGTTTTGTTATTGTTAAGCTGTCGCTTTTCTCAAAATACAAGAGCAAGTGCATAACCAATGACGTTTCTATAATATATATTCAAAAAGATCAGTCGAAACTTTGCAGAAATGTGGGAAAATATGTTAATATTTTTCAAAAACACACACAGCCTTTAACAAAACATGTTACGCTGAGATCTTAAGAAATATCACAAGCATCTGCTTGGAGAATATTTGACATGTTCCCTGAAATTTGATCATGGGTAAAGTTGTGAATGTTGAACACCACAGAAACTGTTAAATGTTTCCAATGATTGTAAGTGACATTAATAGTTTGTATATTTTATTTCCAATTTCACTGTGCTTGTTAACTACTTTCCCTATTCAAGATACGTTGAACACAATTCATATTCAATTTGAAACTATCACGTCAGATAAAAGTGTTTTTGTTTTCTTCATTCTCCTCCCTCTCGTGCAATTTAAGCCACGTAAGAATTACAATAGTTCGTGTAATTGATGCTTAATAATAACAATTCCCTTAATCAGACGTGTATTACAACTTTCTTTCTAGGAGTAAAAGGATCTCAACAGGTGATCTTTATATTGCTAATGGATTGTCTTAAATTAAGAAAACGTACCTTCCTTTTCGTAATGAAGTAAAGTCAATACAATAATCGTATTTACCGTCCTGTTGTACCTTATTTTTAACAATCTTAATAGTTTATTGAAAAGAGGATGATATAGGATACAGACCTTGCAAAATATTATAAATGCGCCTGTATGTTTATTTTATAATACACATGATAATGGTAAAGTACAGGCCTGCAGGATATTGAGCCAATTATGGTTTTATTACCGCTCTGCATGTCATTTTGAGTACATCTTAAGCTGTTCCTGTGTTATAGAACGGTCCTATACATACGGTAACAACAATGCCTTCTAAATGCGTTAAACATTTACAGGAATTACATTGCTTTTCCAATATCATTTGTAAAGAAAAAGAATCAAAAACATTTTTTGTCTGTATCGTTGAACGTTGCAGATCAAGATGTTGAAGCCAATATTTTATCTTAATTTGTGAAAACGCTTATCACCTAGCCGCCCTTAAAATTCCGCAAATTTGTTTTCGTTATGTTTTTATTTTCTTTTCTTTTTTTTTAGGTAATTTATTCCATTTTTTGTTTAACTGTATATTTCAAAGTCCCCCTTATATATTTTATTATTTGTAATGAAACTAGCAATAGCATATATAATAATAAAACTCTATTAAGATAATGTAACACCTAATGCCTCAACTGTCAACACATATAGAAAACAAAAACGTTTTAAATTTTAAGCATGATGCACAGTTCGAGTTATATCCGTAGCAATATAATCACGAACGCTGGTAATCATTTACAAAACATTTGAATTATAATACATTAACTAGATATTTCCTTTCTATTATGCTCTAAAAAAGTCAATTGATAAAAATACGTTGACAAAACAGAACGCAAAGTAGTTCCCTGGCGTCATTTAGTTTATTGCCGTAACATTCGATGTATTATAACGTGTCAGAATTCCTTTTTTACCTTGCATGTATCGTACAGAAACTGTTAGCCTGTGTTATTACAAGGGGCATAATGCTAGTACATGTATGTTTCATTAGTGTTTAAAAATGATAAATCAAATCATGTTTCTGAAATATTAACTATCACTTTCGAGCACTGGTCTTGAATTACTAAATATGTACTCAAGTCTCAACAAAAGTCTCAACAAAAGTCTTCTTATGTGAATATTTTCTTAGACGGTAACTCTGTCAATTATTCTTTTTGCTGAGTCGTATCATAAAAAAATATTTTAGATAAGTAAATAATAGTTTTTGAGAGTATGCACAAAAAGTAACACATTATTTATTATAAAAGTTAACGGCATTTCCAGACTTATTATGTACACACACCCTAAATCAGTAAAGGGTCGTTAACAATAACAGGTGTCTCTGGCAAATATCTAAGTTATTAGCAGGCAATAACTGTCATATTTTATATCAATAATACATGTAACTGGTTTCACAGATTCTTAATGTAATTTTCGTACAAATTTATGTTCGCAAAATATATAGGTCGTAAAGCGTTTGCCTGGTAGAACATTTTATTACCACAATCAACTTGCAGTCATGCAAAGTTTTCTCCCATAAACAATTTAGAAGCTAGAATACATGTGTCTAAATTGCTTGCAGACACATTGCCTTTAAATTAAAAAACAACTAAAAATTCAGTACGGTAAGAAAGACCTTCTCTTTCGATACTCATAAAAATAGTTCCCTCTTTATGGAATCATTAAACGAAGTGCCAGCAAAATTTATGATGAAATTTGATTGTTGATAAAAATAAACAAATCACCAGTGAAATAAATGCAAACAATCATATTCTCTGTCTGAAAGTTGAAAACAATACAAAATACATGACTAAGTGTATTTGATTAATATTTATATTTGTCTTTTTAAATAAAGTATAAAAGCTGAACGTTACTGAAATATAAATAGTGCAAACCAGGTGCTTAAACTGCATCAAATTGAAATATTCTTAATTTGTCTAAAACCTTTTCTTAATACCTTGGATAGCAAAGGTTTAAACTTTAAACAGAGAATGTCTAAGATAAACTGCTTTAACATCAATATATGTTTATGTTCAGTAATTTAATGGACATACATTAATTTCCCAAGAGTATATGATATAGATATTAACATCCATGCACCGAAGAAATTGCTGAGTAAAAGATAAGTGAGGAATATATTGTGCAAATAGATGAGACTACCTCAAAAAAGCTCCATATGTTATAAGTCAATGGTTTCTTATCCTCATAAGTACGTGTCTTTTCAATCTATATGACTTCAATTATTTATTTCAAAACTTTGACTTATGATTTGCGATAGTAAATTGACTAATCAGTAAAATAGTGGTTAGAATAATCAAATAAGCATCAAGCGAATACTCCAGGTAAAATGGATGTTTTGGTGAAATGGATATTTTGAAAACCACACAGTCACACATGAGAGCATGAGCACCCGTTAAAATGAATTTGTTCTAAAATATTTCTGGAAGATTAGCTTTTTTATCGTACAATTACATGGCAGGCTCATCAATTACTTACCAGATCTTTACATGAACACAAACGTCTTTATATAAATTGGATCTGGTTATCTGTGAAAGAGAAAGCGACAAAGGAATATATTGTCAAACCTTTTGCTAAGGTATAATTATTAAAAAACGTATTCATGAATTGTTGCGCGTCGCATATGAAAAAAAACCGCCGTTTATTTCGCATGTACTAAAGGCGACTTGTATGCTGATTAAATATCAAAAGATCTGAAGGAAAAATGTAATTTGTTAACCTGCTGATTTTTCTGCTTTGTGACCTGAAGTTTAATGGTATAGATATAATCGAATTTGTCGTTTATCAATGATTTTTATTCAAAGATTACAAGTTGGATGTCGCATAGTAGGACTTGTTTATATAGATAATGTTTGAAACATTGATAAATTTTTACAATGCACAAATGCTTTTTCTTTCAATGTGAAGGTTAACTGATATTAGACAGAACTATACTGAAGAAACATTGTCTATATATATATATATTCCTACTATCAGAGCTGTTTGGATATTTAAAACATAAACGTTTGTGATTACATTTATAAAAAACAATGACTTTTTAAAATTTTTTAACTGACATTTACTTAAAAAATGACTTTTCACTTGCCTTTTCAAATGAAATGTTATTTTTGTAAAAGTTATGGAATGAATGACTTACGTAGATTATCGTTTTTACAGAGTAATTTAATAATGATGCCGTTGCTGATTTAACTAATGGACATTTAAAATGTTTCGATATAAATTGCGAGCCGAGTCAATAAATGTGCAAAGTTTTGAGTTAAAAGTGTACTTCGAACATTTGTTTTCAGTTTGTATTAAGACATTGATAATTATGAACACAGTGTGACTTTTGGGACTCATAACAATGTCTGTACCGCTGCCAAATCATACATATAACAGAACACATATGAACGTCTCTTAAAAAGGCGGACAGTTTTGACTTGGTAAAAATGCCCAAAGCTGAAAACACTTAACGATAGAATTATTGCAAAATTTCGCTAAAGATGCAACATTTTTATGGACATTAAGTCAAATGGAAAAAAACATATTATGATCTGATATTGTAAAAGGTACTATTAATATGGATTTCCATTTTCAGTCAACTGATGTGTGTTGGTTGTAAAATTGGTCGTACAGTGGCATATAAAATGTGCCATGAAAATAATATAATTGTATTTTGTGGAAGAATTCAAATTCCATATTTTGTTAATAAAATGTACTCTATTTTTAAGAATTTTCTGTTTACATGATTTTATGTACACTAATGTCTTTCATATATTAAACTTCAAAACACTGGAATGGTATCATAATAGTATGTAAAGGACAAAGGAAAACTAATGTTTCGTATTCTTCTAGTTATTTAAGTGATATTATGAACCATTTGAGGTTCTGCAACACAATCGATTCAGTTAATTTTTTCTTTGTCATGAAGGTAACTTGGACATTATAGTGGACAACTATTGTTTCAAAGCTAATATGTTACCAACTATAAAATAAAATAAGCCAACATTTGCTTTGAGAACAAAACAAGTACCACAAATAAAGAAGCTTTATTTTTTCATAAAAACATGATCTTTTATCAATATGCTGCAGCTAATAAATAATTGCATCTAGACAAATAATACTTTCTCATGGGCATTTGAACTTCACTTATATCATATCTGACAACGTTATATTTACTCAATCAGAGTTAAAGATTCGGATAACACATCAGAATAATGAAATGCCCTGATCGGACATATTCTTTGCAGTAAACAATGTCATATTCAATTACCAAATCCATATAGATGGCTGTATCTAGAAAGATCCAGTCTAGGTTTGAAAGGAATAATATATCAATACCGCACCTACCGCACCTCCAACATTAATAATTTTGGTACTAAATAATACATGTACTTATTTTGCATTCAAGATTTTCATACCGTTAATGCTATAATGAATTTTGTACATTATTATTGAAAATGGGTTTATGCTGCGGATGTTGCTAAATTCAAAATTACAAAAATGTCATGTTTTATCGTTGAACTCTTTATAAGCCGGTGCTAGGAGGCTTGGGCGCTGATTGATACTATTCTGTTTTATTATTGGTAACAAATTGATGTTGCATGTATCGACCCTGAGTTTTTTTTATAGGTAGTATAAACTCATACATGGCAATAAGCCCAGGATATTTCAATTCAATGCGGAATTGAAATACTTATCTGTTGATCTTCTTTGTTAAGATGAAGTAACAGTTTGCAGTCACAGTGTATGAGCTCATAAATTTACTTCATTAACGTACGCTGTTGGACATGTTATTAACTTGTATGGAAAAGTCATTAAACTTAAGTACAAAGAAAAAGAAATAATGCCTTTATTTATTGAATAGGGCTAAGTAGTATTGTGTTTACGCAAATTGTGCTTAATTAAACGTAGTTGAAATTTAAAATGTTATCATTTTAGTTAATAAGTAGTATGAGAAAGATGAATTAAGATTAAGTATTATCATTTCTTATTTGATGTCATTAAAATGATTTTCAATGTTATGAAGTTATGGAACATCGTTAAATCTTTGGCAGCTTGTTAAACATATATGAGATTGTTTTTGTTTTGAAAATACAATACAAGGTCTTTTGATTGTAAGCATTCTTGCTTGTTTTTTTTTCAAGATACATAACCGAGACCAACTCATGACTTGCTTCTGCCAATTAATTACTTTTGAAATTAAGTTTGTCTTAAAAAATGGCAATCTTAATCATATTGTAATTGTGAAAATGTGTATGCATAATTGATTTGTGTTAATATAAAAAAAGTTTTTAAATGATTTAACTCTAAAAGTATCAAGTACACGTACCCTTTAAAGGGATACAAATAATGACTTGTGTGATCAATGATAAAATATATGAAACGTTAAGTTAGAAGTAAATAAATTTTAAGGTATTTGTTTAGACACTGTATCATGCGTTTTATTGTTTAGTTTTGTTAATAATTATCATATTTTCGCTGTGATACTGTGAACGATATAACACAGCATGCAGTTACTTTCCCGTAACGATACAAATTTTTTTGACTTGGGTAGTTTTATTCTTTAAAACTTTGTTTTCAAATTGTACTCAGCAATTTTACTTTTTTTCATAGAAATGGATGGTGTTAATGATTTAAATCACAGAATAATACCTATTTGAAATTTGAAGTGTTTTTTATATTTCATCAAGTCACCAGGACGCTTCATGAAAAATTAGCAGGAATAAATTATTATCTTTTTACATCTATTCTATAATTAGAGGATTATGTTCAGGAGCAAAATATATGTGCACATAAATTTCCCATAAACATACCCTGTCGGGTATTATAAAGGTATAACGTATCGCATCCAGGTGATAATTTTTTTATGATCCACTGAGATCAAAGAATTCTCTTAACCTTTATTTTACGATAGTAGTTAACGGTTCCCCACATTTGCCAATTTTGCAAATGATCCAATATTACATTCAAATAAATTAAAATGTATATTCTAATTATTCATTTAGAAAAAAGCAAGACTAAAGATTTACCTTGATAAGTATGTTTGAATGTGTGCTTAAATAATCAAACATAACGTTTTCTCAATAAACATGCAACTTACTAAAAGTTACAGATACTCGACACATAAATATATAATCACATAATTTTATATGTCTCTAGCTATATAATTTACGTAAATTGATTTTTAAGCTTTAGACATGCCTAAGAAAGTCTCTTTTTGTAAGAGAGTTAAACGGCAGTGTTTAGACTGACATTTTCATGTCACAAATCATCAGTCTGCTAAACATCAATACGCATTGTGATATTCTTACAACTTTACACTATACTACACAGTTTCTTTATAAATCGGCAAACACGTTGGGTTATTTGAAGCTTCAATCTGAGGGCATGCATACATTTGGTTTTGTTGTTAAGTATTAAGGAGGCACATTTTTATTGGATGTTTCGAAAAGAATATGTAAAACAATTCTGAACTCAGCCTTATCAAAGTGACATTATGCTCAACTTTTTGTTATCAACTTAACCTGAATTGACTATATATGTAAACAAATTGACTATTTAAATGTTGAACGACAACCAATTGATAGTGGAAATAGCTAACTAAAGGATAAAACTATATTTTGTTTTACAAATAAAAACTGCTCCACCCTTTTTATACAGAAACTGCTTTCTTCACTTCGATTATTTACTGGTTGTAAAACTGAAAGGAATAATGGCAATATGTAAAATTATTTTGACTTAAACTTGATACATTATTTTGATAGGCAAAGTGTAAAAATTTAACATCTGTATCTGTATCACTTTTTTTTCTTTTTTACCTTAGTAAATATCTAATTAAAAAAAATTATTACATGCATTTCTGTATCACTTTTTTTTCTTTTTTGCTTAAGTAAATATCTAATTAAAAAAATTATTACATGCTTTTCGGTGGTTTATAGAAGTATGAAACTGATATTTTCAATCTTTGAAACAGTGAAATTACCACTTTGATAATTTCACTGATTGGAATTTAAGCCCATTTCGTTGTTTCAGTGAAGTACCAGTGTGCATAGTACTGGACACAAACTTAATGACGTGACGTCACGTCGTATAATTATTTGGCACGCTTTTAATTAAGCATAAGGTTACAACGTCTTTTTTAACTTATTTTTGCACATAATAAAAAGAAAATTTGTTTAGATTAGTGCAAGATCGAAATATATTTCACCTCGTGAACACCAAAAGTTCATATTTCACTCGTGGCTGCGCCACTCGTGAAATATACCCTTTTGGGGCACACTCGAACAAATATTTATAAAACTGATTAACATCATTCCAATGTTTTGTTTTTAAGGAAGATATGTTACACTGACACTGTAACTTAAAAGATGAAGTTGCGATTTTTGACATTTTTGATTTTTTAATCATTTCCTTTGCTGTCAGAAGAATGCTATACTACAGCCCAAATAGTGCTATTTAAGTTATGGTTTCCCGTTATAAATAAATGGTACAATGTATTTCTACAATTGGAGATACCACTAATAATAACGTCATAGTTTTATCAAACATACAAAACAAAAAAATTAAATTTTAAAAAAATTTTGCCCCAAATTTTTGGGAAATTTTTGTCCCCCTTTCCCAATCGGGGGGCCAAAAGGTTCGCCCCCCAAAGGGGGACGTTAAAAAAAATTTAAAATTTTTCCTTTGGACCTTTTTCCGATGGGGCCCCGGTTTCTACCCTCGAGGAGTTTTAAAAATTAAAGGGGTTACCCGGGCCCCTTTGGCAATGTGGTAGAAAAGGCGGGACATAATATGCCCCCAGGTGTCCATAAGACGGGAAAAGGGCGGCTTTTTTCCATTGGGGTGACACTGTAATAAAAAAACCCCCTTTCACCTAAACCCTTTTTATCATTCCCAAGCGCTTGTTTAAAGGGGTTTGGGAAACCCAAATTTAAATTATAGGGTTTTTTAAATTTTTTTTTTAAAGTTTAAACCTAAAGTTAAGCAGCTAAAGCTAGGCCATAAAACCCGGCTGGGTAACATTAAATCTTTTTTGGGATAGTCATTAAAATTTTTTCAGAACGTTTATTAGGGGAAATAAATTTGGGGTTTTTTTTTCCAAAAAAACATTTGTATTATAGTCATGTATGTCCGTCCAGAATTCATAAAGCGCCTAAATGTCCCATATACTGCTGCATGCATTTAAACAAAGTAATGGACAATCGTTAATCCATTGATATTCAAACAGCATAAGTGTATTTTTAGTTAACAGGAAATAATAGAACATTTCAAAAACAAACAAAAAATTTACTTAAATAAATTGAAAATAAAGGGATTTAATACTGAATATATGGGAAAAAGGGGATTGTCCGATCGCACCGTAAAGCAATTTAAAAGATGTGATTTATGTCTTTCACAATTAAATAATTAATTTGAAAAGTCAGTAACTGTTTTCTCTGACGCTTTTTAACAACGATGTTACGGTTCCAAGAATATGTCATAATATGAAGTATGTTGCAGAACACTGCTAATTCAATGACTTTTTACATTCAGGTCTCTTATGACAGGATATGGATACAGCTTTCAGGTTGATTTAATATGTTTCTCTGCGTGTAAATCTATACTTCTTTCGTAAACATACCTTTAATGTTAGGAAATGAAAGGACAACATTAACGAGAATGTAAAAGGTGCATAAGTGTGTTTCTTTCATTTTACATCCATATCTAGTTTTTTCAATGGATACATCAGTAAAATTGTTTTGCATATTAAGTAGATGCCTAAAAGAAACTGTGAACATTAAATTGCTATCATGATAAAACAAAACATAAATGCTGGAAGAATCATTTCATAATTTGTCTTAAATCTTTGTAAAATAAAGAAGACCTCACACGATTATTTATCTTTACAAATTCGAAGCGCAGGCTATTTTCACTAATGACTTAAAGCGTATCTTAATTCAAATTGTTTGATGTGCTAACATCTTAAATTCCTTAGACAAGTGCGCAAACAATGTTATAAAAACCAAGACAAATGATGCCAGAGAGAGCTGAACTGTTCTTTATTCTGCTTCCAGTTTTTTTATTTGTGTAGCTTCGAACAAAACATATTTTCTATGTTAAATTTAATAAAACTCTTTTTTCGTCTCTGATTCTCCCTACAGCTTTTTTTCCTGAATTATCAATCATTCACTGATTCATTGTTTATTATCATTTAGTCATTAACTACTGTATCCTTTTTTAAAAAAAGAATATTATTTTATGGTTGCTCCGCCAATAAACTCATTTTCAAAAACATATGTTTAATTCATTTTTTTATTTGCTATGCTTACAATCGTAGTCAGAAACTTGAATTTGAATCTTCAACTAATCTGGTTACATTTGATATTGACACAACGAGCTCCTAACGTGTATTGATATTAAACAATGTGTTATGATCTACATAACGGCTAGCAGCTAAAGTACATATTCTTTTGTTTCTTGCAATTGCACAGTTAATATTAATGTTTTCGCAATTACACTTGTGAGCATATGAGGTTGTTCAACTTTGAAAGATATTTCATAATAAAGTACTAGATCAACTTGTTATAGTTAACACTTAGCAAACTGTAGTTATCAGCACACGCACCTGCATTATTAACAAAACATGAAAAAAAAAATAACCAGAAAACAGTTATAAGGTATTTTATTTCTTATTAGATTATGTCAAAATATAAATGAATACATGCTAGGTAGCTAAGACGTTTTAAATATCATAAAACACAGAGGAATTAAGAATGCTGCAGATTTTCTCAGTATAGAATATTGGTAAATGCTAGATACTATTTACATCGGGCTTCCTTAAACACCACCAAATATACTACTTAAATTCCAGTTTTGAATGACGCCTTGATGCTTTTGTCGTCTCCTCCTGCTTCCACCTACATACAAAGAACAGGCATGCGGAAAGTTCAGCACGAATATGACTTCTATGAACGAGTGTTAGTGTACATGGTCGTAGACTGTTGTAAGTACCACTACATTTCATGACCAGACTTATTAAAACTGATCTAAAACATTTTCAACTGTGCCGTGTTTTGAATGTGCTTTCTTCACTTTCTTTCGGATGAAATGTGAGTCGTGTGTAAACAGGCATTTGGAGTAAATTTCAATAATAAAACGTTCCCAGAATCTTCTAGCAATGTACACCTGCCTGTCTCTAACGATTTATTATAACGCCAGTATTATTACACTTAACAAGGTTCAATCTCTCAAACTTACTCAAAAAGTAATGTTTGACGCTCATTTAGCAAATCATAAAGTACATATCTGACAAGAAAACTGACTCATATATTTGTTTTACCAGTTGTATGTAAACGAAGCATAAGCTTATTGGCTTCATCTAGCTAAACGGTTTATTCCTTAATCTTAAAAAACTAGTGAGATGAAACGATAAAGAAATGTTTCAAACAAATGTGAACTACCTAGTAATTTTTCTAGTCAAATTGTGTTATTTATATCGAGGATATCTTAATTTGATTATCACGGAAATATATATTGCAGAATGTGTTTTTGTTCTGTATTTATGAAATAAATATAAGGTTTTTTCATAACAGGTGTCATTAAGCACTATAATAATTAAATATAAAATCTAAAACGACATTCTTATTGAAAATGTAACTGGAGGGCTTTAAGGAACTACTATGTATTAGACACAACGAACACATGCTGATTGTGTAATTGTGACCAAAATTGCGCAACAATTTAACAAATTGTGTCCATTCTTACAAGCAAGTAAAATCAGCATAAAGTCGAATCGGCCACAAAATGAATATCCATCCGGTAAGCTTAAAAGGGATAGCGTTGGACTGTATATCGGGCGACTTATGTTTGATCCCCGGACAGTGCATGACACTTTCGTTGTGATTAATCATAAAATCTTTTCAATAGTCATTCGCACTGTATTTCTGCTCTGGCATGTATCAGTTCCTTGCGAAAGTGAAGGCAACTAGTACTACAAAACTGCTTAACAACCTGTCCAGGAACAATGCAATGGCTGTGGAAAATTCAAAGTGGCCTACTGCCGTGATTCGGAGGTAGACTAACAACACCACTATCACCCAATAAAAATAAAATTATTATATATTTATAATAAGTGAAAATGAAATGAATACATGTAAACTATTTATGTTTAAAATGAAATTTTGAACATAAGCTAAACGTTAAAGAAAGGAATAAATGACACGTGTCCCTAATCACCTTTATAAAGGGATTATTATTGCAGTAGCAACACCACACCGTATTATCGGCGCCAGTGATGGCAGATCACTGCAGTGATGGCAGATACCTGAAATTTATCGCTCGGTACAGGTAGGTTATAAATTTGGTTGGTATTAAATATATTACACAAATACAGCCCATTTCATAGCTATGAAACTATTGTCCATTGACTGGAGATACTAATAGGTAATTTTGGACTCGTTTTTCCTGTTTTTAGACTATTTTGAGCAGGTTAAAAGTGACAGCTTCGACAAATCCGTGACAATGTCTTGTTTTTTGTTTAAAATATCTCATGTTTTAACTAAATTGCAGAATTTCGTTTTATTAATATAGACGTTAATCAAATGAGGGTCACGCAAGCCAAATATCTACCCCGTGAGTCTTTTCTTGAAAGTTTTACAGACGTTCAATCTGGTCCGGTTGAAGAAAAAATGCTGCCGTTGTAGGCAGATACTTATCTTAAATGCTGCCGTCGATGGCAGAAACACCATGAAAGTGGCTAACATTCTGACAGAAAATCAAGGTCAATCTTTTATCAATTCCTCTATTCTTTGCGCCCTTTTAGTCGGAATTGAGACGTTAAACTATCATTTCTAATATTTTCTCAAGAAAGAAAAGTTATTAATGCGATATGAATTGAATTTTAGTGTTAAAATACGCCTTTCTGTATAAAACAACAGAACAACAAATAATGTGAAACCGAAACGGCCACAATATCATTAAAATAGTTATTATGTTTCAGAGGCATGTTTTGTTTTCCGATTCTTCGCCAAACATGTCAAATATTAAAGGAAAGCAACATTTTAGATGATTGTATTGAATTTTTGAAAATCTCTAAAATGTTACACATTTTCGTAAGGCATCATTGAACATGTGTTAATTCAATGAATATGCGCCTCACACAGTTAAAGATCATTTTAAAAGCAAAAATAGATAATTTTGCATAACAAGTAAGAGCGCTACATATATTATAATATTTTTTTAATTAAATATGTATACATTAATACTATAATATGTGACCATTGATTTCTACGTAACTATACTAATTTTAATATAATAATGAACCAAAATCGTTCTATGAAAAACTCAAGAAATGTTTAAGGTTTATTAGCCATTGCTAAAAATGTTAATAACCTTTAGACACTGAAAGTTATAACGTTAGGCATTAAGTGCTGACAGAAGACCATGGCTGTACACATCTAGCCATAAAATCTGTACTATGTGTTGCTTCTAGGACATATAAAAACGTCACACGTGTCGCTTAAAATCCTGTTTTACCCTCAAGTGTTGAATCCAGTCAAATTGTACACTACATTCTCTATTGCATATTACATTATTCAGATTATTTGGATTTTGCTCTTTATTTTGTCCACGGTTTACACATATACGTAGACAATGAATTTTTGAATCAAATTTATTTTTACAAAGATCTTTTGTTTATTTACAAATTAAAATAATAAATCTGGAAGTTTACATTCTAATTAAACACAGGTTTATATATTGGTAATGACTATCTTTTATTACATTTCATATCAATCTGTACAAAAATGAGGAATCTAAAATTCAAAAACAAAACAAAAATCCACAAGGCAGATCAAGGTCAAGACGCAGCCCCGGCAATATCCACCCAAATAGCTCGATCGCAAAGGCATCAAATAGAGAACAACAAGCTGTAGAGATTTGTCCTGTTAGTAACATGTATTTTAGCTACATAAATATCAGAAAGAGTGTTATTAAAATACGTGTTCCAGAGATCTGTGTCGTACGTAAACAAATATGTTTCGACAAACTGTGTCTCTGTTAGAATTGTTTTCAGCTAAAAATGAAGACTTTAAATGTAATCATAAGAATAAACATTCAAATTATGATGTTGTCAAACTTCAATCGTTTACTTTTATATTTAAATATTTTTTGCCAATCTTTTACGGAATGAAAAAAACTTGATCTTTACATTTGCATTTTTTCTTGTTATTGATATATTGAGTAAAAATGTAGGGTTTGACAACAATTGATATCCCATTCCTAGACAATGCATGTGTAGTAGAAGTATGATCTATTTTATCTATGTTTACTGAAAATACCATAGTCTTTTATCGACTGACATTTGTGTAGTTCTTTCTCTCTCAGGAATTGGCACTTTTCACCTATCAAACATCTATATTTATTCTTTGCAATCGCTTAAATACTCCGTGCTCATCTATGTGTGTGTTTTGTTTTCAATCAGGCTAAAACTTGCAGATGCAACATTTAGTCAACCATTACACAAGAATAGTACACAATGGATTTTAAATGTTATTGTAAAACATATTGCTGAAAAAAACTTCATTTTCATCGGGTTTGGGATTTTAAAATGTTTTAATACTCTTCAAAAGTTTTTCGGTTTAAAAAGCAAAAAACCCCTTGCAAAAAAGTACATTTTAATTTCAAGCATTCTTTCAAACAATTAAAATTTATCGTTAATTTACTTTATTTAATTTCGAAAAAACCCCATCACTAGTAAAAAAAAAATTGCAAAAAACCCTTTTAAAAAAATAATTTAAAAATTTCAGCACTTGCTTAAAAAAATTTGCATTATTTTTTTCGGAATGTTTAACCCAAATAACTCTGACAAATTTTTAAAATTAATTAAAATAAGATTTGGGTTTTAACTTTTTTTTTATATTAATTTTTGCAATTTAAATAAAAAAAGTTTATTGTTTTCGTTTATTTTCCCTACACAAGAAGCAAGTGAAAAACTCGTTTTGTAAGGTTTTGCTGAAACTGATACAGTGTATGGGTAATTATCTTCTACCAAAATGCTTATTATATTATAAATAACTCATCAATTCTAACAAAATTGGTTTATTATATTTTAAGGCCCTTCTGAACATTTTTTAGACCAAAATTCACAGGAACTTTCATGAATGTCTGTTTTTTTAAAACAATTTATCATTATGTCAGTATCATTTCACTTGCAATCTTTTTACCTTGCTTAAATGTTAATTGTTGACGCTCATTAAGGAAATTATGCATAGCATATTTGACAAACAAGCTACTTCAAATGTATTTTATTATGTTCAGTGTGTAAAGTAGAGCCACAGTACACGAGCTTTTTGAACATCCGTCGTATGTTGGTGATTTAAAGGGTTGAAATGTTATTTCGGTTTTCTTAACGCAAGGTGAGAAAGTGACAAATACAAGTTTAAGACAGTGACTCTCATTTTCACCTGCTATTTTCATGGTTGCACACAAAATATTTCTTGAATGGTGTTGTATTTTTTTCGTATTTTTTCAAATTTCCAAGTTGTTTTTATTAAATCAAATCAGTAACAATGAAACTTAAAATCAGTTTGTGATCTTTTGGATGAGATAATTTTATTTTGAATATATAATTATCATTTAAAAATGTTCTTGAAGCAAACTCATATGGGATTGCATTATATATTGTTAAGCTAGGTAATGCACCACTGCTCTGCTTTTGACGTTATCCTATTCCTATCAGTTGCTCATTTACATTCAAGCAAATACGATTTTACTCAATATGTGTTTTTTTAAGCACGAGTAAAAGAACTCCCCTAGTTTATCCGAACTATTATAAATATTGTTATAACTTTATAATTAAAGAAATATCATTTATTATATAAGACAACATACCTATATGAACGTGACATTAAATTTCCCATGTTTTACTAAGCCATTTACCTTACCAAATACTGTTTAATAGCATCATTTTTCCAAAATGCCGACTTTTCTCACCTCTCCCATTTTTTTACCGCCTCCCCTTGCAGCCCTTATCCCTTTAATTCCCATATGGGTCCGTTTTGGTTTATATTATTTCACACGTTGCACGTCCCTCTCATTTCGCCGCCCTTGTGTCCACTCCGGGTTTTTGTTTGGTACCTTCTGGGTGCACTACTTGAGTGTGTCGGGGGAGGGGCTGCGTCCTGCGAACGTTGCATTTACCTTGTTGATTTAAATAGTTACTGAATAACAAAATTACACATCATCATAAGGCCAAGACTAGGGCAACTTTACTGAATATATACTTTCTTAATGAATATGATGGAAAACGGAGATTATATTTTGCAAGTTTCATTAATTACTAATAATGCAACATTTATTTGTAAGATGAAATGCCAATCCTTTCGAAATGACTTATTATGTCATAGCTGCATAACCAAATACCTTTTAAGTGTTTCTGAACTTATTTTGTTCTTTGTAATATACACAGTTAGACATAATTATGTATTCATTGTTTAGTCTAAAGTCTTTTGATTATTTTGATTAGATTAGTCTATGCAAGAACGACTGTTTTAAGTATAATCATTATATTTTTAGAATGTTAGGATTGCTTATTAGGAAATTTGCATTTGGTTTAGATTTCCGAAGAGCCACTTCTTTAATTGAATATTGTTAAAAACACTAAAACATGTGCACATTTTAAGCACCATTTACAATGATATATTTTACTCCTAATCTAAATATTGAACATTTAGTTAAGCATAACCGTCCTGATTTTCAAAGTACATTACAATGCTCAGAAAAACAGAAAAGGCTATGCATAATACTGTGAAATATAACACAGCATGAAAATGTTTAATATTTAAACTTCGCTAAATTAAGAATAAAGGTAAGTGGTACTAGAAAGATCAGGTATGAATAAATGCTATCAATTCTATATTTTAAGTTACCCTTTACAGAGATAAACCAATAATACGCTATATCCCTAATTAACTATACGTAACAATTAGACATCTGTTCAGTTTAAAGTTAAATACTTGATGTTGCCTTTGTATCTTCCGTTTTTGATTTTTGTTGTTGTTTTTTTTATTGATTTTGTTAAGAATTGTCGTTCTGTGTCTCTGATATAACATTGCGGAAGTGTGACTGATACAACATTAGAATGACTATAGCTCTTGAACTTCTGTCTCCTTTAGCATATGTGATATCACTGCTTTGAATGACACATTTTATCTCACAATCCATATAAAACAAGTGTGTGTCCACAAGAATTGTGTTAACAATTTTGTAGACAGCTCATACCTGTTTTAACTTATCAATTATTTTCTAAGTACTCTATAGTTTAATTGAATATCTTGGAATTCTAAAACGCTGTAAGACTATGATAAGCGTTTTAATAGCCAATATACTTTGAGATAAATGTAACAGATTTGAAACAAAATTTGAATCAATAAATAAATGAATTCAAGCCGTCAGTATTCAACGGCACATGCATAAAATACAGTGTAAAGCATATGCGCAAAAATTGCAAACCGAAACGCAAGTACTTTTGAGGTTAAAAATCAAAATAACTAAACTATGTTATCTTGATTGTGATAACATTGTGTATATATGTCTAATTCAAATCAGAGAAAGTACTTTTGTTTTACTTTTATACGAAACTTCATGCGAAATCTAAGTAATTACTTAATAACATCTTTACACCGTGAACACTGGTTTCCAATCTTGCATAATTTATATTGCATAATTATGTTATAAAATTATCGAAGGTTTACACATATTTTTTTTATCTGTACTCAACAAAACACATAATTATTTACTGTGACCAACATTTTTACTGCACTTACGCTTCACTCTCCACTTCACATATCTTTTAGTATTATATCAAATGATACAAAACGAATCATACTTAACTCTTTATGTGTTCTCTTAATTGTCTTTCATTGTTTATTATTATTCTTTAATTATAGAAAATCTTGAAAAAGAGAGATCCTTCGGATGCAATATAAGAACAATATTACATAAAATTTGCCGATTCTTTTTTGATTAAACACAGTGGATTCAGTTCATTTCAAAAGTCATGGCAGTAGATATGTGATTGTACGAGTTTGTACGAATATCTTTCAATTTTGTTAGTATTAAGCTATATATGTTTGGCTTATATCATACATTTCATACTTTATCCGATAACTAATAAACTATTCTATTCTGGACTTAAAGGGTGATAAACCTGTCCATGCTTGTCTTGTGCCCTGTCCTGTTTTTGTTTGGGCTCCTTGCCACTGGTTCTTGTTGCTAGGTCGTATGGGGGTAACGTTCATTGAACGCCGCCTTTCCTTGTTGATCTTGTTGATCATATTTCATAACGTATCATATTATAACTAAAATACTTTGGTTATTTGTTGAAAATATAGATCCATAAAAATATTCTTTGACTTTTTCAGTTTAGTAGATTTTTATTATTTGTTTCTTTTTTTTCAGGAGCTTGTGCGACGAGCAATAATAAATCGGATCGAAATACATGTTAGTTTACTTTAAGACAGGCGCACTTCTTAGTGAATTGCAAATGAATAAAGAAAACTATCAGAACTAACGACTAGCAAAACGGATAATAATGACCCCTCTCAATCTAAGGATAAATTACCTAAACGTCATAATCAAAAGTCTGTTGTAAAGCCAAAGTCTGGCAGACGCGATGGTTGACCCAATTATGTTGGTTGAGAAAAAATGACAGAAATCTTATTTGTTGCATGTATTGTGAGAATCAATGTAGGTTCCCGGTCATACCTTTGTAAATGGTTGCAAACATTACCAAAGTTTCAAATTAATGAGACACATGGAATCAAAAGATCATATTAAAGTCAACAATGCATTAAAGCAGTCGGATAAATATTATATTGTGGTGGGTAAAAAAAAGAAGAAGAAAACTGTGTCAAAGGTCGGATTCGGACTGTATTGTAAATTGCAGAATATAACTTGCCAAACCGTCAATATCCTTACTTATGTTCCTTTCAAGAACATTTGCACATTGCTTTATAAACAAACAAATACTCAGGCCCTACAGCAAACTGTATAAACTGTATGCTTATGCTAATGCTGACACTTTCCAGGCTGAACACGCATTTGTATATAAAAGAAGGGGCTAACTTTCAAGGTATCTGTGTCATTTAATCGTCATTATATTGTTGTTAGAATGACAAACGAATCTAAAAGTAAAAGTCTCTGGGCACAAAATATCTCCATTGTCTGATATTAACCGAGTTTTGTTTGAATGTTTAATTCTGCTTAAGCCGGTGTTAAGGAATACTTTCATTTTCTAGTACCATTTATGAACAGGCTCTATCAAACATAGCCTGCAATGTTTAACGGCGTTCTTAAATGATTCTGTTATTCCCGGTTTTGAAGCCGATGCTAGGGGTCGTGGACGCTAACTTTCAATTTCCAGTACCGTCCATGAACAGGCTTAATCAAACCGAGCCTGCAACATTTTACAATTTTGACCTGTTGGGATTTCTTTAGGGATTTTTTTAGGGATTCTGTTTTTCTCTATTTTCATTGTATGGATTTTTATTGTAATGGCCAAGTGCCACTTGGTAAATGTCAATAAACTGAAACTCCTGAAATTTCGTCTATTTAAAATTGTTTCGGATGAAAACATAGAGTAAAATAGGATTGTCTTCGCAAAAACAGGCACATCACTGCAAGTTTCTATTGGCGCACTAGAACAGATTGTTGAATAAGTATTAGTGTAAGGGACAAAAAAGATAATTATATCAAAAGAAGCTAAGGATATCAAGGCCTCACATGAGGCTTGAGTTGAAAGTGTTACTGTTTGTATTGATAAAACAGCAAGAAATTAATTAAAGGCTGAAGAGAAAAACACGTGTTTCTCTTGCGGTTGTTTAATTTGTGTTGCAAGGCATGCCCATTTTAGTCATTGTGGAATGGCATGGAAGTGTCACATTTAAGGTTCTATGATAAGCGCCGTATGAACACATTTGCGGATTTTTCTAAATTCAGAATGTCACAATTTCATGTTTAAAATAGATAAATACAGAATCCCTAAAGAAAGCCCAACACGACAAAATTGAAAATGTTGCAGGCTCGGTTTGATTGAGCCTGTTCATGGACGGTACTGGAAAGTGCAAGTTACCGTCCACGCCCCCTAGCACCGGCTTAAGCAGAATTCAACATTTAAACATGAATAAATCTTACCTCTCCTAAAACCGGTGCTAGGGGTGTGTTGACGGTTACCTGCTTTTTCCAATATATTCCATGAACATGCCCTGCAACATTTTCAATTTGTCGTTTAGGGCGTTCTCTAGGGATTCGGTCTTTTCTCTTTTTTAAGAAATGTTCACAACTTGGTCCTGTACCCACGTTTGAACATTCCAGACGGCATGCTGTTATACTATCTACGTGTTAAGTGCTTACTTCTGATTCCACAAGACTTAAGCTATGTATATACCAGATTAATCGCCATCGTGTTAGATAAATTATATATAATTCTATTTATGAAGGACGGATAATTGTAATGGCTCATAAATGATATACTTTACTAAAGTCCTTGGTGAATAAGCTAGATTTGTCTGAATCAAGAGTTCTCTGTTTCTGTTTTTTACCTGCAGGAATCTTTGCAGACTGAATTCTATGTATGTAATAAATAAGTAATGTAAATCTTCAGAATTTGGGCAAAATTATATTTTATTTTCACAATCAATTACCACAAATTTAACTTTGTTATTATAAATGAGATCATTATAACATTGAATTTATATAAAACACTAATTAGCATCACTGATTTTTAGGTTGTTTTTGATCAAACGAATATATATATACGACTGCAAAATGATTGCGGTTATAAAATGTTTTACCAAATATGGCAAATATTATTCGCATTGGTATTAATGTGACAAAAGTGTGTTTTTTTTAAATAAAATTAAGTTAAAACAATTATTTATTGTCAAATGGTTTTTAATGTTCCAGCTATGCGTTTTATGTGCTCTTTCTGTAACTATAAAGTATTAAAACTAATATATCATGTCATGAGTAAACATATGCTGCGATGATTAACAGTACAAAACGCATGTTAAGACTATTAGCATTGACCAGGCACCGTCATGGCTCTCTTGGTAAACTTTGGATGCAGGCGATTTAATTTTTGAGTACATTTATATTCTGTCCGTATGCACATGTTCCCTATTACAAATGATTGTAAGAAATTAAGTTACAAATTACCTGGAATCCGTCAACCTATGGCGGACATTAAAATAGAGAGAAATAGAATCGCCAAAAAATATCAGAAGGGCAAAATTGAAAATGTTCTAAACTAGACAGAACAGGAAGGAGATAACTAAGAAATGTGTATTTAACTGTTTAGCTAACAATTCGTGGCTTTAGAGTATGTACATACAATATTGAATGTGCGATTTTTTATTTATGATTTGGATTGAATTCCATAATATTTCCTGATGCCTATTTACCATACAGATTCGATCCTTCTGTTGATATGACCTCCTATTATGCCCCAAGTAAGTGTGTGAAGTTTTAATTCATTCCCCTTAGTAGTTTAAAATATATCAATGTGCACACTAAAGCTTAACCGAATTGTGGCGCCAACGCCTGAGTGAGTTCACTAGCTCTCCCTAATCGACTAGTTTTCCCTATTGTCCGAATAGTCAAGCTAAAATTGATAGACGGACCAAAGCTTGATGGTAAATAGACAAAACGTCAGGAAAGAAAACAAACCTCCTTAAAATACATATCTATATCAGAAATACATGTCTATGTTCTGATATTCAGATATTGCAACGTTTACGTTAACATTATTCACCAATTCAAAATATAGCAAGTTACTAATCTTCTACGCAGTGATCTCCCCTTACAGGATATCATTAGATATCTGCCATCACAACATTTTCGTCAAGATTTATTTTAAAAAGTGAACACGGTCTTGCAAATGTTTCAAGACCGTAAGGTGTTACATGTCAACTTAAATAAAAATGATTTCGGGAACATAAATATTATGAAAATAATTTTTAATATAGCAACGTTTATTTCCAAAACAATGACCGCTTTCGAAAAAAGAAATCATTCAAGCAATTAATACTTTCGATTCTACACTTAACAATATTTTTTTGGTTTCAATCATATCGACAGATCTAAAGTTATAATGTCGCTGTTTCTTACAGATAGAACAATTTTTCAACGATTTTTGGCGTATCCGCCATGCTGACACAGTCATGTTGTAACACCATCATTACGTGATTTGTTTGAAGACCGTAGCGTAACCGATGTGCCGAGTTTAGCACGTTACATGTCACATTCATTAACAGTTCCGCCTGAGGTACAACTGAAAAAAGAAAAGTTTTGATATATGTTTGTTATATTTCTTCTATTTCTATTTTCTTTGAGTTTCAGAACGTTATAATATTAGTTTAAGCGCACATAAAAAAGTAGCGCTGAAAGGGTAAAGTACTTGTATTGACAAAAAACACCAGAAGGCAAAAGTTGTGCAGGAATATGGCCAGTTAGTAAGGTTGATTATTTCCTATTATTCAATCATTTATTTGTTTCCTTTTGGTTTCTTGTCAGTAACAAATTGTTTATCGTTTTAGTGATTGGCCTGTCCGTGCTCTGCCTGGTGCCCTGTCCTGTTTTTTGTTTGGGTCCGCCTGGGCTCCTTACCACTGGTTCTTGTTGCTGGGTCGTGTGGGGGTTGCGTTCGCTGAACGCCGTCTTTCCTTTTGATCTTGTTTGTCATATTTTTAACCCTTATTTCCTTAGCAAGACAGCAAAATAACACTCTGTCGGGAAATGCAATACAAAATATTTCCGAGGTATGCTTGGCTTTTACATCTTTTGTTCTTGTTGACTATAAAGCAATGAAATAGCCTTAAGGCACACGCTTTTTATTACTTGGGGACCATACGCCGCTTTTCATGGAATGGCACGGAAGTGTCACATTGAAGGTTCCATGATAACCGCCGTATGAATACATCTGTGGATGTTTCTAAATTCAAAATTTTACTATTTCATGTTTAAATGTTGAATTCTGCTTAAGCCGGTGCTTGGGGGCGTGGACGGTAACTTGCACTTTCCAGTGCCGTCCATGAACAGGCTCAATCAAACCGAGCCTGCAACATTTTCAATTTTGCCGTGTTGGGCTTTCTTTAGGGAGTCTTTATTTATCTATTTGCAGATATTTTCCCTCCGATATACATAAATGTTTTTTTTAAAGGTGTAAAAAAATGTGAACTTCTCATAGACTTCTCGTATGTGCCAGACGATTATTGTCTGTGATTTGCAGCTTAGCCTCTTTGGTATTTGATATTTCCATTAGTACATAATTATCTTTTCTTCTTATTTAAAATTTGTTGATTTTTAACACTTCATTAAATTTAAGTTAGTGTTGTTGAGATATCATAGAACACTTTTTGTCATCAAAATCAAAATACCTGTCATAATCACCAAAAAAGAAAAGACGGGAAAATTGCCGCAAAATAAACTACTTTTAAAAGCTGAACATGTGTAATACACTTCTGAAAACAACTAGGACACGCTTAATATAAATATTTATTTTTTACTTTAATATGCTTTTCAGTTTGATATTTTACGCTGTCGCCTTTTTCCACAAAATACAAGAATCAACGATGCCTTAACAATGAGATATTTAAAATAATAAGATCGTACGAAATTTTGAAGAAATGTGGGAAATGTTGTAAATATATTTCAATAACACACACAGCCTTTTTAATAAAGCATGCTAAGAAATATCACAGGCATCTGCTCGGAGAATATTTGAAATGTTCCCTGACATTTGATCAAGGATAAAGTTGTTAACGTTGAACACCACAGAAACTGTTACAATGTTCGTGACATTATTACTTTGTATATTGTATTTCCAATTTTACTGTGCTTGTAAACTACTTTCCCTATTCAAGATACCTTAAACACAACTTCATATTGAAACTATCACGTCAGATAAAAGTGTTTTTGTTTTCTTCATTCTGTGTCTCTTGCAGGTTAAGCCACCTTAGAAATTACAATAGTCCGTGTAATTGATGCTTAATGAACAGGCTCAATCAAACCGAGCCTGCAACATTTTCAATTTTGCCGTGTTGGGCTTTCTTTAGGGATTCTTTATTTATCTATTTTAATAATTACAATTCCCTGTGTATTACAACTTTCCTTCTACGAGTAAAAGGATCTGAACAGGTGTTCTTTTTATTCCAAATGGATTGTCTTAATTTAAAAACGTACCTTCCTTTTCGTCATGAAGACAACCACTGAAGTCAATACAATCATTGTATTTCTGTTGTACCAATCTCAGTAGTTGAATGAAAAGAGGATGCTATAATAGTGTACATACCTTGCTAAATATTATAAATGCGCGTGCTTCCTTATTTTATAATTCACATGATAATGGAAAAGTACAGCCCTGCAGAACATTGAACTTAATGAATGAAGGTTTTATTACCGCTCTGCAGGTCATTTATAGTACATCCTAAGCTATTCCTGTCTTAAAGAACGGTCCTGTACAGTAACATCGATGCCTTCTAAATGCGTTAAACATTTACAGGAATTACAGTGCTTTTCCAATATCATTGTTAAAGAAGAAGAATCATCGCGTTGCAGATCAAGATGTAGACACTTATATTCTAACTCAATTTGTGAGACATTAACCACCTAGCAACTCTTAAAAAGCATAAAATTGTGTGTGCTATGTTTTTCTTTTCTTCTGTTTTGTCATTTATTCCATTTTTGCATTGAGCACCATTTAACGAAGTCATCAAGTTATCTTTTAGATATTTAAGTATTTAAAATGAACTAAGCAATAGCATATACATGTATAGGTCTGAGTCGTTGCATTTTATTTTTTTAAGATAATTGAACACCAAATGCCTCCACTGTAAACAAATATAGGAACACGTTTATATTTATGGAATAAAAATCAATTTTCTGCTTTTTGCTTAAGAATAATGCATTATAATACAAAAAGGCAAGAAAAATGAATATATATTTCCATTCTATCACGCTCTAAAAAAGAGAACTGATAAAAATACGTTGCAAAACATAAAAGCTTAATTGAATTTATTGCTGTCACATTTGATTTAATATGACGGCTCCGATTTCTCCTTTTACCTTCAAGTTGAATGTATCGCACATCATGCGTTAGCCTGTCTTATTACACGGGACATAATGCTAGTACATGTATGTGTCTGAAAGTGTTTAAAAATTATAAATCAAATCATGTATTTGAAATTTTTACTATTACTTTCATGCATTCGTCTTGAATTAAAAAAGTATTTAATCTAAATATTACTCAAGTCTTTTAATGTGAAGATATTCTTAGAAGGTAGCCCTATCAATGATCCTTGTTGCTGAGTTGTATCATAAAAAATATTTTAGATAAGTGAATAATATTTTTGAGAGCATGCAAAAAATAACACATTATTTATTATAAAAGTTAATGGCATTTCCAGACTTATTATGTACACACACCCTGCATCAGTAAAGGGTCGTTAACAATAACAGGTGTCTCTGGCAAATATCTAAGTTATTAGCAGGCAATAACTGTCATTTTTTATATCAATAATACATATAAATGGTTTCACAGATTGTTAATGTAATTTCGTACAAATTTATATTTGAAATATATAGGTCGTAAAGCGTTTGCCTGGTAGAACATTTTATCACCACAATCAACTTGCAGTCATGCATAGTTTTCTCCCATAAACAATTTTGAAGCTAGATTACATGTGTCTAAATTGCGTGCTGACACATTGCCTTTAAATTAATAAATTTAGTAGGTAAACAAAATCCTTCGATGTCGATACTCATAAAAATGTTCCCTTTTTATACAATCATTAAACGATAAATCAGAATAAAGTGCCAGCAAAAAATATAATATTTAATTTGATCTTTGTTAAAATTAAACAAATAACCAGTGAAATAAATGCAAACAATCATTTTCTCTGTCTGAAATTTTACAACAATACAAAATGCAAGTGTATTTGATTTATATTTATATTTGTCATTTTAAATAAAGTATACTGCTGAAAGTTACTTTAATATAAATAGTGCAAACCAGGTGCTTAAAAGGCATCAATTTTTTTAAATATTTCTAATTTGTCTTGAACCTTTTCTTGATACCTTTGACAGGAAAGGTTTTAAACTTCAAACAGAGAGTGTCTAAGCTAAACTGCTTTAACATCAATATATGTCTATGTTCAGTAATTTAATTGACATACCTTAATTTCCAAAGAGTATATTGTTACGGTCTAGTGGGTCGGAGACTCTTAATTAAAACACCGTTGTAAACAGTTATAAAATTTATTCAACAGTTAATACTTCATATAACAATAATTGTCAAACAATCATGAACCATTAATATCAGTAGACAGCTCTCATAATAAGTCAAGACAGCTCACAAATAAATAATTTAGTACTGTTACGCCTTCATAATAATATTTAGTACTGATGAACCAAAAAATCTCCGTGTTACGTGTATCAGTTTAACTCCGCGGTGACAATAGTTACCAGATTTACTTCAATAAACAGTGTAGTAAAATACTTAAATGTTATATTATGTAAAGTTATATAAAATTGTAATATCAGATGTATAAAAATATCTAAGCTCTGAATTTAACTCAACTAGATATAATTCTAGTATTTTAATAAACTTGACTTGTTTGTTACTTAAATTTAACATAAAATTTAAGATTTCAGCAGACAAATTAACGTACGTCTACTACCAAGAATTTCTAATTCTGAACTTTTTTGTGACCAAGAATCTGCTGCTTTTATACTAGGCAGTGATAGAAATGACCAAAAATGGGTAAAATACCAAGAATTGGTAGAACCGACCTTGAATTGGTAGAATGGTAGCTACCCAAAAATGGTCGATACCAAATACGGGTAGAAAACTATCTACAAAAAACTGGTAGAAAACTGTCCACCAAAAACTGGTAGAAACTATCTACCAAAACCGGGTAGAAACTATCTACCAAAAACGGGTTGAAAACTATCTACCAAAAACGGGTAGAAAACTATCTTAATTTAACCAGACAAAATGGCTAATTTTCCTAAGAAAAATCAAGACTTTAAATGAAATTTAACATTGAATATTATAATAAATAATTTACTTTCCATAAAACAGGAAAAGTCACCTCAGTGTCACATAATACCGGGGTATTACAATATGATATAGATAATAACATCCGTGCATCGATGAAATTCCTGAGTAAAAGATAAGTGAGGAATATTGTGCAAATACTTGAGACTACCTCAAAAAGCTCCATATGTTATTACATGTATTAGTCAATGGATTCTAATTCTCATAAGTACGTGTCTTTTCAAGCTATATGACTTCAATTATTCATTGCAGACTTTGTCTTATGATTTGCGATAATAAATTAACTAATAAGTAAAATAGTGGTTAGAATAATCAAATAAGCTTCAAGCGAATACACCAGGTAAAATGGATATTTTGAAAACGAACATGAGAGCAATAGCACACGTTAAATTTCAACCTTGAAGTAAATGCACTGTCTAATAAATTTGTAAAATGAGATCAAATGAGCTTGCCGTACGAGTGTAGTCTACAATCATGATTATCACCATTATCTTGACAGATTGTGTCTATACTTATTCAAAAATGAATTTGTTCTAAAGTATTTCTGGAAGAGTATCTATTTTACCGTACAATTACATGGCAGACACATCAATTACTTACCATATCTTTATATGAACACAAACTTTTTTATACCAATTGGATCTGGTTCTCTGTGAAAAAGAAAGCGACAAAGGAATATAGCGTCAAACCTTTTACTCAGGTATAATTATCAAAAAACGTATTCATAAATTGTTGCGCTTCTCATATGAATAAGACTCGCCTTTTATTTCGCGTTTACTAAAGGCGACTTGTATGCTGATTAAATATCAAAAGATGTGAAGGAAAAATGTAAGTTATTTACTTCCTGATTATTCTGTTTTGTGAACTGGAAGTTAAATAATAAAGATATAATCTATGTTGTCGTTTATCAACGGTTTTCATTCAAAGATTACAAGTTGGATGTCACATAGTAGGACTTGTTTATATAGATAATGTTTGAAACGTTCATCAATCTTTACATTGCACAAATGCTTTTTTCTTTAAATCTAAATGATATTATACAGAACTACACTGAATCAACATTGTCTATATATATTCCTACTATCAGAGCTGCTTAGATTTTTAAAACATAAACATTTGTGATTAAATTTATACCAAACAATGTTGTTTTTTTTAATTATTGATTAGTCTGGTTTTACCTGACATTTGCTCAACAAAATTGACTTTTAAATTGCATTTTCAAATGAAATGTTATTTTTGTAAAAGTTATGGAATTAATGACTAACGTAAATTATCGTTTTTACAGAGTATTTTGACAATGATGCCATGACTGATTTAACTAATAACATTTAAAATGTTTGATATAAATTTCGAGGCGACTCAAAAACATGTGCGAAGTTTTGAGTAAAAAGTGTTCTTCAAGCGTTTTTATGTTTCAGTTTGTATTAAACATTAATAATTCTGAACAAAGTGTGACTTTTGGGACTCATACAAACGTCTGTACAGATGTCAAATTCATACAGATACACAGAATCACCATTAACGTCTCTTAAAAAAGGCGGATATTTTTGACTTGCTTATGCAGTTCTTTTGCCTATGTGTAAAATGTCACCTCCCTTAAGGCGTACATAAATATTGTCTTCGTCTACGGGTTTAATAAACATGTTTCGAACTTTTTTATTATTATTTAGATTATAATATTAGTCAGTACATAACGCCTGAACATTTTTTTTATGATGCTCCGTTTTTAAAAATGAAGAAGTAGATGCGCTTCGCAAGAGCAATGTTCACTTTAACTTGTATAAGTTTGGACTGTAAAAGACCTTTTTTGTTAAATTTCTTGGAATGCAACGTTAAATCACAGTGAAAGTAAAATGTTGATGACTAAACATCTGTCTCTTAAAGAGAGTACAATTGCAGTCTTATAGATTGAAGTAAATCTTCAATATGCTATAATTATGTTGTTGTAAAAATGCCCAAAGCTTGAAACGCCTCACGATAAAGTTATTGCAAAATTTCGCAAAAGATGCAACATTTTTTTGGACATTAAGTCAAACAGAAAAAAACATCTGATATTTGATCTGATATTGTGAACGGAGCCATGGATATGGATTTCCATTTTCAGTCAACTGGTGTGTATTGATTGAAAAATTGGTCTTACAATGACATATAAAAAGGTGTTATTAAAATGACATTGTTGTATTGTGTGGAAGAATGCAATAAAATCCAAATTGTGTTAATATAATGTACTCTATTTTTAAGAATTTTTTTATTACCTTGATTTTATGTACACTTTTATATATCAAATGGTAAAGAAACTTCTTTTACGATTTCATGATATACTAAAAACAAAATATGTTAAATTATATTGGATTCCAAGCCATGTAGGAATACGAGGAAATGAAAAAGTAGATGCTTTAGCTAAACAATCTTTTCAAAAAACTGACTTATTGTTACCTGCTTGTGATTTTAGACTGGCTATAAATAAACTCGTATCATCTGAATGGAAAGCAAATTGGGACAATGCCGTTTTTAATAAAATTCACGATATAAACCCATCTCTTGATATGTCACCATCTCTATCTCTGTCAAACCGCCGTGGTCAAACAGTTCTTCTTCGATGCCGAATTGGACACACAAAAGTTACCCACTCTTATCTCCTCACAAATGACAATGCCCTTTCTGTGTAGGTTGTAATGAAAATTTTTACTGTCAAGCATTTTCTTCTTGAATGTCATGATTTTCACAGGCCCGTAATAGATTTTATTCTGTAAATTCACTCAAAGAACTTTTTAATACAATTCCATCAAAAAACATAATTGATTATTTAAAAGAGATAAACTTGTATTCTAGGATCTAATTGGCTCATTTCTATTGTCATTTACAATGTTTTACATAATATTTTAAGCCTATTATAGCATTCGGCACGATATGGCCAGTTATGTGTTGACGTGCCGTAAAAATCCAAACAAACAAAATTCAAAACATTTGAATTGTATCATAATATTATGTAAAGACAAACTAAAGACGAAAAACAAATGTTTCGTATTCTTCTTGTAATGTAAGTGATATTATGAACAACTTAAGGTTCTGTTACACAATCAGTTAATGTTGTCATAGTCATGAAGTAAACTTGGACATTATAGTGGACAACTATTTTTCGAAGCTAATATGTTACGACCTGTAAATAAGCCAACAATTGCTTTGAGAACAAAACAAGCTCCACAAATAAAGAAGTTTTATTTTTTCAAAAAACAAAACCAAAAAAACATGATCCTATATCAATATACTTCAGCTTATAAATAATTGAAGTCTAAACAAATAATAATTTCTCATGAACATTTGAACTTCATTTGATAAAGTATTTATATCATATCTGGCAACGTTATATAATAGTTCGTTCAGATAACACTTCGGAATAATGAAAGGCCCTGATCGGACATATTGTTTTGCAGTAAAAACAATGTCATATTCAATTACCAAATCCATATAGATGACTGTATCTAGAAAGATCCGGTCTGGGTTTGAAATGGATAATATATCAATACCGCACCTCCAACATTTATGATTTCGGTACTAAATAATACTTATTTTGCACTCAAGATTTTCATACCTTCAATGTGATAATGAATTTTGTACATTATTGAAAATGGGCTCATGCTGTGATTATTTCTAAATTCAAAATGACAACACTATCATGTTTTATTGTTGAATTCTTAAAAAAAGCCTGTGCTAGGAGGCTTGGGCGGTATTTGATACTATTCTGTTTTATTATTGGTAACAAATTGATGTTATTAATGTATCGACCCTGAGTTGATTTATAGGTATTATAAACTCATGCATGGCAATAAGCCCAGGATATTCCAATTAAATGCGGAATTGAAATACTTATATGTTGATCTTCTTTGTTAGATGAAGTAACAGTTTGCAGTCACAGTGTATGAGCTCATAAATTTACTTCATTAACGTACGCTGTTGGACATGTTATTAAATTGTATCTAGATAAACATTTGTAAACGTCATTAAACTTGAGTACAAAGAAAAGGAAAAAATACCTTTAATGATTAAATAAGTTTTATTGTTTTCTTCACAAATTGCGCTTAATTAAACGTAGTTGAAATTTAAAATGTTATCATTTTTGTTAAGTAGTATCAGAAAAATCAATAAAGATTTCTTATTTTTTGTCATTAAAATGATTTTCAATGATATAAAGTTATGGAATTTCGTTAAACTTTTTGAAGCAAAAGCACACAACAAGCAGCTTGATAAACAACGTGAGGTATTTTTTTGTTTTGTTCTTTTGAAAATACAATACAAGGTATTTTGATTGTAAGCATTCTTTGCTTTTTTCAAAATACTTAACCCAAACCAAGCACGACTTTCTTCTGACAATTCATTACTTTTGAAACTAAATTTGTAATGAAAGGTTGTTTTTCAAAACATCTGGCAACAATATTTTAATTATATTGTATTTTGTAAAAAAAAATGTGTATGCATATTTGATGTTTGTTGGCATATTAATCAAAACAGCTTTTAAATAATTTAACATTTAAAGGGCCAGGTACCTTTAAAGGGGATACAAATAATGACTTGTACGATCCATGATAAAGTATGTGAAACTTTAAGTTAGCAGTGAAGAGTTTCAAAGGTGCAATGTATTTGTTTCGACACTGTACCATGTGCTTTATTGTTTAGTTTTGTTCCTAATTGAAACAATTTCGCTCTGATACAAAATTGTGATACTGTAAGATATATAACATTGATTTGTAATTAAAAAAACAACTTCTGTCTCCTATAACATTTCAGATATTAAAACTGTAAATGACACCTTATATATTACAATCTATCTAACACAAGTACGTCTGCTTACAGGAATTGTGTTAAATAACACAATGGTGACTGCTCGTACATGCTTCCATTTTATCAAATGAGTCTGTATTTAAAATATATGGATACCTTAAAACATGTTAACATGATCTTCGCCATGTTATCTCTATATTATAGACTTGGAAATGACTGTTCGTTGTGTCAGATGTTTCGTATATATTTGAGATTTCAGATTTAAGCACTTTGAATACCGCAGCAATTGAGTTGTAAATGATGATGATTTCTACTTCCACCTGCTGCAATGTTTGCGGAACTAAAAACGCAGTAAAACATTTGTTATCTTTCTTGCATGTTTGCTTTGTTCTCTAAACAGGGCTTAATAAAGGTCATGCTCAAAATAAAAGTAGAAATAGTAAAGCAATAAAATAATGCGAAATAGCTTGATCAAACAGTTTTCTAAGCATGAAAGCGAGAACAAAAATATCAGTGGGTGTGGGGCAGGATACCGTTTTATAAAGCAAGGAAAAATGGCTGGATACATTGTTATTATTTACTCGGTATTTAATAACATAGAGCCAGAACCAGCTGTCTAAAGTAAAATACAAATGAATATTGAATGTTTACGTTAGTTTCATATAGACGTGAACACAACTTGAATTATAACTATAATTCAAAGATACAATAATGATAATATATAAATATGTATTACAAAACAAATAGTTATAAACACATCGTGAACAAATTTCCTAATTTACAATTTTCTTATTGTTAATCAGAGACCACTCTTAACGAGAATTGGCAGCGTTGCTGAGTGGGTGATACACAACACTAGTATTAGACGGAATGCTGACGCTTGGGCTCAATCCCTGTCTTGAGCAAGCCGTTGTTTCCTTTTGTAGAAAACACTAATATCATTGCTTAGAAATGATTGTTTCCAGGAATATAATCAATATTGTCTGTTAAATACAGTCTGTATGAAATATCAACTAACCATAAACTATACTTGAAGTTCATAAAACATTTTGGTGAATACTCGTATTCCGTTGATACAATTCTACGAATTGTTTAATGACAACCGCTTTGACTTATTATCACGAAAATTTTAAGAAAATATAAAATGTCCGCACTTTACGTGTTAAGCAATCGTCGTGTGTGTAATAATAATATAGAAATAGAAAGATTGGTTCAAAATAGAATTATTTCACATCTTTAAATATTTTTAAACTGATTGCATATTACTTCTTTGTAAGGAACATTCCATCTATGTAGTTACTTGATACCGTAACGATAAAAATTGTCTTCGGATATTTATCTTCTTTAAAACTTTGTTTTCAAATTGTACTCAGCAATTTTACTTTTCTAATAAAAATGGATGGTGTTAATGATATAAATCACAGAATAATACCTATTTGAGATTTGAAGTGTTTTTATATTTCATCAAGTCACCAGGACGCTACCTGAAAATTTAGAGGGAATAATCTGTTTTTCTTTTAACATTTCTTCTATAATTAGAGGATCATTTTCAGGAGAAAAATATATGTGCACATAAATTTTCCCATAAACATACCCTTTCGGTTATAATAAAGGTATAACGTATCGCATTTAGGTGATGAATTTTTATGATCCACTGAGTTCAAAGAATTCTATTTACCTTTTTATTACGATAGTAGTTAATGGTTTCCCACATTTGCCAATTTGGCATGATCCAATATTACATTCAAATAAATCAAAGTGTATAATTATTCTAATTATTCATTTGAAAAAGAAAGAATAAAGATTTACCTTGATAAGTCTGTTTGAATGTGTTCTTTAATAAACAAACATAACGTTTGCTCAATATGCATGCAGCTTAACCTCAGATACAAAAAGTTACAGATACATGACCCAATAATATTTTGACAACGTCAGATTTCATTCAATTGTAACAGGTATATGTCTCTATCTATAGAATCCACGAAAAATTGATTTTTTAGCTTTATACATGCTTAAGAAACCCCCTTTTTAAAGGGATAAACGTCAGTGTAAATAACATGATGTTTAGACTGACATTTTTTGGTCACAATTCATCATTGTGATAATCTTACAACTTTACACTATTCTACAAATCGGCAAACATATTGGGTTATTTGAAGATTCAATCTGAGTGCATGCATCGTTTGGTTTTGTTGTTTTGTATTAAGTCAGCTGCACATCATTATTGGATGTTTCGAAAAAAATATGTAAAACGATTCTGAACTCGGCCTGATTAAAGTTATATTATGCTCATTTTTTGTAATCAACTGTACCTGAATTGACTATATTTTTTGTAAAAAAATGACTGTTTTAATGTTGAATGATAACCAATTGATAGTTGAAATAGCTAAGGATAAAATAAGATTCTGTATTACAAATAAAACTGCCCCACCCTTTTTATACAGATATTTCTTTCTTTATTTTTGAGCCGCGGGGTAGTTAAAATGAATGGTTACCGATTTATATCCGCCTGGCGCCTGTGGTAGGAGTTGGGAGGTACATGATATGCAAGCAAGGGTGTCTCATAAGTCAGAAACGGCTGGCCCTTTCAGTAGGGGTGACACTGTAATAAACAAGACCTTCACATCAACCTTTTATTAATTACAAGCGCTTGTAAAAGGGGAAGGTAACACATTAAATTATATGATTTTATATGATTTATTTTTCTCACCTGAGTCAGGTCAGCTATAGCGGAGGCCAGTCAACCCGGCGTAGGTCACAGTTCTCTTGTATTGGATAGTCATTAGAATTTGTCAGAATGTTTATATTAGTGTCATAAATGTGGTTGGCTTTATGTCCAAACGAACATTTGTATTATATTCATGTATGTCCGTTCACAATTCATAAAGCGCCTAAATTTTTCATATTCTGTTTGCATTGAAAAAATAATGGACAATCTTTTATCCATTGATATTCAAACAGCATAAGGATATATTTTAGTTAACAGGAAATAATAGAACCTTAAAAAATACTATAATAATAAATTTAAAATAAATAGACTTAATACTGAATATATGGGAAAACGGGTATTGTCTCCATCTTATCGTAAAACAATTTAAACGACTTAATTTATGTCGTTATCAATTGAATAATCAATTTGAAAAGTCAGTAAGTGTTTTCTCTGACGCTTTATAACAACGATGTTACGGATCCAAGAATATGTCATAATATGAAGTATGTTGCTGAACGCTATGCAAATTAAAAGACTTTTAAAATTGAATTCAGTTTTCTTATGACAGGATAAGGATACAGCATTCAGGTTGATTTAATATATTTGTCTGCGTGCATATCTATACTTCTTTCGTAAAAATACCTGAAATGTTTGGAAATGAAAGGCCAATATTAACGAGAATGTAAAAGGGGCATCGGTGTGTTTCTTACATTGTACATAGATATTTAGTTGTATTCATTGGATAAATCAGTAAAATTGTTTTGCATATTAGGTAGATACCTAAAAGAAACTGTGAACATTAAATTACTATCATGATAAAACAAAACATAAATGCTGGAAGAATCATTTTATTATTTGTCTTAAATCTTTAAAAGATTCGACCTCACACGATTATTTATCTTTACAAATTCGAAGCGCATGCTATTTCACTAATGACTTAAAGCGTATCTTAATTCAATTTGTTTGATGTGCTACCATCTTAAATTCCTTAGACAAGTGCGCAAACACTGTTATAAAAACCAAGACAAATGATGCCAGACAGAGATGTACTGTTCTTTATTCCGCTTCAAGTTTTTCATTTGTGTATCTACGAACAAAACATATTTTCTATGTTAAATTTTATTAAATTTCTTTTTCCCTACAGCATTTTTTCTGAATTATCAATCATTCACTGATTCATTATGTATTACCATTTACTCATTAACTGCATGTAACCTATATAGAAGTGAATTCTATATTATTGTTGCTCCGCCATTTACTCAATTTTCAAAAAAATATTTTTTTATTTCCTCTTTAATTTGCTATTCTAACAATCGCGGTCAGATACTCGAATTTGAATCTTTAACTAATCTGGTTCTGTTACATTAAATTTTGATATTGACATAATGCGCTCCTAAGTATATTGATAATTATTCAAAAGTTTGTAATGATCTACATTACAGTTAAAAGCTATCGTACACATTCCTTTGTATCTTACAATTGCACAGTTAGTGTTAATGTTTTCGCAATTACACTTATGCATGTATGAGGTTGTTCAACTTTGAATGATATTTCATAATAAAGTACTAGATAAATTTGTTATAGTTCACACTTAGCTAACTGCAGTAATCAGCACCTGCACCATTAACCAAAACATGAAAAAAGAAATGACCGAAAAACAGTTATAAGTCTTTTATTTCTCATTAAATTTTGTCAAAATATAAATGAATAGGTAACTAAGACGTCTTAAAGATCATACAACACAGAGGAATTAAGAATGATGCAGATATTCTCAGTATAGAATAGTGGTAAATGCAAGATATTATTCACATCGGGCTTCCTTAGAATCACTATTCGACTTTATGCTGAAATAACGTTCTGTACGAATTGACACAATTTGTTAAATTCTTCGCAGTTGTAGTCACAATATCTCGAAATTTACTTCAAATGCCTGTTAACACACGAATTACATTCAATCTGAAAGAAACACACAAATCACATTCCATCCGAAAGAAAGTGTAGAAAGCACATTTAAATCACGCCACAGTCGAAAATGATTCAGATAGGTTTTATTAGTCTAGTCATGAAACGTTGTGGCAATTTCAACAGTCTGCGACCATGTACACAAACACTCCTATGTAGGTGGTAGCAGGAGGAGACGACAAATCATCAAGGCGTCGTTCAGAACGACCCCTTGTAGGACCACACCCTCACGAGTTGCTCAAGACAGGTCAGGCAATCACTCCTGGTACTTAAGATGTCCTTGCATTGATTTGCATCGTACCCTCTCCTGGACGTGCAAGCCTCTTGAAGGATTTGGAGAATAAAACATATAATAATATGCAGCATTAGTTCCCTTCTAGCGATCTGGAATTTATATATATCTGGTATATTTGGTGGTTTTTAATAGTGATGCAAAGGAAGCCCGATGTGAATAATATCTTGCATTTACCACTATTCTATACTGAGAATACCTGCATCATTCTTAATTCCTCTGTGTTGTATGATCTGTAAGACGTCTTAGTTACCTAGCATGTATTCATTTATATTTTGACATAATTTGTAAGGAATAAAAGACTCTAACTGTTTTTCGGTTATTTCTTTTTTCATGTTTTGGTTAATGATGCAGGTGCAGGTGCTGATTACTACAGCTAGGTTTGCTAAGTGTTAAATCTAGAACTTTATTATGAGATATCATTTAAAGTTGAACAACCTCATACACACACAAGTGTAATTGCGAAAACATTAACATTAACTGCGCAATTGTAACTGTAATGTAGATCATAACAAACTTTTGAATAATTATCAATATACTTAGGAGCGCATTATGTCAATATCATAATTTAATGTAACAGAACCAGATTAGTTAAAGATTCAAATTCGAGTCTCTGACTGCGATTGTAAGAAAAGCAAATTAAAGAGGAAATGAAAAAAATAACTTTTTTAAAATTAGCTAATTGGCGGAGCAACAATTTTATAGAATTCACTTCTATATAGGATGCATGCAGTTAATGAGTTAATGATGATAAACAATGAATCAGTTAATGATTGATAATTCAGGAGACACACTTTAGGGAAAAAGAAATTTAATTAAATTTAACATAGAAAAAATATGCTTTGTTCGTAGATACACAAATAAAAAACTTGAAGCAGAATAAAGAACAGTACAGCTCTGTCTGGCATCATTTGTCTTGGTTTTTATAACATTGTTTCCGCACTTGTCTAAGGAATTTAAGATGTTACACATCAAACACATTGAATAGCCTTAGCTATAGCTGACCTGACTCAGGTGAGCAAAATAAATCATATAAAAATCATATAATTTAATGTGTTACCTTCCCCTTTTACAAGCGCTTGTAATTAATAAAAGGTTGATGTGAAGGTCTTGTTTATTACGGTGTCACCCGTACTTAAAGGGTCAACCGTTTCTGACTTATGAGACACCCTTGCTTGCATATCATGTAACTCCCAACTCGTACCACTATGCAAGGCGCCAGGTGGATATAAATCGGTAACCATTTATTTTAATTACCTTGCGGCTCACGAAACGGCCATTATGGAATGGTCCAATGAGAAACATTCACCATTCAATTAACGCTCCCCATGGACTCGAACCTTCGGCCTCCCGATCCGAAGGCGGACAAATATTTCAAATATTTGAGCAAAATATTTTATTATATTTTTTCTTTTGTTCGTATGTTTGATAAAACCATGACGTTATTATAAGTGGTATCTCCAATTGTAGAGATACATTGTACCATTTATTTTCAACCAGAAACCATAATTTTAATAGCACTTCTTGGGCTATAGTATAGCATTCTTCTGACAGCAAACGAAATGATTATAAAATCTAGAAATTTCAATAATTAAAACTTCATCTTTACAGTGTCAGTGTAACATATCTTCCTACAAAACAATACATTAGAATAATGTTAATCAATTATATAAATATTTAATTTAATATTTACTAAAAGCAAAAAAAAGCTTAGTGATTTGTATTTCAGATACAGATTTTTTACACTTTGCCCATCCAAATAATGTATCAAGTTTAAGTCAAAATATGTTTACATATTGCTATTATTCCAGTAAATAATCTACGTGAAGAAAGCAATTTTTGTATAAAAAGGGTGGAGCAGTTTTATTTTTAAAACAGAATCTAATTTTATCCTTAGCTATTTCCACTATCAATTGGTTGTCATTCAACATTAAAACAGTCATTTAAAAAAAATAAACAGTCAATTCAGGTACAGTTGATTACAAAAAATGAGCATAATGTCACTTAAATAAGGCCGAGTTCATAATCGTTTTAACAATTTTTTTAAAACATCTTATAAAAATGTGCAGCTGCCTTAATACAAAACAACAAAACCAAACGATGCATGCACTCAGATTGAATCTTCAAATAACCCAACGTGTTTGCCGATTTATAAAAGAAACTGTGTAGTATAGTGTAAAGTTGTAGGTTTATCACAATGCGTATTGATATTTTGCAGACTCAAGGACTTTTAAATATTTAGATGAATTGTGACCTAAAAATGTCAGTCTTAACACCATGTTTTTTACACTGCCGTTTATCCCTTTAAAAAAGAGGTTTTCTTAGGCATGTCTAAAGCTTAAAAATCAATTTACGTGGATTCTATAGATAGAGACATATACCTGTTACAATTGGATGAAATCTGACGTTGTCAAAATTATGAGGTTATATATTTATGGGTAATGTATCTGTAACTTTTAGTATCTGAGGTTAAGCTGCATGCATATTGAGAAAACGTTATGTTTGATTATTAAAGAACACATTCAAACAGACTTATCAAAGTAAATCTTTATTCTTGCTTTTTCAAATGAATAATTAGAATAATTAAACACTTTGATTTATTTGAATGTAATATTGGATCATGCCAAATTGGCAAATGTGGGAAACCGTTAACTCCTATCGTAATAAAAAGGTAAAGAGAATTCTTTGAACTCAGTGGATCATAAAAATTTATCACCTGAATGCGATACGTTATACCTTTATTATAACCGACAGGGTATGTTTATGGGATAATTTATGTGCACATATATTTTGCTCCTGAAAATGATCCTCTAATTATAGAAGAAATGTAAAAAGATAAACAGATTATTCCCTTTAAATTTTCAGGTAGCGTCCTGGTGACTTGATGAAATATAAAAACACTTCAAATCTCAAATAGGTATTATTCTGTGATTTATTAACACCATCCTTTTTTATTAAAAAGTAAAATTGCTGAGTACAATTTGAAAACAAAGTTTAAAAGAATATAATATCCGAAGACAATTTATATCGTTACGGTATCAAGTAACTACATATATGGATTGTTTCTTACAAAGAACTAATATGCAATAAAAATCTGGAAACAAAGTGCTCCCTCGGGAGCATTAATCACAACAAAATTACATTAGAATTGCAGACTCGGTTTGATTGAGTCTATACATGAGGGATAATGTATAGGTGCAATATCCCTCACGCCCCCTAGCACCGGCTTGAGCGGTACTCAATTCTCAACACTTAATAGTGCTGGCATCAATGATCCCGAAGGACCAGAAAAGTATAACAACACTGAAGTGAAGTTCAAAAATATTTAAAGATGTGAAATAATTCCATTCCGAACCAATCTTTCTATTTCAATATTATTGTTACACACACGACGATTGCTTAACACAATAGTGAAGTGTGGACATTTTATATTTGTGATGATAAGTCAAAGCGGTTGACATTAAACAATTCGTAGAATTGTATCAATGGAATACAAGTATTCACCAAAATGTTTTATGAACTTCAAGTATAGTTTATGGTTAGTTAATATTTCATACAGACTGTATTTAACAGACAATATTGATTATGTTCCTGGAAACGATCATTTCTAAGCACTGATTGTAGTGTTTTCTACAAAGGAAACAACGGCTTGCTCATGACAGGGATTTAGCCCAAGCGTCCAATATTCCGTCTAATACTAGTGTTGTGTATCACCAACTCAGCAACGTTGCCAATTCTCGTTAAGAGTGGTCTCTGATTAGCAATAAGAAAATAGGTAATTAGGAAATTTGTTCACGATGTTTTATAACTATTCGTTTTGTAATGCATATTTATATATTATCATTATCCAAGTATATGTCGTTCAAGTTGTGTTCATGTCTATATGAAACCAAAGTAAACATTCAATATTCATTTGTATTTTACTTTAGACAACTAGTTCTTGCTCTATATTATTAAATACCGAGTGAATAATATAAATGTATCCAGCCATTTTTCTTTTCTTCATAAAACGGTATCCTGCCCCACACCCACTGATATTTATTCTCATTTCCATGTTTAGAAAACTGTTTCATCAAGCTATTTCGCATTACTTTATTGCTTTACTACTTCTACTTTTATTTTGAGCATGACCTTTATTAAGCCCTGTTTAGAGAACAAAGCAAACATGCAATAAAGATAGCAAATGTTTTACTGCGTTTTTAGTTCCGCGAATATTGAAGCAGGTGAAAGTAGAAATCATCATCATTTACAACTCAATTGCTGCGATGTTCAAAGTGCTTAAATCTGAAATCTCAAATATTTACGAAATATCTGACACAACGAACTGTCATTTCCAAGTCTATAATATAGAGATAACATTGAGAAGTTCATGTTAACATGTTTAAGGTATCCATTTGTTTTAAATACAGACTCATTTGATAAAATGGAAGCATGTACGAGCAGTCACCGTTGTGTTATTTAATACAGACGTACTTGTGTTAGATAGATTGTAATATATAAGGTGTCATTTACAGTTTTAATATCTGAAATGTTATAGGAGACAGAAGTTGTTTTTTTTAGCAAATCAATGTTATATATCTTACAGTATCACAATTTTGTATCAGAGCGAACTTGATTAATAAGGAACAAAACAAAACAATAAAACACATGGTATAGCGTCGAAACAAATGCATTGCACCTTTGAAACTCTTCAATGCTAACTTAAAAGTTTCACATACTTTATCATAGATCGTACAAGTCATTATTTGTATCCCCTTTAAAGGTACTGGCGCTTAAAATGTTAAATTATTTAAAAGCTGTTTTGATTAATATACCAACGAACATCAAATATGCATACACATTTTTTTTTCACAAAATACAATATGATTAAAATATTGTTGCCAGATGTTTTGAAAGACAACCTTTCATTACAAATTTAGTTTCAAAAGTAATGAATTGTCAGAAGAAAGTCGTGCTTGGTTTGGGTTAAGTATTTTGAAAAAAAGCAAAGAATGCTTACAATCAAAATACCTTGTATTGTATTTTCAAAAGAACAAAACAAAAAAATACCTCATGTTGTTTATCAAGCTGCTTGTTGTGTGCTTTTGCTTCAAAAAGTTTAACGAAATTCCATAACTTTATATCATTGAAAATCATTTTAATGACAACAAATAAGAAATCTTTATTGATTTTTCTGATACTACTTAACTAAAATGATAACATTTTAAATTTCAGCTACGTTTAATCAAGCGCAAGAGAAAAACAATAAAACTTTGCCCTATCAAATCAATAAAGGTATTTTTTCCTTTTCTTTGTACTCAAGTTTAATGACGTTTACAAATGTTTATCTAGATACAATTTAATAACATGTCCAACAGCGTACGTTAATGAAGTAAATTTATGAGCTCATACACTGTGACTGCAAACTGTTACTTCATCTTAACAAAGAAGATCAACAGATAAGTATTTCAATTCCGCATTTAATTGAAATATCCTGGGCTAATTGCCATGCATGAGTTTATAATACCTATAAAACAACTCAGGGTCGATACATTCAACATCACTTTGATACCAATAATAAAACAGAATAGTATCAAATACCGTCCAAGCCTCCTAGAAATGGCTTATAAAGAATTCAACAATAAAACATGACATTTTTGTAATTTTGAATTTAGAAACATCCACAACATAAGCCCATTTTCAATAATAATGTACAAAATTCATTATCACATTGAAGGTATGAAAATCTTGAATGCAAAAGTAAGTATAATTAAGTACCAAAATTATAAATGTTGGAGGTGCGGTATTGATATATTATCCCTTTCAAACCTAGACGGGATCTTTCTAGATAGAGTCATCTATATGGATATGACATTTTTTACTGCAAAATTATGTCCGATCAGGGCATGTCATTATTCTGAAGTGTTATCCGAACCTTCAAATCTGGTTGAGTAAATATAACGTTGCCAGATATGATATAAACTCTTCATCTAGTGAAGTTCAAATGTCCATGAGAAAGTATTATTTGTCTAGACTACAATTATTTATAAGCTGCAGTATATTGATATAGGATCATGTTTTTATGACAAATAAAGCTTCTTTATTTGAATTCCTTGTTTTGTTCTCAAATCAAAAGTTGGCTTATTTTATTAAACAAGTGGAAAGATATTAGCATACGCTTTTGTAACAATAGTTGTTCCATTTTTGGCCGGGTTGCACTGGTGCAAACCCGGGTTATAGTATGGTGAATGTCGGGCGGTGGGCGGGGAAAAACTTTTCGTAACATTTTTCTCAGCAACTACTTATCACAGCCTCTTGATTTCTGGCATGCAGCATTGACACGTGGTCCCATACTGTGGGATCCGATTTCAGATCTGTCAATCATCCACTTCCTGTTTATCGACTTAGTTAAATTATCGACAATAATGGGCAATGGTAGCAAATTTTCGTAACAGTTTTCTCAGCAACTACTTATCACAGCTTTTTGATATTTTGCATACAGCATTGACACGTGGTCCAAAAATTAGGGATTCGATTTCAGGTCTGTTGCTCATCCGCGTCCTGTTAATCGTCTTTAAGTTAGTTAAACTTTCGACATTTATGGTCAATGGTAGGAAATTTATTTTCGTAACCAGTTTTCTCACCAACTACTTATCACAGCCTCTTGATATTTAGCATACAGTATTGACACGTAGTGGTAATTTTTTTCGTAACATTACAGCATCACGATATTTGGTACACAAATGCAACCCGGCCTTTTCTGTCTTTGACCCATTTTATACACTCACTACAAAAATAACTAAGAAAAAGTCTGAATCGATTGTGTTGCAGAACCTTAAATGGTTCATAATATCACTTAAGTTACTATAAGAACACGAAACATGTGTTTTTCGTCTTTAGTATGTCTTTAGATACTATTATGATACAATTCCAATGTTTTGAAGTTTAATATATAAAAGTGTACATAAAATCATAGTGAACGGAAAATTTTAAAAAATAGAATACATTTTATTAAAAAAAAGTTGGAATTTGCATTCTTCCACACAATACAAGAATGTCATTTTCATAACACATTTTTACATGCCATTGTAAGACCAATTTTGCAACCAATACACATCAGTTTACTAAAAATAGAAATCCATATTGATGGCCCCGTTTTTTAATATCAGATCAAAATGTGTTTGTGTGTGTGTGCGTGCGTGCGTGCGTGCGTATGTGTGTGTATGTGTGCGTGTGTGCGTTTGTGTATGTGTGTGTGTTTTTTCCTATTTTACTTAATGTCCGTAAAATGATGCATCTTTAGCGAAATTTTGCAATAACTCTATCGTAAAGTGTTTCAAGCTTTAGGCATTTTTACAAAACAGTAAGCATATTGACGATTTACTTCAATCTATAAGACTGCAGTTGTACTTTCTTTAAGAGACAGATGTTTATTTGGTCAACATTTTACTTTCTATATGATTTAACTTTGCATTCCAAGAAATCTAACAAAAAGGTCTTTTACACAAAATACAATTTAAAGTAAATATTGCTCTTGCGAGGCGCACCTATTACCCCATTTTTTACAAAGGGAGCATCATAAAATTAAATTTTCAGGTGTTATGCAATGACTAATATTATACTCTAAATAATAATATAAAAAATCGATACATGTTTATTCAACCCGTAGACGAAGACAATATTTATGTACGCCTTAAGGGAGGTGACATTTTACACTTGCGAAAAGAACTGCATAGCCAAGTCAAAAGTGTCCGCCTTTTTTAAAGAAACATTCATGGGAATTCTGTATGTTTTGACAGCTGTACAGACATTTGTTTGAGTACCAAAAGTCACACTTTTTATAATTATCAATGTCTTAATACAAACTGAAAAAAATGGTTGAAGAACACTTTAAACTCAAAACTTTACACATTTATTGAGTTGCTTTGCAAGTCATATCAAAAGATGAGATAATTTATTTTCTATGATAACAGCACTTTAAATGTCCATAAGGCATCATTCTTAAAGCACTCTGTAAAAACGATAATCTACGTTAGTCATTAATTCAATAACTTTTATTAAAAAATACATTTTATTTGAAAAGGTAATTTAAAAGTCGGTTTTGTAATTTAAAAGTAAATGCCAAGTGAAATAAGAAAAAGAAATCAATTTCTTGTATAAATTTAATCACAAATGTTTATGTCTTAAAACTCTAAGCATCTCTGATAGTAGGAATATATATAGAAATGTTTATTCAGTATATAGAGATATTGAATGAACGTGTAAGTTCAAAAAAGCTGAATTAAATTGACAAGTTTCAAACATTTATTAAAACAAGTCCTTTGCTGAGAATAACTTTATTAACGAAATAAATTTAATAAACGACACGAATAATATTCTATTTAATCACATTACCACACAGATAATCAGCAAGTAAAAACTTAAATCATTTATTTCAATTAGCATACAAGTCGCCTTAAGTAAACGCCAAATAAACGGCGATTCTTATTCATATGAGAAGGCAACAATTCATGAATACGTTTTGAATAATTTTACCTTAGTAAAAAGGCTTGACGCTATATTCCTTTGTCGCTTTCTCTTTAACAGAGAACCAGAACCAATTTATATAAAGAAGTTTGTGTTCATGAAAAGATCTGGTAAGTAATTGATGAGTCTGCCATGTAATTGTACAATAAAATAGCTAATCGTCCAGAAGTACTTTAGAACACAATCATTTTTAAATAAGTATAGACACAATCTGTCTGGATAATGGTTATAATCATGATTGTAGACTACACTCGTACGATCTCATTTTACAACATGATCAGACAGTATTACTGCAAGGTTAAAATTTAACGGGTGCTCTTGCTCTTATGTGTGGTTTTCAAAATATCCATTTTACCTGGAGTAGTAGCTTGAAGCTTATTTGATTATTCTACCCACTATTTTACATATAAGTCAATTTACTATCGCAATTTTGAAATGAATAATTGAAGTCATATAGCTTGAAAAGACACGTACGTATGAGGATTAGAATCCATTGACTAATAACATATGGAGCTTTTTGAGGTAGTCTCGTGTATTTGCACAATATATTTCTCACTTATTTTTTACTCAGCAATTTCTTCGGTGCACAGATGTTAATATCTATATCATATACTCTTGGGAAATAAACGTATGTCCATTAAATTAGTGAACATAGACATATACGTATTTATGTTAAAGCAGTTTATCTTAGACTCTCTCTGTTTAAAGTTAAAACCTATGCTGTCCAAAGTATCAAGAAAAGGTTTTAGACAAATTAAGAATATATTTCAAGTTGATGCATTTTAAGCACCTTGTTTGCACTATTTATATTTAAGTTACTTTCAGCAGTATACTTTATTTAAAACGACAAATATAAATATCAAACAAATACACTTTGTCATTCATTTTGTATTGTTTTAAAGTTTCAGACAGAGAATATGATGGGGCGTCCGTGGCCGAGTGGTTAAGGTCGTTGACCTCAAATAACTTGCTCCTCACCACTGTAGGTTCGAATCCCGACAGGGACTTTGGATTCTTTCATGTGAGGAAGCTATCCAGCTAGCTTACGGAACGTCGGTGGTTCTACTCAGGTGCCCGTTTGTGCCTGAAATTTGCACGGAAGGGTCCTGAGGTCTTCCTCCACCAGTAAGGCTGGAACGTCGCGATATGACCTATTCTGTGTCGATTTGACGTACCCCCCCCCCAAAAAAAAATGAATATGATTTTTTGCATTTATTTCACTGGATATTTGTTAATTTTTAACTAAAATCAAATTTTATATTATAAATTTTGCTGGCACTTCATTTTGATTTAACGTGTAATGATTCCATAAAAATGGTAAAAATTGAACTATTTTTATGAGTATCGAAAAAGAAAGATTTTTCCAACCGTCCTGAATTTATTGTTTTTTTATTTAAAGGCAATGTGTCTACAAGCAATTAAGACACATGTATTCTAACTTCAGAATTGTTTATGGGAGAATACTATGCATGACTGCAAGTTGATTGTGGTAATAAAATGTTCGAACAGGCAAACGCTTTACGACCTATATATTTTGCGAATATAAATTTGAACGAAATTACATTAACAATCTGTGAAACCATTTATATGTATTATTGATATAAAAAATGACAGTTATTGCCTGCTAATAGCTTAGATATTTGCCAGCGACACCTGTTATTGTTAACGACCCTTTACTGATTTAGAGTGTGTGTACATAATAAGTCTGGAAATACCATTAACTTTTATAATAAATAATGTGTCATTTTTTGCATGCTCTCAAAAAGTATTATTTATTTTCATGAAAATTATTTTCGTTGTGTAAAGTAGAGCCGTAGTACACGAGCATTTTGAACATTCGTCGTTTGTTGGTGGTTTAGAGGGTTAAACTGTTATCTCAGTTTTCTTAACGCATAGTGAGAAAGTGACAAATACAAGTTTAAGAAAATGATTCTCATTTTCACCTACAATTTCATGATTGCACATAAAATATTTCTTGAATAGTGTTGTATTTTTTTGTATTTTTTTTTCTAATTTCCAAGTTGTTCTTTGAATCAAATCAGTAACAGTGAAACTAAAAAGTAGGCTGTGATCTTTTGGATGAGAATATAAAATTATCATGTATAAATGTACTTGAAGCAAATTCATGTGGGATTGCATTATATATTGTTAAGCATTGAAGTGCACAACTATTAATTGACGTTATAATATATTTCCTATCAGTTGCTCATTTACATTCGAGCAAATACGATTTTCCACAAGATGAGCTTCTTTCAAGCACGATACAATACAGGTTCTTCAAAAGAAACTCCCCTAGTTTACCCGCACTATTATAAATATAGTTATATTTATATAATTATAGTTATATAATTTATTATATATAAAACATGCCTATATAAACGTGACATTTAATTTGTTGTTTACTAAGTTCTTTCCCTTACCAAATACTGCTTATTAAAATAAGATAATTTTTCCAAATTTTCGAATTATGTGTTGAAACATTTAAATTTAGAAAATAAATTTAAGCAAATACGTTGAATGACAAAAATAATTGAGTTATTCTAAATCAGAATCACGTAAATATCAATAGGTACATGTAAAATGTATAAACTCTTTCATTCAGGAAACGTTTTATTATCATAAATTTGGTGAGTTTAATAGACTTTTAATTGTTGCTGAATAACAATAATACACATCATCATCACCCGAAACTAGGACAATTTTACTCAATATATACTTTCTTAATGAATATAATAGAAAAAGGAGATGATATTTTTCAAGTTTCATTAATTACTTATTTTGCAACATTTATTTGTAAAATAGAATTCATATTCATACAACATGTTTAAATACATATTTCTAACCTAGACCATAAAGTTTTAACTTTTAGAATAGCATACATTAAATTTACATATACTTTAAAATCAATTTAAGATGTATTTGAAACAGCATTTACTATACAGCGTAAAAGAAATAACTGGAAAGAATGCCAATCCTTTCGAAATAACTTACCATGTCATAGCTGCGTAACCAAATACCTTTAAGTGTTTCTGATCTTATTTTGTTCTTTGTAATTTACATAGTTTGACATAATGATTTATTCATTGTTTAGTCTAAAGTCTCTTGATTATTTTGATTAGATAAGTTAATGCCAGAACGACTGTTTTGAGTATAAGCATATATATTTTTAGAAATGATAGGATTGCTTATTATAAAATTTTCATTTGGTTTAAATTTCCCAGGAGCAATTTTTTAATTGCATATTGTTATAAACACTGGAAATATGCACATTTTTATAATTATTTACAATCATAATAATATTATTTTATTTCAATCGCAATCTAGCTTTTTAATATTTAGTTTAGCATAACTGTACTGATTTTCAAAGTACATTACAATTCTCAGAAAAGTAGAAAAGACTATGCATAATATTGTGAAATATTACATAGTTTGAAAATGTTCAATATTTAAACTTAGTATATAGTTTAGTGGTACTAGAGAGATCAGGTTTCAATAAATGCTTTTCATTTCTATATTTTGAATTACCCTTTACAGAGATACACCGATGATATGCATACCGTTAAGAGTATATCCATAATAAACTTTATGAGACAATTAGACATCTGTTCAGTTTAACCCTTTCACTGCCATAGGGACGGCTTAAGCCGTCCCTGTTATTTTCGGCATATTTGCCATATGGACGGCTTTAGAGGTTTCTATAATAATAATGATAATAATAATAAATTAATAATAATAATAATAATAATGATAAATATAAAAAAAATTATACCATCGACAATAATTATTATTATACTATTAGATTTGGAAACATATATAATTATTATAATACTAATAACAAATAATTATAATTATATTAATTAATAATATAATAATTTCTTAGAAAACCCTCTGGCAAATAGGTGATCAATGAAACAATAACCCTCTGGCAGCGAAAAGGTTAAAGTTAAATACTTGATGCTGCCTTTCTATCATCTGTTTTTTTCCGTTTTTCTATTGATTTTGGTAAGACTGTGTCTCTGACATAACATTGCAAAAGTGTGCCTGATACAACATTGGTATGAGTAAAGCTCCTGAACTTCTGTCTCCTTTAACATGTGAGATATTACTGCTGTGAATGGCACATTTTGTACCACAATCCTTTTAAAACAAGTAGGTGTCTGCAAGAATTGTGTTAATAAAGTTTGTAGACTGCTCATACCTGTTTTATTTTCTTAGTTACTCTATAGCTTAAATGAATGTCTTCGAATTCTAAACGCTGCTAGACTATGATAAGCATTTTAAAAGTCACTACACCACAAGATAAATTAAACAGATTTGAAACAAAAGTTTGAATTTATTCTATAAGTTATGAATTCAAGCGGCACATTCATGAAAAACAGTGTAAAGTATATGCGCAAATATTGCAAACCGAAACACAAGTACTTTTGAGGTTAAAAACTATACTATGTTATCTTGATTGTAATTACATTGTGAATATATGTCTGATTAAAATCAGAGAATGTACTTTTGTTCTACTTTTATACTTAATTTCATGCGAACATTAAGTAATTTCTCAATGACATCTTTACACCATAGACTTGAAAGTGAAAGTCAATTATGTGAACCTAAATTGTACATATCTTATACAATTTTGTTTAGCATAACCATCATAACTTACGATGCTGTTTAGATGCGCCTGCTACAGTGTGTATACAATAAACCATTTGCTATTTATATGGCAATTTTGTTTTGTTCTCCGAACAGGTATTGATAAAGGTAATGCAAAAAATAAAATTAAAATGTTGGTTGTTTGTTTCAAAGCAATAGCGGTAAAGGTAAAGTAGATTGATAAACAGTTTAGAACATGAAAGCAAATATAAATGTAAATTGCTGTTTGGCAAGATTTCGCTTTATGAGGAAGTGAAAATGGCTTGATACAACATTTTAATACTCATCCTTTGTTTTATATTATATAGCAAGAACTAACTGTTGCATTAAAATACAAAAATGGAAATAAATGGAAAGATTACTTTTATTTTAAATAGTTGAGTATATGTGTATAACGATATAATTTCAAAGAGTGATGATATTAAAACAACTATCCAGGGATTTCTCACTACAACAAGAATTGGCAGCGAGTGGGTAACGGGTCGCGCTAGCAATCGAAAGATTGCTGGTAGCGTAGGTTCACTTTCATTTGTATGCCGTTGTTACTTACATTATGTAAGAAACTCTTAATTCATTGTGTAGAACTGGTCGGTTCCAGGACCAAATTTGAGAGTGTGTCTGATGCCTTTTCCAAATTTATCAAATGTTTTCGGAAAGATGCCAAGGCCAAATTATAAGCTCAGAACATTTGGGTGCTACTTTTACCTCTATTGATCGCATCTAAAGGACCAAGTAAACAGACTGACTCTGAAAATACACGACCGGCAGGTATAAGCTTGGTTAACTTCATATAAGGTTTTATAATATGAAGTTTTTATGATTTAACACATAGAGAACAGTTACAGCAATAATATGTGCCTGCATCTTCAATCAAAACTTCAGCAAGAAATCAAAGACTGTGAGACAGTAATAATGTATATTATATCTTATAAATTATGTCAGAAATATATAGATGAATACATACAGGCTTCATCTTATATTTATCAGAGAAGCCTAGATGATCTTACTCCTCGGAACATTTTTAAATGCTTTACCTTTGCATTGATCGAGTCTGAGGTAAATGCTTGCGCTTTCCTCAGCATTGGTTAAAAGTAAAATTCAACATTTAGAACTTTTAAGTAAGAAACAGTTTTGTATTGAAAGTAAGCTTTTCTTAAGAAAATGTATATTTAAACAATATTCAATGTAGACATATGAAGAAGTTTTAAAGTACAAAGTAAAGTCATTTTTGCTGGGTAACACATATATCAGGATTGTGGTAATACAGTTTTCCAACAGATAATAAGCATCACAGTTGGGAATAAATGTTTACGCTGATGAATAATTTTATGATGCCACGGGTAGGATTTTATGATAAGTCGCTCTCCCCATTCACAACAGAAAGTTACATGTAATAATACATCCCGCTACCTGGTTAAAATGCTTATATAATATCCTTTATATAAATAATCTCTCTTCTGAACAAATGCCTTCTAATATATATATTCAAGTTAGTCAAATCGAGATAGTAATATTTGTAATTCTGCCGTTTTGGGTGTTCTTTTTCTCTATTCTATTCTATTCTATTCTGTTATAATTCCTAAATGGAAATAAACAAACTCTTTAGGGACATTATTACATTTAAACATTTCTGTTATAAACATTAATATAAATGACCAATTTAAATATATGATATTAAAAAGTTGAGTTTGATTTTAGTATCCTTAAATAATAAGGAGATAAACCTCATACAATACTATAATAGTTGTTGATTCTAATAAACGCAATCTATTTATAACATTTTTTTAAATTCTAACTTCCAAAAGAATGACAAACAAGATAAACAAGGCCAGGCGGTCTACAATAAACGCAACCGTCACACGACCCAGCAACAAAACTCGTTTACGACAAGGTACGTATCAAGAAGATTGATTTCTATGGAGATGTGATTCATAATATTTTGTTTCTGCTGCCTTTTCCACAATTATTAAAAGTTTGCTGAAAAGATGCAATGATCACAATATTTTATGCTTAATACTTTAACATTTGGATGCTACGCTTACCTCTGTTGACTGTACCTGACGGACCAAATAAACAGTGACAAAAAGTTCTTATAGCCATTTTGACTGATTATTTATAAATTTTTGTCTTCCATGTGAGCCTTGTATGTGATTTTCTTGTTACAATGCCTAAATTTTAATAGCCTAGTACTTTTGGTATGGTCGGGTAAACCCTAATGATCTTTTATTCTTGTTTTTTAAACACTATCTCGTCATATAGATTCATCATGGGACTATTTAAAAGGGAGGTTTGTTGTGCCTTAAACCGGCTTAATCTCCAAAGTAATTATTACTGACGTTCAAAGGCGGTACTTTCTTGTATTTCGTTACAGGTTTCATATATGTCTTGTGAATTGTTACATGTTTTGTGTGGTAATACTTTTTTGGTGTCTTATCTTGTTAATTGTCGTCGGCTGTGATTTTTGCCTGTCCATTTCTCCTTATTTCCAATTTTGTTCCCCAATCTCTTGTTAATCGTTGCCCTGCCGGTGTGACTGGGTCGTGCCGATTTCTCTTGTTGATCTTTGCTCTCATATTTACCGTTTCTAATATGTTACATTTCCGGACTATAAAATCACATTGCGTAACATTTTTATCGGTAATAAAAAGTTCACAAATTCCATATCTTGGAATTTTAACTTTTTATTACTTTAATTACTAACCGAATCACATTATTATGCGCATATGACTTTCATAAAATACAAATTGTGTTGTTTGAAAAGTATCATTTTTATATTCATTCTAAATACAAATTAAGCATAATGAATATGAATTCAAAGTAAACAGGTACAGGTAAGGAAAGCTTATATTTCATGAATGCATAAAAAGTTGAAAGCATCACGACATAAGACGTATTAATTTGTCACGTCAAATACACAAATATTTCGATAACATGTGTTTCATGAAAATATGTTTTTGTTCTCATTTCTTCTTTTGTTCTGTCTGGTAGAAATGCATTATCAGGTTTTGAAACAACATCCCAATTACATCTTGTTTCGATTTTGTATTCTAAATAATTATAGAAAACAAACGTAATTTGAAATGAAAAAGGTACCTATGAAAGTGATAGCAAGTTTATCTCAATGAAACATTTTCAATATTGATTACAATTTCAGTTAAAATTCAGTTTCCTGGTTTTATTGTATTTCTGAAATTTGAATACCAAATGTTTGTCTTCTTTATTTTATATTTATTCAATTATGTTAAATAACCAAGTGTTGAATATCACCATATTTCTCTCATTCTAAATTGATTTTAGTGTTGAAAGACGTCTTTCTGTTAAACATCAGAACAACAAATTAAGTGGAGCAGTCTTTGTATCATTAGATTCGCATATCATGTATCAGAGGCACGTTTTGTTTATCTATTCTTCAAGACATTGTAAATATTTATGTGATAGATAGATTTTGGATGCATTGAATCTCTCTCATCCTAGGTCATCATTGAACATGTGTAAATTAAATAAAATTGCTTCTTACAAAGTTTCAGATTATAAACGAAATAAAGAAATATAACTTGGCATAACAGGTCAACTAATTCAAAGAAGTAGTGTTGTTGTATTTAATTTCTAACCTATAGCTTAAGACTAGCCAAATTGAATATGATACAAGCTCGGCTTGATGACAGTAGTGGAAATTGCAGAATTCAACATTTATCATGAACTGGCTAACTCTTGAACTTTTAAACAGCCGCAGATGTGACCATATGCATTTACAAAAGAATTTTTTATTTTGTTTATTATTTGTTTCTTACCAATACTTAATGTGTCACATGTGTCGCTTGCACATCTCTTTAAGTAATAGCAAAGCATTATCGTTAAATATTTAACCAAATACAATTATATCAACCAGAAGTTTTTTGTAAAAATATATGTTACCATTACATTTACACCTTGAGTTTGTGTAGATATGTGTCAAATTGTACTACTGCGTTATTGTTATTCGTTGGATTTTGTCGCCAATATACACACATGCTATTTAATATTTGATATTGGGTCAAACCAAATTTACATTTTCTTTGTTATTAACAAATAATAATAAGATTAAAATAATAGATAAGTGAATAAATAATATCTGAAAGCATTGTTGTTATCTTAAAAGGAAGATTTCATATATAAACATTAGAGTAAACTTGGACGTTGCACTTTCAATTATTCCTCATGTACAGGCTCAATCAAACCAAGTCCGCAATTTGCATGTAGTTTTGTTGTGATTCATGCTTCCGAGGGATCACACTTTATCCAGTTTTATTACTCAAATTATAACATTGCAAATCTTCAGTACATAATTCACTATGACTTTCGCGAGCATTTACCCAAATGGACACACCTTGATTGACATTGTTTCGTTATTCCCAATTTATCGATATATGTAGAAATACCCCAGTTACACAGAGCCATCGGTATCATGCAAACCTTTTACTTGTGTTTCGCCCCCGCATACTGAGTAGGATATCCGCATTATTCTTTGAATAGTGGAGCTAATAAGTCTCAAGATACATATTTTTTGTCACAAACTTTATTGAATATATGATATAATCAAATAAGAATACCAGTCATAGAGGAAATATAACTATTCTCTTATATATATTTTACAATTGTTGGCAATCACTCTGAAATTTTTCATTTTTTTTGTTACTGAAACCTAAATGACAATTTGTCGTTGTCATGATATAGTGGTCAGTAGGGACATTAAAATTCTGGAAAATTGGTTTAAGTTTTGCTTGTTTCGTGCATTAATTTTTGAAAACAATACTGATTGCATTTACTTGAACTTTGATTAACTCTTTTCGAATTACAATTCAAGATAACTTTCCAAGACCCATAACTCGGATTATGTAGGGGAAAAATGTCCTTTGTGAACTTAACAAAATTCTTTAATCAATATCCAAAACTAAATATCAGTCCATGTCCATTATTTGTACTTTTGTGATTGAATTTGTTCTCTTTGTTTATTTTTACATTAGTAACATGTTATGAATATAGCCGCCGAGCATGTTTTGTATAGTTTCCGGATAATAGATAATTATTTTGTTATTAAATGTCGTTAGGTTAGCTTTGTACCGTTATTTAGTACACGAAATATTGTCTTTGTAAAAATGCCTTTAACCCAGGAATACTTTCACAAAATGTTAAATATCAAATCAATTGTTTTGTTTTGTTTCTTTAATTTTCAACAAAATAATTCAGTGAATAGACTATCTCTTTGGACTTGAGAATTACTTTAAAGTGAGTTTAAGGGGTATTGGCGGTAGCTAATTGTAGCATCTACGACTTAATCACACCATCTATGCAAAAATATTTTATTGAGCCGCGTATCGTCTTCTTAAATGTTTCCATTAAAATAAGAATGAATTGGCGACTTGGTGAATGACCGGCGTATAAGTTCAATGAACAGAAGTGAACAGGTCTGTTTGTCTTTAACAATTTATTATAACGAAATAATCTTTCGAGCGTGCTTAAATGTTTATATTTGATGCTCATTAAACAAATTATGCACTACATATTTGACAAGCAAACTGTCTTTCCTGTCTCTATTTATTTCAGTTTGAACGTTGCTGGTTAATTATCTTAATATTGTTATTTCCATTTTTTAACGAACTGTGAGAACCTGTTGAAGAATTGTTTAAGAAAATGATGCTTCACTAGTCTTCATCTTATGTTCATTAATGTGCTTTACTGATTAAACGCGAGATATTTCTCAAACTGTACATAAGAATTTGTTTAAACTTTCATTTTCCAAAATAAGTCAAGAAAACATATTTACATATCTTGGCTTTACGATAAGCAGGCAGTGTTCTTGTGAATTGTATTGTTGTATTTTGAATAAGAAATTGACGTTTCGGTATTTAATTAAAGCAAAATAATTTATAATTGCATTATTTTAAATTTGTGTTTTTCTTATTTCATTTTTGTTTCCTTCTTTTAACTCAACAAGTTTGTCTCATTATTTGTTTTAACTTTGAAAGAAGCTTTTCCTTTTTAACTTAGAACAGCTAATGAAGTTGAACAACAACGGTTTTAATAACATTACTAATAATAAGTATATTATGTATCAAAGACACGTATTTGTTTTCCGGTGATGTTGCAAATATCAATGAGCCAGATACATGCGGAATATATTAAATGTTTTGATAAATCATTCGTCTTTTTGTTTCAATTTCAATTGCTTCCGAATTGTTGTTGAATAACAAAGTAACACAACATCATTAGGTCAAAAACAAGTGAAACGTTTACACAATAAATAATTAAATTTAGTTAATAAGAGTTAATAGAATACAAAGAAGTTTATTCCAAATTTCACGAACAACTAATTATGAAACATATATCTGTAATATAAAATTGATTTTCATATAAAAAATGCGCTATAAAAAACATGTTCCCTATGTTAATAGATATAACGTGTTGCAAACATACTTCTATAATAACAAGGCATTTTGTTCCAGTGAACTTTAGGTGTATTTGAAACAACTTTAACTAAAGCGTTGAGAAAATAATATTCTCAGAATGGAATTCCTAAACAACACCACTGAAATTGAATAACAATTTAATGACCGCGCCGTTAAATCTTGTTTTAAGTGTTTTTGACCATAATTCATTCTTCATATTGCTCGGCAGTATACATTGTTTAATAAACAATCTCTTGATTATTTTGATTAAATAAGTGTATAACAAAGGGGTTGATTTCAGTATTAGCAGACACATTTTCAGAAATGTTAGGATTGCTTACAATGAAATTTTCATTTGGTTTAGATTTCCCAAGAGCCATTTTATGTCTACTAATATTGCCTTTGGTTATATTAATTGTTTTCTTTAGCAAAACACTGGATATATGTATACTTCTACAATGTTATTTTCATAACAAAACTCTCTCATAAAATATATATTTCATGTTCTGTCTGTTCTTTATGTAAGTCAATCAGATTATGTGAAACCAACGGCTTCTTTAGACTTCATAACAAAGCGCTTAAATAACTTTTATTGACAACAAAAGTATAAGAAAACTATCATGGACAGCCTCATGTTGCGAATCTATTTTAGGCTAGAATAATTAAGTAAAGGGTTCTACCTGAATGAATGGTTGAACGAACGAACGAACGAACGGAGGAACGAATTAATTAATTAATAAATTAATTAATTAATTAATTAGCTATATATTGCTCATTACCTAAAGTCCTTGTGTTCCGAAATAATTCATCATAGATACATTGATTTATTACTTATAAATGAAATATTCAGAAATATTGATGAAATAATATATGTATTTTTATTTTCCGTATTTTCAATGTAAGAATTTGTTTTTCACAGCAGTGAAACATATTTTCCGTATTTTCACTGGTATCTTGCCGGACTACTTTCTTCTAAATTCAGCCAATACACAAACTTAAAAGGGTATTCTTCCTAATCATAAGGTTGAAAAAGAGGAAAAGTTTTAAGAAATACTTTATTTATTAACATTCATTTAACATTTACCTAACATTCAATTATATTGTATAGCTATGCTTTCTACTATTGTCAAATATTAAATAAAATAGAAAATTTCAAATAAGAAATTTCAATGCAAAAGATAAATAATATATACCATACTATAAAGACATTTACTGGTTGATCTTCATTCCTCTGGCAAATTAGAAAATCAATTAAAAAAATGTTCTTTAAACCATACCAATGACTTTTCCGCAGCCGTCAATCGAACTAAACCATTGAGTACTAAAATCGATGTGTAGAGTTTTTCTTTCGAATTTCTAAAGATCTCTTGGATGTGAAGCAATAAGAGAGTGTCGATAATTCTTATATAAATGCGAACTCTCTATGATTGATTTGTCTCTTATTTCACGGCGTCTTAACGCCGTGATATTGTGATGGGTAGTTTTCGGCAGCATGGGCAAAAGTCACGTGACAAAATGCCTTTCGATTTCTGCAGCCGACATTTTATTGTTTTTACGCAATCATTGTACAGTCCATTTCCGTGAAAAGTTACATAGAAACAGTTTTTTTCTTCAAAACCATATAGAATCTAAACAGTATTTTTATCAACACACGAAATATCAGCGTTTTATATTAACACATTTCCGGACATCCTTTCGACATGCTTGAGAAATTCGCCTCGAATGGATTATGTATGGTGGCTGATTTACGCCATCCGTATATTTTCGCGTCTTCGCCTCAAAATGCGAAAACACGAAGGGACGACATACAGTAGGGTACGTGAACGTTTCAGTTTACACGCAAAAAGCACGCTCTGGAAAAAACGCACGCACGTTACACGCTACATGTATACGAACGAACGTTATACGCACGCTATACGAAACGATATACGCTAGACGAAATACGCTAAACGATATACGCACGCTGAAACGCATGCAAAATGAAAAAGTTTCTAAACCTTTATTAAAATATCGAAATCATATTAACTTTTCAACAACTTTAGCTACATGTACAGTACGTAGATCTAGAGCGATAGCTAGAAATGTTTGAGCTGAAATGCACTCAACTAGCACCAAAATTGTTTTTGTGACAGCCTCAACTAATGATTTTTAAAATTACAAGCTATCATGCGCTAATTCATCGCAATCGGATAAAGAACTATCCCTTGACTATCCTTGCATTCACTACGTAGGCCGACGTAATAGTCCGCAACATGGCCGACATGGAATTAAAAGTGCATTGCAAATTATCATAAATATACAGTACAGTGTGCTAACAATTAAAATCAGATGGATTTATGAGGCAAATCTATATATTAAGTGAGGCTGCATCATAAACAATCGAACTCTAAAAATCTTGAGTGTAAAATAAAGGAATTAACTATTTTGACAGAAGTCACGAA